>NC_057804.1:224748454-225083587 GCF_018294505.1 Triticum aestivum | reverse complement strand
GGCAGCGCGGCGCGGCTGGCGGCTAGGGTTTCGGCGAAGTGGGCCGGTGGCGGCTGCGGGCTGGCGGGGCGGGCGGCTGGGCCTGGGGGGCTCGGGGCGGCGCTATTTAAAGGCGCCCCCGGGCGGAGTCCCGCTCGGGCACGGCCCGTAGGTCGGTTGCGTTTTTTTTAAATAATTCCACGCAGAAGAAAAATAAAAAGAAATACTAAACGGACTCCAAAAATCTCGAAATAAAATTTCCCCAGCTTCTAAAATCAAGGCAGACAAGATGAACATTTATTTAGGGCCTAAGTGCAATTTTGAAAAACGCACATTTTTCCTAAATTCAAATAAAAGGCAAAAAAACTTCCAAAATAAAACTTATTTGATTTTTTTATTAAATCTTCATTATTTCTTTATTTTGGGAAAGTCATTTTATTCCCTCTCTGAATATTTGGTAGTAGAGATAATTGAAGATAAAATAAATAAAATCAATGATCCTATTTTCAAAATTTGAGAAAAACTCAAATAAGAAAATAACGAAATCCCCAACTCTCTCCGAGGGTCCTTGAGTTGCATAGAATTTCTAGGATCGAGCCAAAGATGCAACAAAATATGATATGCAATGATGATCTATGTATAACATTCCAAATTGAAAATTTGGGATGTTACAGAAGCTATGATGTTCGGACACACCATCACACTATGGTGTTCCAAGCGGTATTAGTTGTGAAACCATTTCCACAATGTCTTAAGTGTATACCAAACTCATAACTCAGATACTCATCTCTATGATCATATCATAGACATTTTATCCTCTTGTCACGACGATCTTCAATTTCACTTTGAAATGACTTGAACCTTTCAATAATTCTGACTTGTGTTTCATCAAGTAAATATACTCAGCATCTACTCAAATTATCTGTGAAGTAAGAACATAACGATATCCACTGCGTGCCTCAGCACTCATTGGACTGCACACATCAAAATGTATTACTTCCAACAAGTTGCTTTATTGTTCCATCTTACTGAAAACGAGGCTTTTCAGTCATCTTGCCCATGTGGTATGATTTGCATGTCTCAAGTGATTCAAAATCAAGTGAGTCCAAATGATCCATCTGCATGGAGTTTCTTCATGCGTACATACTAAAGACATGGTTCGCATGTCTCAAACTTTTCAAAAAACGAGTGAGTCCAAAAGATCCATCAACATGGAACTTCTTCATGCGTTTTATACCAATATGACTCAAATGGCAGTGCCACAAGTAGGTGGTACTCTCATTACTATCTTATATATTTTGGCATGAACATGTGTATCACTACGATCGAGATTCAATAAACCATTCATTTTAGGTGCAAGACCATTGAAGGTATTATTCAAATAAACAGAGTAACCATTATTCTCGTTAAATGAATAACCATATTGCGATAAACATAATCCAATCATGTCTATGCTCAACGCAAACACCAAATAACAATTATTTAGGTATAACACCAATCCCGATGGTAGAGGGAGCGTGCGATGTTTGATAACATCAACCTTGGAAATACTTCCAACACATATCATCACCTCGCCTTCAGCTAGTCTCCGTTTATTCCGTAGCCTTTTATTTTGAGTTACTAACACTTAGCAACCGAACCGGTATCTATTACCCTGGTGCTACTAGGAGTACTAGTAAAGTACACATTAACATAATGTATATCCAATATACTTCTGTTGACCTTGTCAGCCTTCTCATCTACCAAGTATCTAGGGTAGTTCTGCTTCAGTGACCGTTCCCCTCATTACAGAAGCACTTAGTCTCGGGTTTGGGTTCAAACTCTAGGTTTCTTCACTAGAGCAGCAACTGATTTGCCATTTCATGAAGTATCCCTTCTTGCCCTCGCCCTTCTTGAAACTAGTGGTTTCACTAACCATCAACAATTGATGCTCCTTCTTGATTTCTACTTTCGCGGTGTCAAACATCGTGAACAGCTCAAGGATCATCATATCTATCCCTGATATGTTATAGTTCATCACAAAGCTCTAGTAGCCTGGTGGTAATGACTTTGGAGAACCATCACTATCTCTTAAGGAAGATTAACTCCCACTCAATTCAAGTGATTGTAGTACTCAGACAATCTGAGCACATGCTCAATGATTGAGCTTTTCTCCCTTAGTTTGCAGGCTTAAGAAACTCGTCAGAGGTCTCATACCTCTTGACATGGGCACGAGCCTGAAATCCCAATTTCAGCCCTTTGAACATCTCATATGTTCCGCGACGTTTCAAAATCGTCTTGAGTGCCTCAATTCTAAACCATTTAACATTACTAAACTATCACGTAGTCATCAAAATGTGTATGCCAAATGTTCGCAACGTCCACAAACGATGTTCGAGGTTCAGCACACCGAGCGGTGCATTAAGGACATAAGCCTTCTGCGTAGCAATGAGAACAATCCTCAGTTTACAGACCTAGTCCGCATAATTGCTACTATCATCTTTCAACTAAATTTTCTCTAGGAACATATCTAAAATAGTAGAACTAAAGCGCAAGTTACGACATAATTTGCAAAGACCTTTTGACTATGTTCATGATAGTTAAGTTCATCTAGTTTAATGAACTCCCACTCAAATGGACATCCCTCTAGTCATCTATGTGATACATGATCCGAGTCAACTAGGCCGTGTCCGATCATCATGTGAGACGGACTAGTCATCATCGGTGAACATCTTGATGTTGATCGTATCTGCTATACGACTCATGTTCGACCTTTCGGTCTCTTGTGTTCTGAGGCCATGTCTGTACATGCTAGGCTCAAGTCAACCTAAGTGTTTTGCTTGTCTTACACCCGTTGTATTCGAACGTTAGAATCGATCACACCCGATCATCACGTGGTGCTTCGAAATAATGAACCTTCGCAACGGTGCACAGTTAGGGGGAACACTTTCTTGAAATTTTAGTGAGGGATCATCTTATTTATGCTACCATCATTCTAAGCAAATAAGATGTAAAAACATGATAAACATCACATGCAATCAAATAGTGACATGATATGGCCAATATCATTTTGCTCCTTCTGATCTCCATCTTTGAGGCGCCATGATCATCATCGTCACCGGCATGACACCATGATCTCCATCATCGTGTCTTCATGAAGTTGTCTTGCCAACTATTACTTCTACTACTATGGCTAACGGTTTAGCAATAAAGTAAAGTAATTACATGGAGTTATTCAATGACACGCAGGTCATACAACAAATTAAGACAACTCCTATGGCTCCTGCCGTTTGTCATACTCATTGACATGCAAGTCGTGATTCCTATTACAAGAACATGATCAATCTCATACATCACATATATATCATTCATCACATCCTTTTGGCCATATCACATCACACGGCATATGCTGCAAGAACAAGTTAGACGTCCTCTAATTGTTGTTGCAAGTTTTTACGTGGCTGCTATTGGTTTCTAGCAAAAACATTCCTTACCTATGCCAATTGCTATTTACCCTTCATAAGGACCCTTTTCATTGAATCTAATCTGACTAAAGTGGAAGAGATAGACACCCGCTAGCCACCTTATGCAACTAGTGCATGTCAATCGGTGGAACCTATCTCACGTAAGTGTACGTGTAAGGTCGGTCCGGGCCGCTTCATCCCACGATGCCGCCCAATGAAGATAAGACTAGTAACGGCAAGTAAATTGACAAAATCGACGCCCACAACAACTTGTTTTCTACTCGTGCATAGAAACTACGCATAGACCTAGCTCTGATACCACTGTTGGGGATCGTTGCAGAAATTAAAAAAAATCTACGTATCACCAAGATCAATATATGGAGAGACTAGCAACGAGAGATAGGGGAGTGCATCTTCATACCCTTGAAGATCGTGATGCGGAAGCGTTACAAGAACGCAGATGGGGGAGTCATACTCGCGGCAATTCAAATTGTGGAAGATCCGATCTAACGCCGAACGGACGGCGCCTCCGCGTTCAACACACGTACATCCTGGGGACATCTCCTCCTTCTTGATCCAGAAAGGGGAGAGGAGAAGTTGAGGGAGAGCTCCGGCAGAATGACGGTGTGGTGGTGGAGCTTGCAGTTCTCCGGCAAGGCTTCGCTAAGCACTACTGAGGAGGAGGTGGAGTTGGAGAGGGGGAGGGCTGCGCCAGGGGCAAGGGGTGTCGCTCTCATGCGCCTCCCCACTATATATAGGGGTGGAGGGGGCTGGTTTCTTGCCCTCCAGGTCCATTGGGGCGTTGGCAAAAGTGGGAGGAAAGAAATCCCATCATTTCCTCCCCCACCGATTGTTATCCCCCTTTTTAGGGATCTTGATTTTATCCCTTCGGGATATGATCTTATTCCTTCTAAGGGGGGATCTTGGTGGGCCTTGACCAGGGGTGTGGGGCCTTTCCCCCACTACCCACATTCATCTGGGTCCCCCCATGCAGGTGGGCCCCACTCCAGAACCTTCTAGAACCTTCCGGTATAATACCGAAAAATCCCGAACATTTTCCAGTGGTCAAAATAGGACTTCCCATATGTAAATCTTTACTTCCCATATGTAAATCTCATCCGGGACTCCGAACAACATTCGGTAACTACACACTAATTGCCATAACAACTCTAGCGTCACCAAACCTTAAGTGTGTAGACCCTACGGGTTCGGGAATCATGCAGACATGACCGAGACAGCTCTCTGGCAAATAACCAACAGCGGGATCTGGATACCCATGTTGGCTCCCACATGTTCCATGATGATATCATCGTATGAACCACGATGTCAAGGATTCAACAAATCCCGTATAAAATTCCCTTTGTCAATCGGTACGTTACTTGCCCAAGATTTGATCGTCGGTATCCCAATACCTCGTTCAATCTCGTTACCGGTAAGTCACTTTACTCGTTCCATAATGCATGATCCCGTGACTAACTACTTAGTCACATTGAGCTCATTATGATGATGCATTACCGAGTGGGCCCAGAGATACCTCTCCGTCACACGGAGTGACAAATCCCAGTCTCGATTTGTGCCAACCCAATAGACACTTTCGGAGATACCCGCAGTGCACCTTTATAGCCACCCAGTTACGTTGTGACCTTTGGCACACCCAAAGCAATCCTACGGTATCCGGGAGTTGCACAATCTCATGGTCTAAGGAAATGATACTTGACATTAGAAAAGCTTTTAGCAAACGAACTACACGATCTTGTGCTATGCTTAGGATTGGGTCTTGTCCATCACATCATTCTCCTAATGATGTGATCCCGTTATCAATGAAATCCAATGTCCATGGTCAGGAAACCATAACCATCTATTGATCAACGAGCTAGTCAACTAGAGGCTCACTAGGGACATGTTGTGGTCTATGTATTCACACATGTATTACGGTTTCCAGTTAATACAATTATAGCATGAACAATAGACAATTATCATGAATAAGTAAATATAATAATAACCATTTCATTATTGCCTCTAGGGCATATTTCCAACAATAATACCTGGCCTAAATGGTCGCCCGTCGATCGATTTGTGTTCCTCATGTCCGGCAACACGATCACCGGACTGCCGGGAGCCCCGGAGGTATATGCTTCAATGCAAAGGACAGCTCGCTTCCCCACTGCCCAACTGATATCATTGGCTGATGCCGAAGATGATGGTGGCTGGCACCGGTTCAAGTTCATCACCGGCCACTACTTCACCATGGCCGGCACTGGCTCGGGTTCATCCTAACATTCCCCTCTTCCGTGGAGCCCATGCGGGGTCGACGAAGGTCCTCGCAACAAAAGAATCCGGCAAGACACCTGCTGTGTACGCCGGCGTCGCCTCCGCGGTGGCCTTCATGGGACCCAAGCGGCGGCGGCCTCCCGTGTTCTACTTCTCTTCGATGATGGTGGCGGACGCGGAGGCGCTGGCCACCGACTCGTCGCTCTCCGCTCACCCGGCTTCTGTCGCTGCTTGCATGGCGCGGGCGCCAGCATGGGAGTCTCGGCCACATAAATCGGAGACGCGGTACGAGGCGGTGGCATGGACAGCAGCAACGACGCTCGTGCGCCGCTCCTCGTCGAGCTGGCCTGGAGCGGCGAGTATCTGAACCGCGCGCTGGCTTGGGGCAGCAACTGGCTCTGTCGGGCAAGGGGAGGGAGGTGGATCAGCGAGCTGCATAGCTCATATCCGGTGGGCTACCCAGCCGGCTTGGATGCGGAATAACTACTCTTCGTAAGCCATTGTAAGAGTGGACAAAATGGTGAAGGAGGAGATAGGGGAGCGGCAGAGGTGTGCGATTCTTGGCCGGCGTTTGGCCTTGTTTAAATAGGAGATTAAATAGATGATGGACGGGAGGAGCTCGGCCGGTGTTCCATTTAAAGCCGGCCCGGTCATGAACGGACGTGTGTCCAGAGTGGGTTTCTCGGCTTCCACACGGGTGGGTTTCATGGAGGCGTTTGAATGCGGCAAGGAGGCATGTTCAGTCGGGCGTGCAGCGAGTGGCACCCTCGACTCTGACCTAGGACACCGCACCGTTCTTCCACTGGCGTGTGGGCTCTTTGGGTACATGGCCTGCATGTCAGTGACCCAGCGCAGGCAGCGCACAGCAGAGGAACCTTTGGTGGGCCAGGGCGGTCAGAAGCGGGCATTTCATAAACCAATGATTGTTCATTGAGTGTTACGTCATATTTTTCATGTAGATAAGCCTACTATGTTGATTCTCCATTCGATACGTTGTGATTCATAAAGACCGATGCAAACATCAATGTTCTGCTTATCACAGATAAGATTGATTAATACCCGTAACAATCCTTGTCCTTAACAAAGGGTGCATGCACGTATAGGTTGAGCGTGTGTCTTGCGTCGTGTGCTATGTGCATGTAGGCGTGCGAGTGTTGCGTGCGTGCAAGGGTACGTTTTAGTGTTGCATGCATGGGTGCATACGTGCGTGTGTTCGTGAGTGCATGTGTATGTGTCATTGTTGCACGCCAGCATGCGTGCGTGTGTACGTTATGTGTACGTGTTAGTATTGCACGCCTGCATGCGTGCGTGTCTTGCATGTGTGCAAGTGTACGTGCGGGGTGAGGCTACACGTCAGTCAACTGACTTTTTCATCTCTGGTCATTAGATTTTCCAGCCATTGGATACGAAATCAAGGGCCTCCAGTTTATCATCAAACTCCACCCCCCTGAGCCGCCAGCCACCACCGGCTGAACCGCCAGCCCCCGCCGCCCGCGGCCGGCCCGCGCCGCCACGCCGCCCCGCCCTCCTCGAAACCACTCCCCACCGCCGGTCCGCCGCCGCACCGGCCATCCCTCTAGGCTCCCCCGCGCCGAGCTTTTTCTCCAGCGATCCCCACCCCACCGCCCAATCAATGCCACCCCCCCCAACCGCCGGCGACTGCCAACCAGAGGTCTCACGACTTCGAATACCCACCGACCACTAATTTATTGCCATTTCTATCCTTCATATACGCGCTGACGGGTGGGCCCTATGGTAATGTGCGCTGCTGAATGGGGACCGTTTGACTGGTCAATTGATCGTGTTATCAACAAATTACGGAGCTGTATGGTGAGCCAGTGACCATATGATCACCCTAAAATGTACTCCTATTTTATTAACACAGTACAGACTCAAACTACCGTTTCTTTCTTTCATATATGGGCTGACGGGTGGGCCCCACGGTTATGTGCCCCGATGGTGCAACACTAGTTGCGCCGCATGGAACGTTTGACTGGTCAATTGATTGTCTCATCAACAAAATATGGAGTTGTACGGGTGAGCCAGTGACCGTATAATCATGGCATGTATTTTTTTAACACGGTACAGACGCAAGGGCTCATATATATGCGCAAGCGCTCACCACTATAAGCGCACACACGCGAACCCTACCCCTATGAGCACCTTCGAGAGAGTGGGCCAGCATATATGATCTTGGGATTTTACGAATTCACCATAGGTGCCTCGTAGTCGAGTGGAACGTCTCCTCCCACTGAACGCACGTCACCGAAAAATACTGAAATTAACACAAGATACATGCGAGCACCGGGACTAACCTTGGTGGGCTCGAGAAACCACTGTCCTCCTAACCATCCAACCACATGTTGGTTAGCACGACAAAATGTATGTGGTGACCGTGATGAGCTTATTCTGAAGTCCAATGACCATATCATGCTTTCGCTTCAAATACAATGACCGTAAGTGTCATCAACAAAATACAGAGCACGCATCAAATGCAAAGTCCGTCAGTGTCATCAACAAAATATGGAGACGTATCGTGAGCTAGATACCGTTGTACTATTGTATATGCATGTTAGATAAATAGTGTTTTCCAACTGAGATTAGTGAAAAGAGTGGTACATAGTAGTCAGAAAGAGAGAGAGAGAGAGAGAGAGAGAGAAACAGAGAGAGCATGTGCATCAGACACCCCGACACCCTCACAGAGATTGTGAGCATGTGTGAAAGAGAAATGCCGATGCATATAAAGTGTGTGCACTTATGCGTTAGATAGAGAGATATATAACGCGTTTGTGAGAACGGGCTGAGGCATAGTGCATCTACGTGTAAAAGGCGGTTCTACGCATTAAATTAAAATATAAATGGTATTATTATTTTTGGATGAGATCATGAATTTTTCAAATTGTGTATGAACGAAAATTGGTCTATCAGACACCCATACTCTATTGAATTCTAGCATGTGCATGTGTTTATTTCATATTATCGATCCATAATTCGAGAGCGGTTTGAAATACAGGCAATGGATGCTTTTGCAATTCATATATAAACATTAATTAGTGCACTCCATGTAGTTAGTGTGAAGCACTTTATACATTTGTCACTTGCATGGATACATTCCAAATTGCTAGCTACGAAATAGAATACATGTCGAATTCAACAAAAGGGGGGTTTCAAAGATTCGAATTCATAGGAAGTGCATTCATCTATTTGAACCCGAGATAATGGCATTTGTAAATCAGATGTAAAAGGGGGCATCAATCTTTGTTGTGAGTTTGGACATGCTATATATATTCATACGCATATCTAACTTTTTTTGGAAACCAAGGAGATTATATCTGGAACCATGCATGAACTGAGGTAAGTCGCATATTTTTTAATATATACTCGTGTACAATGTATATTCAAATGTACCCCTTCCATTCCAAAATTATCGTAGCTTTAGGATTTTCAAGAGTAAAGATTTGTGAAGTTTGACAAATCCTGAAAGTTCAATTCAAGAGAACCGAAAATGTTAATGCTTCTGCTCCCAAATATTGAACGAAGCACCAAATAGGCCTGTGGTCACCCGAAACCATGCGAGACTAATGTTTGGTGGTAGGAAATTACTGTCCTCACTCTGGCCCGTGTAGCCTATCGGCCCGATGTCCAAAGGTCTAAACCAGGGTAGGTTTGTAACTTCACCAAGATGCCAGTCTCAACCGCCTCCGAGAAGCATTCATATGCCGTGGGCGCCTAAACACCCAAGCGCTTGGCCGAAATCTATCCCGCCCACATTTGGGACACCTGACATTACTGTTCTACCCCCAATCCGCAATATGTCCAAAATTTTAGATGGGGCAAAGTTTGTAACTTTCCCCAAATTTCAAACAAGCGTGTCTCAAACCGAAACATTGTTCCTCCTTAGTTCCCCGCCTCCCTCCGCTTCCCCATTCATACTCCCTGGGTGCCAAAACACCCTCTCCACCAGCCGTGAAACCCCAGCCTCCTCCGTCCTCCACCCCATAGCAGCCAATCCACCGCCGCCCTCCGTCACGCAGAAGCCGGTACCCCGACGTCATCGTCCAACGCAACCGCAACCGCAACGCCCTCAAGGACTTAGCAGCTGAAGCCGAGGCAGAGCTGCCTCCACAACGCTGACAACGACGTGCGCCGTACTAGAACCACTCCCACCACGTCGTCCTGTGCCTCACTGTTGCCGCTCCACGGTCGCAACTGTCCACCGCATCGGAGCTGTTCCCGCTACGCCGTCGTTCGCCGTCTCGAATCTGGTTCCCCGCCGCCGACAGACGGCCACCACACCACACTCAACAACTTGTCCATGGGTCCATCCAAGGCTCCACCGTCCTCCACAACTTCTCGTTTCCAGCGAACCACAAGAAGATCATTGGAAAAATAGAAGGAGGACACAGCACTACCAGCAAAAAGAGGTACTCCTCTTCCCTTATTCGTGCAAATCTTACGTCTCTTCTCACACCGTATTAATCCCACAAAAGAAACTAGTTGAGCGCTTCTTACTGCATCTTCTTTGTGATACTAAATGCACAAGGTTTCCTCCCTTTACTATTTCACCTTTGCTAGAGGTCAGTATCCCGCCTGGATTTCAATTCAGGGTCAGTCGAACTGCAATTAAAAGAAGAAGCACCTACTTAGGCGCGCGGAGCACCTAGTCCGCCTGTTCCCCGGGGAAGCGGCGCATCGGTGTCTATCATAGGGGTGTGGGGCATAGGAGCTGCTTGCGCCCGATCTGGAGGTCGGCAGGGCTTGAATGGATGGCCGGGGGTAGGGGTGGGCATAAAAACCGATGAACCGAACACCGAACCGAAACCGTAACCGAAAAAACCGAATTTTCGGTTTTTACCAATGATGCAGAAGAATTCGGTTTCTACTCTCAATAACCGAATTAACTTCGGTAGGTTTGGTTTTATTTTCGGTTAACCGGAAAAGATATCGAACAGTGGGTACGCATGTCTTCCAGCCAGTTGTACGTCGCTACGGAGCATGCAATCCAGCCCACGTGCGCCTGCGCGACCACATGCGTGCAGGCCCTGCAACCAACATGCATGCAAGGCCCAAAGGAAGCTCAGCCACGTGACTGCATGAGCCCGTGGGATTATTTTTTATATTTTATTTTAGTCGACTTAGTGGGCTTCTTGGCATAAGTCAGAGCGACCGGCCGGCAACCATCATGTTTAGTCCCACCTCGTTTGTTTAAGGAGAAGTAGATAACAAATCATCTATATAATAGGCCATGCATGAGGGGTGTTGGGAAAAGTGCAAAGCGCACCGTCTCGGTGTATCGGTATATACCGAAACCGAACTGAAATTTTCGGTCAACCGAAATATCGGTTTCCTGTTTCGCACTAACATTTTCGGTTTCCAGTTCAGCAAACCGAATTTAATGAAATACCGGATGGTAAAAACCGAATTTTTGGTTTATACCAAACGCCCAGGCCTAGTCGGGGGAGGTGCCAAGCACGGCGGTGCAGTGAGGTCGAGGGGAGGGTGCAGGCAGGGGAGGAATACTGGGCTGGTGGTCGCTGGCGTGTCGAGGAAGATCGTCAACACTAACTGGCTGGAGGTAGATGAAGGCGATCTGCCCGTTCTTTGTACATCGTACGGTGCGGAAAAAATGGACTGGCCTATTTGTTTTTAGTCGACTGTTATTTTCATAGAATCCTGTAGTAATTTAGTGTGCCATGCATGTTGTAGAGCTATCATATGTCTCCTGTCATTTATTTCTCACCGACCTGCTATCTGCTACCTTTACACTGTAATAATTGTGCACACACTTCACCCATACTCACACTATTGTTTTTTTATGCATGGGTATTTCAGACTCTGACGTAGTGTTGATGAATGTAGAAAAGAAAAGACAGAAGTCACTCCAGTGTAATTCGAAGATAAGCACTAAGCATTTCAGCGCTCTAATGGGTGCAGTGTCAGCAATTGGAGACAATAAACGTAGCTCTGTAGTTGATGATCTCAATTGCCACACACAACCATCCCAGGTGCTTGCTTTAACTTCGCGCTGTCAAATGTGGTTGCATGTTGCATATGGTGTCTAGCTTGTATTGCTTCCAATTTGGTTAAATTGCATCTGCTTACTTTACACATTATACCTTTGATAATGACATGCTTCCTGTTTTTGATACATACTACATATGTCTATTAACCATGTTCGTACATCAAACTAATGCTCTTTTGTATCCCACATAAATCACTTATGATGAGACAGTAACCCGAGTGGGTTACTGTGAGACGCCCCACTCGTTCAAAGAGTGCAGTGTCATCCTCCCCACATGATTCTCAAGAAACAGCAAGGCTAAATGAAGATAGTAAACGTAGCTCTCTAGTTGATCACCGCAATTCCCCCACACCACCATCGCAGGTGCTTGCTCTTACTTGTCAGTGTGATATGTGGTTGCATGTTGCATATGGTGTCTACCTTGTAATGCTTCTAATTAGGGTAAATTGCATCTGCTTAGTTAACACATTATACCTGTGAATATGACATGCCTTCCTGTTTTTGGTACATACTACGTCTTTCTATTAACCATGTTCTTACATCAGACTACTTTTCTTGTGTATCCCTCATCAATCACTTTTGACGATACACCTTCAAGTTGACAGTGTAATATTGGTTGCATCTTGCATATCATTTCAAACATGTATTGCCTCTAATTTGTTGAAGTGCCACTTATAATGAGACACATCTAACTTGGTAGAGTGATTTTGGTTGGATCTTTCATATGGTGTCTAGATTGCATTGCTTCCAATTTGTTGAAATGCCTTCTGCTTAGCATTTTTCATACATATTCCATCCTCCTACAATGTGGTTTCCATACATAAAAGTTGTGTTCGTCACTATCATGCATCAACGAATTTGGAAGTGTGAATTTCATTCCTTTTTCTTGTGTGTTTACTTGACAAGGCAAAATCTTAAAGGACGAAGGCACGGAATGATGGTTGTCCTCTGGAGCAACCGAAACAGATGATCTCTGCAGATTCTCCTACTACTCGTACTGAAGTGCTAGTTCCAAATCTCATCTCCCCTACTCCACAACCCAAGGTGCTTGCTCTAACATGGCAGTGTGATATCTGGTTGCATGTTGCATATGGTGCCTAGCTTGTATTGCTCCTAATTTGTTAAATTGCATCTCCTTAGCTTACACATTATAAATGTGAATATGACACGCCTTCCTGTTTTTGGTACATACTACATCTGCCTATCACACCATGTTCTTACATCAAACTACTGTTCTTGTGTATCCTGCATCTATCGCTTATGATGAGACAGTCACGCGTGGGTTAATATGAGACGCAATACTCTTATAAAGAATGCAATTTCATCCTCTCCACATGATTCTCAAGAAACAGCAAGCCTAGATGAAGATATTGAACGTAGCTCTGTACTTGAAGACCGCACTTCCCCTACACCACCATCACAGGTGCTTGCTCTAACTTTGCAGTGTGATATGTGGTTGCATGTTGCATGCGGTGTCTAGCTTGTAAAGCTTCTAATTAGGGTAAATTGCATCTGCTTAGTTTACACACTATACCTGTGAATATGACATGCCTTCCTATTTTTGGTACACACTACATCTATGTGTTAACCTTGTTCTTACATGAAACTACCTCTCTTCTGTATCCTGCATCAATCACTTACGATGAGTCACCTTTATTCGTTTCATATTGCATATTATTTCCAGCTTGTTGCCATGTATTGCTTCTAATTTGGTCAAATACATTTGTTAGGGCACCCTTTTAATTTGGCAGAGTGATATTGGTTTCATCTTTCATATGGTTTCTAGCTTGCATTGATTCTAACAAGTTCAAGCACCTTGTGCTTAGTTTACACTTTATACATCATACATGTCAATATGTCACGTCGTCCTGTTTTTCATACATATTCCATCCTCCTATCATGCGGCTACCTTACATGAAAGTAGTGTTCGTCAATATCATGCATCAATGAGTTCTGAAGAGAAAATTTTATTCCTTTTTCTTGTGGGTTTGACTTGACAAAGCAAAATCAAGAAAGAGGAAGGAAAATAGTAAGGAAGGTGATGATGGTGGTCCTCTGCAGCAACGTAAATGGAGCATCTATAGCGATTCTCCTTGTACTGATAGTGCATTACAAGGTCCAAGTCTCCGCTCCCCTACTCCACCATCCAAGGTGCTTGCTCTAACTTGGCAGTGTGATATCTGGTTGCATGTTGCATATGGTGTCTAGCTCGTATTGCTCCTAATTAGTGTAAACTGCATCTGCTTAGCTTACACATGATACATGTGAATATGACACGCTTTCCTGTTTTTGGTACATACTATATCTGTCTATCACACCATGTTCTTATATGAAACTACTCTTCTTGCATATCCTGCATCAGTCACTTATGATGGGACACCTTTAAGTTGGTAGTGTGATATTGGTTTGCGTCTTGAATATGATTTCTAGCATGTATTGCTTCTAGTTTGATGAACACCACCTATGACGAGATAGTTTTAACTTGGCAGAGTGATATTGATTGCACCTTCCATATGGTGTCTAGTTTGCAGTCCTTCTAATTTGCTGAAGTGTCTTCTGCTTAGTTACCACATCATAGGTGTGAATATGTCAAGCCGTCCATTTTTTTCTACATATTCCATCCTCGTATCATGACTTTGCCTTTCATCAGAGTAGTGTTTGTCAGTATCATGCATGAATGAGTTCTGAAGAGCGAATTATATTCCTTTTTCTTGTCGGTATGACCTCACAATGCAAAATCAATAAAGCTGAAGGAAATTGGCAAGGCATTGGATGATGGTGGTCCTTCCGAGCAACTAAAATGGAGGTTCTCTACAGATTCTACTCCGCCATCCTCCCAACAAGATTCGCAAGACAACGCAAGGCTAGACAGTCAACGTAGCTGTGTAGATGATGAGCACATCTCCCCTACTCCACCATCACAGGTGCTTGCTCTAAGTTGGCACTATTATATGTGGTTGCATGTTGCGTATGATGCCTAGCTTGTATTGCTTCTAACTTCGTTGAATTGCATCTGCTTACTTTACACATAATGCCTGTGAATATGACATGTGTTCCTGTTTCTACATCAGACTACTGTTCTTGCATATCCTGCATCAGTCACTTACGATAAGGCACCTTTAAGTCACCACTGTGATATTGGTTGTGTCTTGCATATGATTTCTAGCATGTACTACTTCTAATTTGTTGAAACACCATACAGTTTGAACTTGGCAGAGTGATATTGGTTGCATCTTTCATATGGTGTCTACCTTGTAGTGCTTCTAATTTGTTGAAATGCCTTCTGCTTAGTTACCACATCATAGGTGTGAATATGTCAAGCCATCCTGTTTTTCATACATATTCCATCCTCGCATCATGTGTTCTGAAGAGCGAATTTTATTCCTTTTTCTTATCGGTTTGACTTCACAATGCAAAATCATTACAGCTGAAGGAAATTAGTCCGGCAGTGGATGATGGTGGTCCTTCGGACCAACTCAAACAGGGGGTCTCTACAGATTCTACTCCGCCATTCTCCCAACAAGATTTGCGAGACAACACAAGGCTGGACAGTCAACGTAGCTGTGTAGATGATGAGCACATCTCCCCTACTCCACCATCACAGGTGCTTGCTCTAACTTGGCACTATTATATGTGGTTGCATGTTGTGTATGATGTCTAGCTTGTATTGCTTCTAACTTGAATTACATCTGCTTACTTTACACATAATGCCTGTGAATATGACACGTTCTGTTTCTAGAACATACATGTACATGATGAGCACATCTCCCCTACTCCACCATCACAGGTGCTTGCTCTTACTTCGAACTGTTATATGTGGTTGCGTTTTCCGTATGATGTCTAGTTTGTATTGCTTCTGATTATGTTGAATTGCATCTGCGTAGCTTACAACTTATACCTGCAACACTTACCCATAAGACACATTTAACTTGGGACTGTGATGTAGGTTGCATCTTGCATTGTCTTCTAGCTTGTACTGCTTCTAATTTCTTGAAATGGCACTTACGACAAGACACTTTTTACCTGATAGAGTGATATTGGTTGCATGTTCATATGGTGCCTAGCTTTCATTTCTTCTAATTTTGTTGAAATGCCTTCCGCTTACTGTTTTTTCATACATATTCCATCCTCCTATCGTACGTGTGAATATGAAACGCTGTCTTTTTTTGTATATATTCCATCCTCCTATCCTATGCTTGCCTTACATCAAAGTAGTGTTCGTCTGTATCATGCATCAACAGTTATGCAGAGCTGATTTTATTCATCTTCTTGTGGTTTTGACTTCATAAGGCAATATCAGAAAATAGGAAGGAAACGAGTAAGTTAGGGGATGTTGGTGGTCCTCCGCACCGACGCAAACAGAGACTCTAGATTTGCCACTGCTACTGCTAATGAAGTTGAAGTCCCAAGTCTACATGATGAGTTCATCTCCCGTACTCCACCATCGCAGGTGCTTGCTCTAAGTTGACAGTGTGATAATTGGTTTCATGTTGCATATGTTGTCTAGCCTGTATTTCTTCTATTTTGATTAAATTGCACCTGTTGAGTTTATACGTTATACATGTGCATATGACATGGCTTTCTGTGTCTAGAATACACTGCATCTATCTATCATACCATGTTCTTACATCAAAGTACTGTTGTTGTGTATCCCGCATCATTCACTCATGATTGGATGCTTTTAACATGGCAGTTTGATAGTGGTTGCATCTTGCGTTGATTTCTACGTTGTACTGCTTCTAATTTTTTGAATTGCCACTTATGACAAGACACTTTTAACTTGGCAGAGTAATATTGGTTGCATCTTTCATATGGTGTCTAGCTTGCATTACTTTAATTTTCTTGAAAATCCTTCTGCTTAGTTTGCACATCGTAGCTGTGAATATGTCATGCCGTCCTGTTTTTCTTACATATTCCATCCTCATACGGTTGTCTTACATCAAAGTATTGCTTGTCTGTATCATGCATCAATGAGTTCTGAAGAGCGATTTTATTCTTTTGTGTTGTGGGTACGGCTTGACATGGCAAAGTCAAAGAAGAGCAAGGAAAATAATATAGTAGGGAGTGTTGTTACTCGTCGGGTGAAACGGAAAAGGATCTGCCATCGAGATTCTGCTGGTACTTATAGTGCAGTAGAAGGTCCAAGTCCACTGGCTAAATCTACAAACACAGTATCACCTGCTCCACCAGCTGCAGGATCCGCTTCAACTGTACCAGCATCTCAACGAGTTACTCTTTCGTTTGCTCCGGAACTGGCCACTTCCCAAGCTGCCTTCACACCTAACACTACTTCCGAAGCACTACCGACACAACAGGACTTGGCAAGATCAGATGAACCTCATGAGCATCAACACCAAGATGGTACCTGACCGAGTCAAGTTACAGTTGCATTCTCCTTTATATGTACTCTCACAGTTTGATGTACACTAACACTTTCCATATTCATTGTTGAACTAGCACCACGGCGCAAGCGAAAACAGACATCAGGGATAATGCTTGATAGATTAACAAAGTCTAAAGGAGGAAGAATGGAGATCCATTTTGAGGCGGGTTTAAAAGGCCACGTGATGCTACAGAGTCAGCCAAGTTAGTATCAGAGGCAGCCATTGCCGTTAGGTGTCATGCATGTATCCTCCCAATGTGGATCCAATACAGGAATGAGAAAGATAATACCCAGTTTAACACCTTCCTTGACCATTTATCCGTAAGTAATGTTATTCATCACAATTAGTAATATTTTCTTGCTCTGTCCCATACTTTCTAGCTTCCTCCTAATAAGACTCACATTCTTTTTTCAACAGATGAGGTTCAAGTTGGATCCGAAAGATGATGCAACTAAACAAGCATGCACTCATGTTTTTCAGTCTGCTCTGCGACAGTATCGGTACCACCTTAGAAAATCTCACTTTGAAGGCAAGGCTAACAATGAAATCGCCCAAACATCTCCAGTGGAATATATTACAAATGAAGACTAGACAGCCCTTGTTAAACACTGGTCTGATCCAAAGTATCAGGTAGGCTATATATATTTGATCAGACCACAAAATGAACTTGTATTTATGTATGCGCCTTACAAGTGTATCTTCTTCTAGGCTAACTGTTTGAAGAACAAGACCAACCATTCTAAAGTGAAATTCCAACAGACGACAGGATCTCGTAGCTATATTGCACACTGCGAGGCTCTTGTAAATAACTGCTACTTACTTCTTCTTTTGTGTGCCATATTATCGTATCTATATTGACTTGTTCCAAATACAGAGGAAAGCCTGTGCAGATCAAAAAGAACCTAAATCGAATGCAGTGCAAATCTTCAAGGATTGCCACACCAGCAAGATGAAGGGCATGAGCACACCAGTTCAAGCCGCTGTTGTAAGTCCTTACTCCTCCTGCCTTGAACTGATTGGTACTGTGACGTGTTCATTTAACTACTTGGTTTGCAGCCAATGTCAGTTACTCTGTTCACTTTTATACATAGTTTTCCTAACGTATCATTTCACCTTACATGGTTTAAAAGAGATGAAGGATATTCTTTTGTTCTTGATCTGTAATTTAGTTGTTATGTTCACGTGCGCACACAATGATAAAATAGCACATTTGTTGTATATCTGTTTGCCCATGATATGAATGATGTCATACTATGTTCATCCTACTTTAAACCATGTCTCTTTATCCTTAGATGTCAACGAATGTGAGGAAATAGACAATACAGTAGGCATGCTACATGGACATATGTTCCGAAAGTGATTTTATTATGTAGTTGGCACTACAATACATGCTAATGTATTACAGTAGTTCTCCAAAATAAGTTATGTATAAACGTTTAACCTACTTTGTTTTTATCTCATTAGTAACTTATCTGGTACACTAATCTACAAGTTCAAACTTTCAGGAAGCTATGGAACAAATGATTGAACAGCCACAACCACCTGAAGGTGACGAGGCAACCACAGGCACAATGTCACCCCTTGCTGCAGTGCGTCAGTATCTCTCCACTAACAGTGCAAAAAGCACATTCCTGCGTAATTCTGGGTTGGTTGTCAAGGTAACCTCGTCCAAATCGCCTACTGAACAAAATCTGCCTGCTAGACAGAGTGATATATCTGTGCTCCAGACACACAAGTCCAATCCCTAGTGGACGTCGTTTCGGAAACAAGAATAGTGGTTGACAAATGTCGTCAAGATATGAATGGTTTTGAAACCAGACTATCAGACATTCTCTTCGTTGTTCAAGAGCAATGGCGGAAAAAAGGTGAAGATCGTGTTGCTCCATCAGATTCTATAGCCTGAAACATTAGCACTCAGGTTAAATGATCTGTGCTTCTATACATCTGATGGTGCTTTTATCTGGAAGGACTGTAAACTTTATGCCAGCAGGCCTTTTGTTGTATGGTTGGAATTTATTTTGTTGTGATACAACATTTATGATGCTGCCACATGCTGCAGCAATTACGACGCTATTTTTGTATAGTGTAGGTTTATCTTAGTAATGTATTCGGCCGAAAGCTTCGTAGGAGCCCAACATGCCAACATTCGTTGGGCCCATTCCAATTGGGCTAAAAACGATTACGGGTCGAAATTGGCATGTAGCCCACTAAAAATATCTGGGCCTAAATCAGCATAAGCTTTCATATTTTTCTGGTAGGCCTGTGCCCACAGTGGGCCTTTAACAGGCCTAAACATAATTTGGGCCCTCAATAAAAATAGGTCATTTACAGGTGTAAATATCTCGAGCCGATAAAAAACATGGGCCTTTAATAGACTGAAAGTGAGATTGGGCCTGATTGTGCCAAATAACCCACTGGTCATAGCAGGCCGAAATGGTGGCCCATTTATGATGCGGAGCTTTGACAGGCCGAAATTTGGACGGGCCGTAAATGCGCCAACCTAATACACGGGCCTTTAACAGGCCGGAACTTTAGTCGGGCTAGTTTATCATCATTTTTATATGGGCCGTTAATGGACCCGATATGACGTTGGTGCGCATATGGCCCATGGTTTTTGTCCGGCGTTAACAGGCCAAAAATGACAACAGGCCGAAAGTGGCCCAAATCTATAGTGGGCCTCTAACAGGCCGAATGTCAGACATGGCCGAATATGACCCAAACCCATCACGGTCGTTTATGGGCCGAAAGTTTTGATGGCCTGTAAATGGGCCCAAATGAAGCAGGACCTTTAACAGGCCGGAAATACACCGGCCCGTAATTCGGCCCAATTACTTAGCGGACTGTTAACGGGCCAGAAGTGACCATGGACCGCGTTGATGACAAGTTTAGGATAGGCCATTGACGGGCTGATTTGATAGAGAATCTTGGGCCTTTAGCTGGGTCGGCCCATTATGGTCTGTAGAATCTTGTGGGCCTTTAGCTGGGCTGGCCCATTGTGGTCCGCAAAATCTTGTGGGCCTTTAGCTGGGCCGGCCCATTATGGTCTGCAAAATTGTGTGGGCCTTTAGCTGGGCCGGCCCATTATGGTCCGCTAAATTTTGTGGGCCTTTAGCTGGGCCGGCCCATTATGGTCTGCAAAATCTTGTGGGCCTTTAGCTGGGCCGGCCCATTATGGTCCGCTAAATCTTATGGGCCTTCAATTGGGCTGGCCCATTTAAACTTTATGGGCCACTTTTGGGCCGGTCCATGTGTCAACATATCATAGGCCCATCTCGACTGTTGGGTGAGTGACACCTGTGCCAACACGGAGCTGACGCGTGGATCCGCCAGCCAATGAGAATTTTACACGTGGAAAATCGGCATTGGTCATGGCTGTTAGCGGGTTATCGGATCCAAAAACCGGACCCGATAGGTTAACAGTGGTTAACGGAGTCCCATTACGGTGGATGCCACGTGTCGGTCACCCTTGACGAAAGCACGTCTATGACGCACGATTTATCATCATGGAAGTGGACACTTCCGTGATGATAATTTTGGTAATGTCATGGAACACTTCTACGACACCACAGGTATGACTATCTTGATTATGTCATAAAATCATCATGGATGTACATGCATGACAGAAAACGCGACCTACTGTGACAAACACGTATCATCACGGAAGTGTATTTTTTTATAGTGTCAGCAACATAATTCAGGTTTCCAAACCTGATCTGGTGGCCAGGAGCATAACTATCGACTTGCTCAAGGCGGTCGGATGAGTTGGCACGAAGCACAAAGCCACCAAACACAAAGACCTGCCCAGGGAGAAAGGTTTCCCTGTACGCAGTGTCATCATTGACGAAGATATGAGCCATCGATCCTTCTGTCGACGGTACAGCGGAGCCCTCAATGAAAGCACCAATGTCGGTGTCAAAACTGGCAGATCTCGAGTAGGGGGGCACAAGTTGTACGTCTGAGGACCAATGGTAACTATGGACAAAGGACACAGTGTTTATCCAGGTTCGGACCCTCTAAATGGAGGTAAAACCCTACTCCTAATTTATTATATTCGAGGGTATAGGGGTTACAACAGTTGATCTACCTCGAGATCGATTCTGCTAACCCTAGATTAGCTAGCCTAGCAATGTTGTGATCCTGCCTATGATCTACCCTCCTATTTATATAAACACCGGAGGGGCCTAGGGTTGTACAAAGTCGGTTTTACAGAAACGAATAACATATCCGGGCACCTATACTTGCCATCCATGCATACGAGAGTCCCCACCGGACACGAGAGGTGATCCTCTGCCTTGTATCTTCGACGGCCCATCAGTCCAACTTATATCCAGTAGACCGAATGCCTGAGGACCCCCTAGTCCAGGACTCCCACAGAACTACCGGACTTATGGTGAACCCGCTTCTCTTCGAGATTTACATGAATATCCATTGGACTTGGTTGCTACCTCACCACGGAACGTTGTGCATAATTAGGTACAAAGACGGCCGCCACCAAGCAGCTAGGAAGCATCCTGGAGGTCAAGGAGAAGGACCCCAAGGCCACAAGGAGGAAGAATGAGTGCAACAAGATCAACTCTGCACCTCCCAGGCGACCCCATCCCCACAGGCCTCGAAGACCCCGTGTGCACGGACTACACAGGGAGTTGGCGCTGGAGCACCTCGTGCGCACGGGCCCAACTTACCCCGTGCGCACGGGCCCTTCAGGATGGATGGTTGTGATCTCCTATTGGGTCTCCACTTCATCCCTCACCTCCAGCCACCTATATATACTCCTCTCCCTCCTCCATTTAGACTTAGCAAAGGATATGACATGATCTATGTGAGCTTTGCTCCTTGTACCCCCTCTTGAGAGAGAGACCTATCCCATGGAGATCAAGACCTCCATTGGGGAAGATCCCTAGTGGATACAAGACCCCATTTAGGGAAGGATCCCCATCATAGGATCACCAAGACCTCACCTCCTTAGGAGTGGGATGACCTCTACCCTGTGCTAGTTTCCCTTTGTTATTCATGTACCTATGTGGATCTTGTGTGGATTTCAGTCTAGTGGATCTGTGATTTGGGCTTGTTCTTGAGTGTTCCTCTTGTTTCCTCCCTTGGGTTCTTATTTTTCTTGGCGATTCCCCTCCAATTCGTGAAAGATCTCCATCTAGGGTTCCACCCTACAACATTATGGTATCTAGAGCCACGTTGATCACGAAAATGGAGCCTCCCCTATTTGTTTTCTAGCCTAATTTTGCTTGTTCTTGCCCAATTTCGAAAATCCACACAAAAATATCCCCAAAAATTTTCTTGCAATTTGTTGGTTCTTGTGAGATTTGTTGTATTTGACCCACGATTTTGATGTTTGGCAAGTGGATCTAGCTTTCCCCCATCCCCCACACAATCCCCACCACGAAATCCCTCAATTTGGCCCGGAAATCGCGAACTTTCCGCCACCCCCTTGCCGACGGGCTCCCGCGAAGTCTCTGGTGACCCCGTGTCCTCGATACGTGTACCGTGCGCATGGGACCCCGTGTCCACGGGCCCTAGACCCCGTGCGCACGGCCCCCCTACAGCAGTCGCAAGCACTTCACCGTTTTGGCTCTAACTTTTGCATATGGAGTCCGTTTTGACATTCTTTAGCTCGTTGAGTTGCTATTGACATCCCCCGCCCACCTAGATAGGTTCCCACATGATTTGACTCCATCAAAATGTTGACATTTTGGCATCTTTTCCTAGGACCTCCACCATATCATCCGCAAAACCACCATAGCTTGCCGCAACCTAACCCATTTCGATCCATATAGCATTTGTGGTAGTTTGAGTTGTGACTCGAGTCTCCTAAGGTGTTTCAGCTACTTAGGGATGGTTGCTTATTCATCATACACCCCCACCACTTCCGCATTGCCATCTACAACACCACCACCGCATGTCCGCTACCACCATTTGACATTTGACATTTGAGATTTTGAGTTCATGGTTTTTTCTGTTTCCTAAGGTGTTTCGGCTACTTAGGAATGGTTCGGCTTCGACACCACCGCTACTCATCATTGGTCCGGTCCAACATCGACAACGACCACTTCATCATTTTGACACCCCGACCGTACATAAGGACGGTAACCTCAACGACATCAATGTACATATTCCTTGCCTTTGCATTGATAGCCCCGGGCCTATTGCGTACCTTGCCTATCGAGACTAGCGAGTTGAGAATTGTTGGGCCACGCTATTTGTTCACCTTAGTGATATGATTATGCCGCATAGATAGTTTTAGCGTGCAATCATCTTGCTATCATCATTGTGCTATAAGTCTCTCCCGTGCATATCTTACATACTTGTCTCATATCATACTTGTTCAAGCATCAAGGATATCAAAAAAAGAGCAAAAGGATTTTAAGCAAAAGAGGAGATACAAAAGAGCTTGTAAGCAATACAAATAGCATTGAGCCATTTTGCATAGTACATACACTTGGACCATACATACATAGCATACTTGGTATTGAAGATGTCATGTTTACTCTCATAGGTTGGTGCACAAAGTGTATCTTGCCCCTTTGAGCAATCGAGCTAGTGTCTCTCTAGAGTTGTGCAACAAGAGCATTTCCCGTGGCTTCCACATTTTGAGCTCGTTCCTTGGTTGCACGACCCCATTTATCTATTCATGTGTGTGTTTTCGTGTGTCACCATAGCTTTGATCTATTTGCTTTACATTGAAATTTTGTGAATCTTCCTCAACATTTTCAATATCTTGGACTAACATTTGCTTGAATTTTATGCCACTTGTCCTAACCAAGCCACTCTATAAGCTTTAATTTGTAGGTGTGAGTGAACAAGTCTGGAACCAATTCCACTATTCTCTCATATCACATTGAGTGACACGGGATACATCATCAACTTTGGGAAATGGTATCTTGGTATTCTTTTTATCATTTCCTACTCACCTCTACTTGATTCTTGTGATGGATAGGCTAAGCACAACATCTTCGGTCCTCAACTGCATCGAGCGACTCGCCATCGATATACGACACACCGAAGCAAGGAAAAGAGACTACCTCGATGACAAGTTGGACAAGCACATGGAGGACATCCGACACGTGCTGGCCAACTACAAGTCTTCTTCCCCTTCACCATCTTCACAGGGGAGACGCGCTAGTAGCACACCTTCGGAGCGGCCACTCAATGCAAGTACCACGCGGCACCGTCATCATCTTCGAGACGCTCGCTAAGACCATGAACAAGACCATGAAGAGCGACCTTTGGGACGAGATTTGGCTTCTCTGCCACCCTCGTGCACACACGCCCTCGACCGCTGTGCACACGGGACCCGGTGCACACGGCCTCCTGCACCCCTGTGTGCACGGGCTCTACAGAATAGCCACCTTTGACCCCAAGGTTGTGGCTTCATCAACAACTTCTGCTTATTCGCCTTTGGACGTATGGCATCTTCGCCTACTTCCCACGAGTACGCCTACTTCGACATCATCAACTCCAAGGCAATCACCTACGAGCGAGGGCGACATGTCCATCTTTGGAAGCCCCTCAAGGAAGACGGCCAAGCATGGGAAATTCCCTTCGGTCATGGAGACGAGCCATGAGGTACCACATCATATGGGCCTCCTACAACAAGAGGGCGACAAGACGGTCGAGCAAGGGCCATCCCCTTTGACCATGGCGACGAGCACGAACCTCTTCAACAACATGAAGATGGCGCCTAAATGGGACTCATACTCTGAGTCAAGCTACGACACCGCACATGAGACCTTATCTTTGGTCTCAGAGGAGAGCGATGATTTTCCACATCCTACGACATTCATCTTCGGAGGCGTTATGGATGAGGAGGTTGAGCATGGGACTATCCCTTCAACCAAGGAGGAGATAGGAGTTGAGCATGGAGACATTTGCACCTACATCTCTCTAACACCCACATATGACGAGATGCCCAAATTCCCATGTGAGTAGAGCCACCCCACCATGAGTGATATGAGTGACTCCACCATATGTGACATCGAGAGCATTTCCTATGAGAGGATGAGCGTGATGACCATTAGCCCCACACATGAGAGCATGCCGCCCACCCTATGTGAGGTTGAGAGACATTTGAGTGACTCCACCAACCATATGAGTGAGATCATCTTACCGGGAGTGAGTGAGCCACAACACTTAGTGAGTGAGGTATTTGAGACGGCACGTGAGGCCAATATGATTTCTAATGACTTAACCTCTACTCCTAGTGTGTTTTCTTCTTTGGTGATAGGTCTCATATATGATGACATGCCTGCCCTCGACGACTCCATACCCCCAACGGCAACAACGATGGCCATGGTGGATGAGAATGCACCCCCGACATGGTTCCATCATGATGACGATGACAATGATTGGATCTTCGACACCTGACCTACAACACATGAGCGACGCTCCAAAGGTAACATAGGTGATGGTGCTTCTCTTATCCCATTAGTGGACTATATTACCAATGATTGCTTGCATGATGTTGACACACCTATTCCCATGCTTCATGCTAGTGCGACTTCCTCATGTCATGACTTACCAATTTATGATGAATATGATGATGAGCATGTCGAGTTGCCTAGTTGTGATGTTATGCTCCATAGGATATCATGTGAAAATTCTATTGGTCACGTCATGTTTGATAATCCCTTAGACTTGTCATATGCTATGAGTGAGATCTCCCATATTGCATCATTTCAATGTCAACATAGTAACTATGCTTGTCCAATTAAAATAAGTCCTATTTGCACTTATGGCATAGATGACGAGATGATGGTCATTGGCTTTTGTTTTTCATGCGATGATATTGCCATGCTTCCTTTACATGATTTGTACAACTCATCTACTATACCATGCCATGATCACATAGAACAAAATATGCTTTGTTTTGGATGTTGTTAATATTCTCCATGTGATGTTTCCATTAATGCTCATGAGGAGACCCCCATAGTTTCCTCATACATATTAGGAGATTTTGATGCATTCTATACATTGAATGCTTCCCATAATTGCTTGCACCATATGCATTCCATGAATAAAAATGCTCTACATATTTCTCGTGATGCATTACACAACTTGAGTCTCCATTATGCTATACATAACAACAAACCTCTCATGATGGATGACATGTTTCTATATCACGCATCTCATTTATTTGAGCATTGGCTATTTGGTGCTAAACAACACATGCATGTGTGCATCAAAATGAATGATGTGTACATCTACATCGCACACATAATTTTCCCTTTGTCTTTGTTTTGTGTAGGTACTCACGTATACTCGTCAACCACTCAATCCCAAGAGTTTATGAAACAAGCTCTTGAGAGCAATGACAATTCGGGATCACGTGAATTGTCCTTACCACCGTTCTATTCGCACAATGACATCGCGCATTCCTTTTACTTGGCTCTCACACAGATATGGGCTATTTACAATTTGTCACCTTATGCCCATAATATCGTGTTCACTTTGCATGTTATGCCTCTTTCCATGATTTTTCCATATAGTTGTGACACTTGCTTGCATCTACCATTGATTCACCATTATGCTACTCCTATATGTATTTGCATGCTTGTTGGAGCTACTAGTAGCTATTGCCATGATTTCTTTGTGCCCCATGCTATTGATGCTTGTTGTGTTAGTAGAGTCATGATGTCCCATTGCTATTTACATATGGCCTCTTGCCAATACATTGATGATATTTTTTTCCATATCTTGCTTTCATGCTTATGATATGTCATGTGCATTTTTCATGCACACTATTTGCACACATGCCATGATTGCCATGATTACCTCTAGTATGTTGCATCTTCGCACTACTAGCTTGGTTAACTTGTTTAGTATGATCACTTGCTTTTTTGCATCACCCATGTTCCATTCTTACTCGTTTTCTTGGGTTGATGACATATGTGTTCATGCCTCTCACATGATATATCTTGTTCATTGTCGCTTGTCTCTAATAGTTGCGTCTATGCTTATTGATCTTGGAGACTTGGACACTTTACTTGTGATGCATGCTTGCTTGATTAAGCCTATTTTCTTTGGTTGTAGTTGCATCATGTGCTTTCATACCATACCACACCTTGTCCTTTCTTATTATAAGAATGATGAAAACACTTGTTGGATATTTCACCACTCAAATGAGAGGTTTTGCATTTACGCCAACTTCGTTTGTTTTTCTGAGTGTTTGTCATGTTCTTTCACTTTGAGGGATTAACAAGGCGGTGCCGTCATACGACAACTTGGTCATGTGAAGGCATACACGATGCGCAACACCAACATTTTCGAAATCCTCATGAAGGTGAACTCCTTCCCTTTGAGTCCTCTTCAAATATGCATATTGGATGGGTCATTCTTTCATTGTTGCTTCTTTCTTGTTGCCTACATGATACATCTTGCGAATGGAGGAGAAACATTGGATATGGACCCTATGGACCTCCAAGTTGAGGAGTGCTCGGACTCTTTGGAAGCATCAACGGACCACCACTTCCGCCACGACATCGAACCATGGTCTGTCCATGCCTAGCGTGTACATGGCGATACGATTTACGATCCGAGGTTGGATCTTTCCCAAGGGGGAGGGGATGATGCGAACCATCCTATGGTCATCTCCATGTACACCTTCATGGCACCTCAAGCCCCAAGTGGACCTACCAAACTTAAGGTGAACCCGCTTCTCTTCGAGATTTACATGAATATCCATTGGACTTGGTTGCTACCTCACCACCGAATGTTGTGCATCATTAAGTACGAGGATGACTGCCACCAAGCAGCTAGGGAGCATCCGGAGGCCAAGGAGAACGACCCCAAGGCCACGAGGAGGAAGAAGGAGTGCAACAAGATCACATCTGCACCTCCCAGGCGACCATGTGCCCACGGACCTCGAAGACCCCGTGCGCACAGACTACACAGGGAATTGGCGCTGGAGCACCCCGTGCGCACGGGCTTGTACCGTGCCCACGGGAGCCCCGTGCGCATGGTCCTAATACGTCTCCAACGTATCTACTTTTCCTAATGCTTTTCCTCTTGTTTTGGACTCTAATTTGCATAATTTGAACGAAACTAACCCTGGACTGATGCTGTTTTCAGCAGAACTACCATGGTGTTGTTTTCGTGCAGAAATAAAAGTTCTCGGAATGGAACAAAACTTTGCGAGGACTTTTTTATATCAATAAAGAGAATTTCTGGAGCCAAGAGCCACCTGAGGGGCCACCTGGGTGGGCACAACCCACCAGGGTGCGCCTCCCCCCCCCCCAAGCGCGCCCTGGTGGGTGCTCCCCACCTGGTGGCCCCGCTGACCCTGAAACTGATGCTATAAAATCACATTATTCAAGAAAAAATCAGGGAGAAACAATTATCGTGTTTCACGAGACGGAGCCGCCGCCGTCTCCTATTCTTCATCGGGAGGCTAGATCTGGAGTCCGTTTGGGGCTCCGGAGAGGGGGACATTCGATCTTCGTCAGCACCAACACATCTCCATCGCCAATTCCATGATGCTCCCCACCGGGAGTGAGTAATTCCTTCGTAGGCTCGCTGGTCGGTGAGGAGTTGGATGAGATTCATCATGTAATTGAGTTAGTTTTGATAGGGCCTGATCCCTAGTATCCACTATGTTCTGAGATTGATGTTGCTATGACTTTACCATGCTTAATGCTTGTCACTTTTGGCCCGGGTGCCATGATTTCAGATCTGAACCGTTTATGTTATCACCATTATATCCATGTTATAGATCCGAATCTTGCAAGTTATAGTCACCTACTACGTGTTATGATCCGGCAACCCCGGAGTGACAACAATCGGGACCACTCCCGGTGATGACCGTAGTTTGAGGAGTTCATGTATTCACCGTGTGTTAATGCTTTGTTCCGGTTCTCTATTAAAAGGAGGCCTTAATATCCCTTAGTATCCAATAGGACCCCGCTGCCACGGGAGGGTAGGACAAAAGATGGCATGCAAGTTCTTTCCATAAGCATGTATGACTATTTATGGAATACATGCCTACATTATATTTATGAACTGGAGCTAGTGTCGTATCGCCCTAGGTTATAACTGTCTCATGATGAATATCATCCAACGAGTCACCAATCCAATACCTACGAATTTATCTTATATTGTTCGTGCTAAGTTACTACTGTTGCTACTACTATTGTTACTGCTACAATATCACCGCTATCACTGTTACTATTACTGTTGCTACTACTGCTATCATCAAAACTATCATATTACTCTGCTACTAATCACTTTGTAGCAGATAATTAATCTCCATGTGTGGTTGAATTGACAACTCAGCTGCTAATACCTTAAAATATTTTTTGGCTCCCCTTGTGTCGAATCTATAAATTTGGGTTGAATACTCTACCCTCGAAAATTGTTGCAATCCCCTATACTTGTGGGTTATCAAGACCTTTTTCTTGCGCCGTTTCTGGGGAGCATAGCTATATTTGTTGATTCACTTGGGATTATTATCATATTATCACTATGAAGAATCTGAAGGATGCTAAGACTAAGATTTTTCCCTCAAGGACGAGGGGAGGTAAGGAACTGCCATCCAGCTCTGCTTTAGATTCACCTTCTATTATAAGTAAACTTGAAACACCACAACATGCTATTAATTCCGATATGTCGCAAGTTATTGATGATGCTACTTCTACTATGAATGCTACTCATGATGATGCTAGTACCTTGCTTGATGATGATGTGCCACTAGGTGAATTTCTTGATGAAGAAATTGCCAGAGTAAGACAACATGATATTGTTGAATCTGATGATGAACTTGAAACTGAAAATCTTGAAACACCTACTAGAACTAGTCCTCCTAAATATGAACTGCCAAAGGTACCAGAAGGTTATACTATGAGTGAGGAGGCAACTAGAGATATTCTTGCTTGTAAGGATAGAGCTGATCTAGAGAAATTATTATGCAAGTATAAAGAAAGATCTCTGAATGCTAAAATGAAATGTGATCCTGAGTTTGCTACTTCACCTATTTTATTGATGATAAGGATTATGAATTCTCTGTCGACCCAGAGTTAATCACTTTGGTTGAATCTGATCCTTTCCATGGTTATGAAACTGAAACTGTTGTGGCACATCTTACTAAGTTGAATGATATAGCCACCCTTTTTGCTCATGATGAGAAGATTCGCTATTATTATATTCTCAAGTTATTTCCGTTCTCATTAAAGGGTGATGCTAAAGCTTGGTACAATACTCTTGCTCCTGGTTGTGTGCGTAGTCCCCAGGATATGATTTATTACTTCTCTGAAAAATATTTCCCTGCTCATAAGAAACAAGCTGCCTTGCAGGAAATATTTAACTTTGTGCAAATTGAAGAAGAGAGTCTCCCACAAGCTTGGGGAGGCTTCTCCAATTGCTTAATGCTTTGCCTGATCATCCTCTTAAGAAAAATGAAATACTTGATATCTTCTATAATGGACTAACCGATGCTTCTAGGGATTTCCTAGATAGTTGTGCTGGTTGTGTTTTCAGGGAACGAACTATTGGGCAAGCTGAAGAATTATTGAATAACATATTGAAAAAATTATGATGATTGGACTCCTCCTGAAACACCTATTAAACCCACTCCAAAGAAGAGGGTATCTTATATCTTAGTCCTGAAGATATGCAAGAGGGAAATAAAACTATGAAGGAAAAGGTATTAAGGCCGAGGATGTTAAAATTTACCACCTATCGAAGAAATACATGGGCTTGAAGCACCACCACCACCTAAGGTGGTAGAGGTAAAATCTTAATGAAATTCAATGATAGTGATGATCCTCGTAATAAACATCCTAGTCAATGCCTTTATGAGTTTGATAATTACATTAGAAAGCAAGATCACTTCAATGCAAATGTTATGAAACAATTGAAATACAACTCTGATATGATTGCTCGCTTAAGTGACTTGTTATTTAGAATCTCAAATGATGTTAGAGGTGTAGGAAAGCATGCCTCTATGGTTCAAACTCAATTAGAACAAGTTGCTAAATCTCAAAGAGAGTTACTTGATGAAATGAACAATAATATAAGTGACTTTGTTGTTATAGTAGCAACTAGAGGAGGTAAAATGACTCAGGGACCACTTTATCCTGAGGGACACCCAAAGAGAATTGAACAAGACTCTCAAAGAGTTAACACTGATGAACCTAGTCCTTCTAAAAAGAAAAAGAAGAAGAAAAATAATAGGACTTTGCATGCCTCTAGTGAACCTGAAATAGAAAAACCTCCTGATAATGATAATGAAGTTTCTATCTCTGATGTTGAAACTCAATTTGGTAATGAACACTCGCCTTCCGATAATGAAAAAGATAATGATGAGGTTCATGAAGATACTCAAACAAATGATAAAGAACCAGATAATGATGTTGAGATAGAATTAGTTGTTGATCTTGATAACCCACAACCTAAGAATAAAAGATATGATAAAAGAGACTTTGTTGCTAGAAAGCATGGAAAGGAAAGAGAACCATGGGTTCAAAAGCCTATGCCCTTTCCACCTAAGCCAACTAAAAAGAAAGGTGATGAAGAATTTGAACGCTTTGCTGAAATGTTGAGGCCAGTTTTTCCGCGAACCTGCTTAACTGATATCTTAAAAATGCCTCCTTATGCAAAGTATATGAAAGACATCATCACTAATTAGAGAAAAATACCAAAAGCTGAAATCTCCACTATGCTTACTAATTATAATTTTAAAGATGGAGTACCTAAAAAACTTGGAGATCTGGGAATACCAACTATACCTTGCTCCATCAAAAGAAATTATCTGAAAACTGCTTTATGTGATTTGGGAGCTGGTGTTAGTGTTATGCCTTTCTCTTTATATAAAAGACTTGATTTGAATAAACTCACACCTACTGAAATATCTTTGCAAATGGCTGATAAATCAACTGCCATACCTATTGGTATTTGTGAGGATGTGCCTGTTGTTGCTAATGTTACTATTTTGACTGACTTTGTTATACTTGAGATGCCCGAGGATGACAACATGTCGATTATCCTTGGTAGACCCTTCTTGAATACTGCAAAGGCTATTATTGATTGCAATAAAAGCAAGGTCACTTTTCATATCAATGGTAGTGAGCATATGGTGCACTTTCCGAAGGAACAATTCCAAGTGAATGGTATTAATGTTCTTGAAAAATCTCCGACAATCGCTATTGGAAGTTTTCAACTACCTCTACCTACTATTAAAAAGAAATATGAAATGCTTATTATTGGGGACATTCATATCCCCATTGAGGTAACTTAGTGATTTACGAAAGTTCTTCGGTTTCATGATAATCGACAGTGGTTGTTAATAAGACTTGATCAACCTTATTAATGGATCATTTTTGAGAGGTATGAAGTTGATGAACTTAGTGAGCACTACCTTCTGTCCCTACCTTTTGTTTTCTGTTTTTAGTTAAATAAAATAAAATGCCATGCTTTGTCTGTTTTCTGAGTTTTCCGTACAATAAAAAAATGTCCCAAAAATAAAAGTTCTCAGAATGCCCTAAAATTTTAACACAATTTTTTTCTGAATATTTCTGAATTTCTAGTGCAAATAATATCAGAGGGAGGTACACCAGGTGGGCACAACCCACTTGGGCGCGCCAGGACCCCCATGCGCGCCCTGGTGGGTTGTGGTCCCCACGTGGGCCCCCTCACTTACTTCTTCCCACATCACTCCATTCACCTAGAAAAATCACTATCACTCTCTCTCTCTCTCGTGTTCTTGCTCCCGAAACCGCAGACTTCGATCTCTTTGCTCGAAGCTCCGTTTCCGAAACTGTTTCAGGGAATTGTTGCTTGGTATGTAACTCTTCCATGTGTCCAATTAGTTTTTGTTTTAGTGGTTTATATTTAGAATAATTAGCTACTCTTGGTGCTACTGTAGATGAGCTTGCATGTTGAATTCTTAGAGTTCTAAGTAGTTTGAATGCTTGCATGGCCACTATACATCCCTATGAGTAGTGGCTATCAATTTTGTGAAGTTTTGTTAATAAATTTTTGTGACCAAAAATTTCCAGAAATTGTACGCAAACATGATGAACCTTTTTGGAAGGAGTTCTTCGAGTAGGAGGTCCTCAGAGGCATCATCCAGTAGCAGCTCCATTCATCGGTCTTATGTTGAACCAAGTGAAAGTTCCATTCGTAGTGCCACCACCAAAACATGCTTATGGCCATGCAACGATTATATGGTGAGTGTGGGTATTAAGGAGGAATTTTTGAGCGATATGTTCACAATGCCGACCTCGGTCCCTACATTTCAGATAAGTGTGACCAACACCTCATCCTCACCGAATCATTTGTCAAAGAATTTAAATTCTTTCCCCGTGAGTCTAGGGTGTCATTTAAACTGTATGAAAATCCATTTACCATTTATCTAGAAAGGTTTGCTCACCTCTGCAAAATCCCATTCTGGGGTTCGCTCGATGAGCCACCTAGGTCTGAGTTTGAATTATTTTTGAATAGTCTTTGCTTTGGTGAAACTAGGGGAGTGGCGCAAGGTAGAATAAAGAGCATACATTTTCCTGCAATTCAGTACTTCGCGTTATTTAATGGAAAATGTATTGTAGGCAAACAAGATTGTAGTATACTTTGCGCTCCCAATCTGAGTCTCATTCACACCACTCTCTATGGTGATAGAAGATATAAACTTGGAGCAATTGTTGCACGTATGTTATAGCACAATGCTGGTAGTGGATACTTTTATGGTGGAATTTATGCAACACGCTTAGTCGGAGGGGTGGGTGTTTTACCTTTGCCCTATGATCTCATTTTACCCACGCAGTACCTAGACTTTGATGCGATGAAATGCCATAAGATTCTTAGGGGCGATCCTCATAATTTCACTTATAATTTGACGTTTAACAAGGACTCCATGGTAGACAGAAATTTGCCTGCACCTGCTCTCTTTGATGTTCATAACAGTGGAAGATATTATGTCCTTACGAGCGAGGCCTGAGCTCATAATGCAATGGTTGTGGATGCACGGAGGGCTGAGGCATCCGCACCGTGATCCTCCATGAGCTACCACTCCGACCATTACAAGCTACTGACTGATTACCAAGTTAGGCCAAAAGCCTAAGCTTGGGGGAGTATGTATTCCCACCGACATTACATTCATGATCACACACATTCCATTCCAGTTGTCGGTGTCCACACTTTTTCATTATATCATCCATGGTTAATTTACTTTCTTGCTTTCTTCTTGTGTGTTTGAAAAACTTTGAGAAAATCCAAAAATATGTTTCTTGCTTCTTTTTTATTTTTCTTCCTAGTTTAAATTGTTGCAGCACTAAAAAGAAAACCCAAAAAGATTTCCTTGTTCTTCTTCTACTTGTTGGGAGCTTTCCCGTGTAAATAGTTTTTCTCGTTTTTGCTTTTCCCTTTTCATTTGCTTGCTTTCAAAAAACCAAAAACTCCAAAAATATTTCAGTGTGTTTCTCTGAATTTCTCTTCCTTTTTATTGAGTCATACCAAGGAGAAGACCATGATGAAAATGTTGAGTGGCTCTCATTTACATTATTGATCTAATAAAGAGTCCATATTATCTTGTCTTCTCCTCTTGAATAAAATATTTGCAGATTCCAGCTTAGTCCACGGCACTCTTGCACTATTATTATTTTGAAATCATTCGGTCATGCAAGTGAAAGGCAATAATGAAGATATTAGATGAACTGGCCGTGGCAGAGAGAAACGGGTATGAACTTGACTTGTTCTATTTTTGTAAATATGTTTAACCTAGTATCCATGATTCAGCCTATCATGATCAAACATGTTTACAATGACAATTAGATATTATAGTTCCTTATGCCATGCATAAATAGCTAGGAGTGAATAATGATTTATCTTGGATATCAACTTTGCGTTAAAATGATTGTGATGTAGTATGATGATATGGTATCCTCCTCTGAATGTTCTAGTGGCTTGACTTGGCACATGTTCATGCATGTAGTTGAATCAAAACCAACATAGCCTCTATGATATTTATGTTCATGTTGTTCATATCCTACTCATGATAGTATCCAATGTTACTTATGTGTAATGCATGTTCATGACCGTTGTTGCTCTCTAGCTGGCCGCTTCTCAACCTATTTGCTAGCCTTCGCCTGTACTAAGTGGGAACTCTACTTGTACATCAAAAACCTAAAACCCAAGTTATTCCAGATGAGTCCACCATACCTACCTATATGCGGTATCACCCTGCTGCCCTAAGTAAATTTGCATGTGCCAACTCTAAAAACTTCAAATAAATATCCTTTTTGTGTGCCTGGATCGTTCATGGAATGACATGAGGTAGTCGGTATCTTCCATGCTAAGCGGGTTATTCTCAGGACGAGTGTTTATTCACTCGCCATCACATGAGAAAAGGGCGGTAATAGGGATGCCCAGTCCCAAGCTGCAAAACGGAAAGAGCCTACAAATAATCAAACAAAAATTCCCAATGGAGTCATAACCTTTACATTTCCGCTTGGGAACCACCACTAGTGTGTTTAGCATGGAAGATATTGATAACTGATGGTCGTGAAGTAAATGAGCAGGGTGCATGTCTCAAAATTTCATTTTCCTCTGTTTTTTTTAAACTTGAGCTCTGCCACCTCTGCAAATCACTGCTTCCCTCTGCGAAGGGACTATCTATTTACTTTTATGGTGTGTCATCATCGTCTCAAATAAGTACCAAAACCTAAGAGCACTGATGTCATGCTAGTGCATTGTGTGTAGCTAATGTTGGGTGCATCATGACTGGATCTTTTGTACCGTGAATTACAATGTTTAGTCGTTGTTTGAACTTTGGGGTGCTCTACATTTATGTTTTGTGGTCTCGGAAAGGGCTAGCGAGATACCACTATTGTCATATTGTATCATGGTTGTTTTGACAACATGTTGCTGTTTGAGATGTTTTATTATTGCTCTCTAGTTGATTATGTCAATGATATGAGTTAGTAAAAATTTTAAGAGTTATTGTCGACATGGTTAGTTATAATCTTTGCGAAAAAACCGGGTACTGTTTAAGCTTATTTATGAAACAAGAGCAAAAGAGTTCGTAATTTTTTTTCTTTTTCACTTTAAGTTTATCAACTGAATTGCTTGAGGACAAGCAAAGGTTTAAGCTTGGGGGAGTTGATACGTCTCCAATGTATCTACTTTTCCTAACACTTTTCCTCTTGTTTTGGACTCTAATTTGCATGATTTGAATGAAACTAACCCTGGACTGACGCTGTTTTCAGCAGAACTACCATGGTGTTGTTTTTGTGCAGAAATAAAAGTTCTCGGAATGGAACGAAACTTTGCAAGGATTTTTTATATCAATAAAGAGAATTTCTGGAGCCAAGAGCCACCTGAGGGGGGCACCTGGGTGGGCACAACCCACCAGGGCGCGCCTGCCCCCCCCCCTAGGTGCGCCCCGGTGGGTGCTCCCCACCTGGTGACCCCGTTGCCCCTGTACCGACGCTATAAAGAACATTAGTCAAGAAAAAATCAAGGAGAAAGAACTATCACCTTTCACGAGATGGAGCCGCCGCCGTCTCCTGTTCTTCATCGGGAGGCCAGATCTGGAGTCCATTTGGGGCTCCGGAGAGGGGGATATTCGATCTTCGTCATCACCAACACATCTCCATCGCCAATTCCATAATTATCCCCACCGGGAGTGAGTAATTCCTTCGTAGGCTCACTGGTCGGTGAGGAGTTGGATGAGATTCATCATGTAATCGAGTTAGTTTTTCTAGGGCCTGATCCCTAGTATCCACTATGTTCTGAGATTTATGTTGCTATGACTTTGGCATGCTTAATGCTTGTCCCTTTGGGCCCCGGTGCCATGATTCCAGATCTGAACCATTTATGTTATCACCATTATATCCATGTTCTAGATCCGATCTTGCAAGTTATAGTCACCTACTACGTGTTATGATCCGGCAACCCCGGAGTGGCAACAATCGGGACCACTCCCGGTGATGACCGTAGTTTGAGGAGTTCATGTATTCACCGTGTGTTAATGCTTTGTTCCGGTTCTCTATTAAAAGGAGGCCTTAATATCCCTTAGTATCCAATAGGACCCCGCTGCCACGGGAGGGTAGGACAAAAGATGGCATGCAAGTTCTTTCCATAAGCATGTATGACTATTTACGGAATACATGCCTACATTATATTTATGAACTGGAGCTAATGTCGTATCGCCCTAGGTTATAACTGTCTCATGATGAATATCATCCAACGAGTCACCGATCCAATGCTTATGAATTTATCTTATATTGTTCTTGCTAAGTTACTATTTTTGCTACTGCTATTGTTACTGCAACAATATCACCGTTATCACTGTTACCGTTACTGTTGCTACTGCTGCTATCATCAAAACTATCATATTACTGTGCTACTAATCACTTTGCTGCAGATAATTAATCTTCGGGAGTGGTTGAATTGACAACTCAGCTGCTAATACCTTAAAATATTCTTTGGCTCCCCTTGTGTCGAATCTATAAATTTGGGTTGAATACTCTACCCTCAAAAATTGTTGCTATCCCATATACTTGTGGGTTATTAGGGCCCAACTTACCCCGTGTGCACGGGCCCTTCAGGATGGACGGTTTTGATCTCCTATTGGGTCTCCACTTCGTCCCTCACCTCTAGCCACCTATATATACTCCTCTCCCTCCTCCATTTAGACTTGGCAAAGGATATGACATGATCTATGTGAGATTTGCTCCTTGTACCCCCTCTTGAGAGAGAGAACTCTCCCATGGAGATCAAGACCTCCATTGGGGAAGATCCCTAGTGGATACAAGACCCCATCTGGGGAAGGATCCCCATCATAGGATCACCAAGACCTCACCTCCTTAGGAGTGGGATGAACTCTACCTTGTGCTAGTTTCCTTTGTTGTTCATGTACCTATGTGGATCTTGTGTGGATTTGAGTCTAGTGCATGTGTGATTTGGGCTTTTTCTTGAGTGTTGCTCTTGTTTTCTCCCTTGGCTTCCTCTTGTTCTTGGGGATCCCCCCTCCAATTCGTGAAAGATCTCCATCTAGGGTTCCACCTACAATATTCCGCCTCATCACAAACAGTTTATCTGAGTGAACTGTATGTCGTATATCGCACACGCCTTCATCTGCCTGCCCAATTTCTTTTGTTCTACCTCATCCCAAATAGTTAATTGAACTGAACCGTATGCCCCGCATCGCACACGGAACTAAAATATGAACCGTGTTTGATGTATCCTTCATCGCAAATGTTTTGCATCTTTTTTACGGTTATTTTACATCATCGTTTGCGATTAATGCACCGCACACAGTTTCGTCAAATGGTCTATGATCGTAGTGTCGTGTTAGCAGCATCTTGCAGTAGTGTCTAGTGAAACCTATGGCCCGGGGTCTATTTTCCATCATATATTTTTAGATCTATAAACCAAAAACCCAAAAATACCTTAGTGCAATTTATTTGTTTTTATTTTGTTTTACATTTTATTAATCTTTTATATCCATCTCTATTAGATATCACCATTCAATTGACCGTGAAGGGATTGACAACCCCTTTATTGCGTTGGGTGCAAGTGTTCGATTGTTTGTGCTGGTGCATAGATTGGAGACTTGCTTGTACCTCCTACCGAATTGATACCTTGGTTCTCTAACTGAGGGAAATACTTATCTCTACTTTGCTGCATCACCCTTTCCTCTTCAAGGGAAAAACCAACGCAAGCTCAAGAAGTAGCACTATGGAAATGCCATAATAGGTAGGTATGGTGGCTGTTTTGAGGAAGGATATATCTCGACAAACACACCGCAAAAGAAGATTACATTCGATAGATCTCCAAGAACATCGAGGAAAACATGGTATTGAGGATCAAGGAGAGATAAGAATCCATCTAGCTACTAGCTATGGACCCATAGGTCTGTGGTAAACTACTCACGCTTCATCGGAAGGGTAATAGGGTTGATGTAGAAGCCCTCCGTGACCGAATCCCCCTCCGACAGGGTGCTGGAAAAGGTCCCAAGATGGGATCTCACAGGTACAGAAGGTTATGGCGGCGGAAAAGTATTTTGGTGGACGCTCCTGGTCATTTGGGAATATTTATGAATTTATAGGCCAAGAACTAGGGTTGGAGGAGTCTCGTGGGGCCCACAAGCCAGAGGGCGCCCCCACAGGGCGCGCCCATAGGGTTTGTAGAGCCCTCGGGACCCTTCTGCCTTCCTTTCCAAGTCCCACGTGTGTCTTCTGGTCCAAGAAAAATCATCGCAAAAATTTTATACCATTTGGACTCCATTTGATATTCCTTTTTTTGTAGAACTCAAAACAAGGAAAAACAGAAACTGGCACTAGGCTCTGGGTTAATAAGTTAGTTCCAAAAATAATATAAATAGCATATTAATGCCTATAAAACATCCAAATAGATAATATAATAGCATGGAACAATCAAAAATTATAGATACGTTGGAGACGTATCACCAAGGAAACTTCTGATACCATTGTTATCTTTAGGACAAGGTGTTTTCTCAATTGCATCAACATTAGCTTTATCAACTTCAATACCTCTTTCAGAAATTTTATGTCCCAAGACAATACGTTCGTTCACCATAAAGTGGCACTTCTCCCAATTCAAGACAAGATTAGTTTCTTCACATCTCCACAAAACTCGATCACGGTTGTTTAAGCAATCATCAAAAGAAGTTCTGTATACGGAACAATCATCCATGAAAACCTCAACAATCTTTTCACAAAAGTCAGAGAATATAACAATCATACATCTTTGAAAGGTAGGAGGTGCATTGCATAAACAAAAAGGCATACGTCTGTAAGCAAAAGTACCAAAAGGGCATTTAAAAGTAGTTTTTTCTTGATCCTCTTGTGATAGGTATTTGGGAAAAAACCAGAATATCAAATGTATATGCTTTGATAATCTTTCTAGAATTTGATCAATCAAAGGTAAATGGTAATGATCTTTCCTAGTGGATTTGTTTAATTTTCTAAAATCAATCACCATCCTATAACATGTTATAATTCTTTGTGGGATAAGATCATTTTATCAATAGGGACAATGGTAATGCCTCCCTTCTTAGGAACACAATGAACATGACTTACCCATCTACTACCAGCTATCGAACAGTTTATACCTGCCTCTATAAGCTTTAATATTTCATTTCTTACCACTTCCTTCATGTTAGGATTTAATCGTCGCTAGTGATCAACAACCGGCTTAGCATCAGGTTCCATATTAATTTTCTGCTGACATAGAGTGGGAATAATGCCCTTAAGATCATCAAGAGTATATTCAATAGTGGAACGATGCTTCTTCAGAGTTTCAATAATCTCTTTTCTTCATGCTGTGAAAGGTTAGCACTAATAATAATAGGATATATCTTCTTTTCATCAAGGTAAGCATATTTCAATGTACCAGGCAATTGCTTAATCTCAAACACGGGATCACTCTTGGGTGGAAGAGGATCTCCAAGAGTCTCAACAGGCAAATTGTGTTTCAAAATAGGCATTTGTTTAAAGAATGTCTCATCTATTTCGTTCGTTCATTCATATGCATATCATTTTCATGGTCTATCAAATATTGTTCTAATGGATCATTAGGAGGCATGGTAATAGAAGCAAGACCAATAATTTCATCTTTACTAGCCAATTCTTTATCACGAGGTTGTCCACAAAATTTTGAGAAATTAAACTCATGAGACACATCACCGAAATTAACACTAATAGTTTCCTTAGTGCAATCAATCTTAGCATTAACCATATTCATGAAAGGTCTACCAAATATAATGGGACAAAAATCATCTTGTTTGGAACCAAGGACTAGAAAATCAGTAGGGTATTTTATTCTCTAACAATCCCAAGTGTTGTGATAATATCTCTATTCGCAAGTTTAATAGTAACATCAATGCCTTCTATCTCAGCAGGTGCAATATCATTCATAATTGCTTGATATAAAGTAAACGGGATAGCACTCACACTAGCACCCAAATTACATTGGCCATGATAACAATGATCTCCTATTTTAACAGAGACAACAGGCATGCCAACAACATGTCTATTATTATCTTTATCATCGGGCTTAGCAATTCTAGTGGCTTCATCACAAAAATAAATAACATGCCCATCAATATTATCAACCAAGAGATCTTTAACCATAGCAACATTAGGTTCAACTTAATTAATTCAAAGGGTGTAGGTGTTCTTATATAACTTTTGTGAACCATAGTTGAAACCTTAGCATGTTCTTTTATCCTTATAGGAAAAGGGGGTTTCTCAATATAAGCAGTAGGAATAACTGGGTTAACACTATAAATGATAATTTCCTCTTCAGCTTTAGTAGTTTCTTCTACTTCTACTTCAATAGGTGGATGATATTTAAACCACTACTCCTTGGGGAAATCAACATGAGTAGCAAATGATTCACATAAAGAAGCTACTATCTCGGAGTCAAGTCCATACTTAGTGATAAAATTATGAAAAACATCAGTATCCATAAAAGATTTAACACAATCAAACTCAAGTTTTATACCTGACTCTTTACCTTAGTCAAGTTCCAATCTTCAGAGTTGCGTTTAATTCTTTCCAAAAGATCCCACTTGAATTCAATAGTCTTCTTCATAAAAGAACCAGTGAAAGAAGTATCGAGCATGGATTGATCATCATGAGAAAGCCGAGCATAAAAATTCTATATAATAATTTCTCTTGAGAGCTCATGATTGGGGCATGAATACAACATTGACTTAAATCTCCCCCAAGCTTGAGAGATAATTCTCCTTCACGAGGCCAAAAATTATATATATAATTCCGATCATGATGAACCAGATGCATAGGATAAAACTTCTGATGAAATTCCAATTTCAATCGGTTCCAGTCCCATGTTACAATATCATCACATAGCCTATACCATGTCAATGCTCCCCTCCCCCAAAGATAAAGGAAAAACCTTCTTCTTAACTTCATCTCCGCATAAACCTGCAAGCTTAAATAATCCACAAATTTCATCCACATATTCAGGTGCATATTAGGTAGTTTTGTTCCGTCTCCTGCATAAGGATAAGCTAGCAGTTCCTCTATCATACCCGAAGGAATTTCATAATAAATATTTTCAGTAGGTGCAGTAGGTTGAGGGACAACTCTTTGTGCTTCTGGTCGAGGTGAAGATACCCCGAACAAACCCCTCAAAGGATTATTTTCCATAGTGACAAGTGACAGTAAATTTCAACACGTAATATGAATGTTTCCTTACCAAATTCCACTCACCAAAGGCGCCTCACTCCCTGGCAACTACGTCGGAAAAGAGACTTCATGACCCACAAGTATAGGGGATCAATCGTAGTCCCTTCAATAACTAAGAGTGTCAAACCCAACGAGGAGCAGAAGGAAATGACAAGTGGTTTTCAACAAGGTATTTTCTGCAAGCACTGAAATTATCGATAACAGATAGTTTGGTAGCAAGATAATTCGTAATGGGTAACAAGTGACAAGCATAAAAAAGGTGCAGCAAGGTGGACCAATATTTTTTATAGCAAAGGACAAGCCTGGATGAACTCTTATATAATGCAAAGCACTCCCGAGGACAAATGGGATTTATCGTCAAGTTAGTTTTCATCATGCTCATATGATTCACGTCCGTTACTTTGATAATTTGATATGTGGGTGGACCGGTGCTTTGGTGTTGTCCTTACTTGGACAAGCCTCCCACTTATGATTAACCCCTCTTGCAAGCATCTGCAAATACGAAAGAAGAATTAAGATAAATCTAACCATAGCATTAAACATGTGGATCCAAATCAACCCCTTACGAAACAATGCATAAACTAGGGTTTAAGCTTCTGTCACTCTAGCAACCCATCATCTACTTGCTACTTCCCAATGCCTTCCCCTAGGCCCGAATCATGGTGAAGTGTCATGTAGTCGACATTCACATAACACCACTAGAGGAAATACAACATACATCTCATCGAAATATCGAATGAATACCAAATTCATATGATTACTTATAACAAGACTTCTCCTATGTCCTCAGGAACAAAAGTAAGTACTCACAAAGCATGTTTCATGTTCAAGATCAGAGGGGCATTGAATATCATTAAGGATCTGAACATATGATCTTCAACCAAATAAACCAACTAGCATCAACTACAAGGAGTAATCAACACTACTAGCAACCCACATGTACCAATCTGAGGTTTTGTGACAAAGATTGAATACAAGAGATGAACTAGGGTTTGAGAGGAGATGTTGTTGATGAACATTAGTCCTCCCACGATGAGAGGATCGTTGGTGATGATGATGGCTTCGATTTTCCCCTCCGAAAGGGAAGTTTCCCCGGCGGAATCGCTTCGTCAAAGCTCTAGATTGCTTCTACCCAGGTTCCGCCTCGAGATGGCGGCACTTCGTCCCATAAGTCTTCTCTCTATTTTTTCTATGTCAAAACTCGTCACATAGCAGAAGATGGGCTTCGGAGGGCGGCCAGGGGCCCACAAGCTTAGAGGGCGCGCCCTTGGGGGGTAGGGCGCCCCAGGCTTGTGGCCACCTGGTGGGCCCCCTTCTGGTCTTTCTTCACCCAATAATTTTAAAATATTCCAAAACAATTCTACGTAAAGTTTTAGGACATTTGGAGTTGTACAAAACAGGGATCTTAGATTTGCTCCTTTTTGGTCCAGAATTCCAGCTGCCCGCTTTCTCCCTCTTCATATAATTCTTGCAAAAGAAGAGAGAAAAGGCATGAGAATTGTATCATAAAGTGAAATAACAATCCATAATGCAATAAATATCAACATAAAAACATGATGCAAAATGGACATATCAGTGCCCCCTTAGGTGCGCCCCTTGAACTTGTTGTGCCCTCATGTATCTTCTGGTTTCTCCCCAAAACTTCAAGGGTCTCTCCTGGTCCAAAAAAATCATCATAAAATTTCATTGTGTTTGGACTTTGTTTGGTATGGTTTTTCCGCAAAACAAAGAAATAGGCAAAAAATTAGGAACTCGCACTAGGCACTAAGTTAATAGGTCGATCACAAAAATAATATAAAATGGCATATAAAGCATACAAGAATGATCATATAATAGCATGAAACAATAAAAAATTATAGATGCATTGGAGACGTATCATCGCTCCATCCTTCACATCAACGACCTGGTGACACCAACGGAAACGTCCGTCCGTGTCAAGCCATAGCCCACATCCCCTCCCCGCTCCCCTCCACGCAACCGCAACGTCCAAATTGGACTTCGCGTCAAGGAGGAGCACCCCTCGCTGATGGCTCGTATCTGCGTCGGTATTTCCCCAAAGACGAAGGGATGATGTAGCACAGCTTCGGTAGGTACTTCCCTCAGTTATGAAACCAAGGTTATCGAACCAGTAGGATGTAACATCCCAAATTTTCAATTTGGAATGTTGTACACTAGTCATCATTGCATATCATATTTTATTTCATTTTGGCTTGATCCTAGAAATTCTACGCAACTCAAGGACCCACGGAGAGAGTTGGGGATTTCGTTATTTTCATATTTGAGTTTTTCTCAAATTTTGGAAAGAGGATCGTTTGATTTTAATTATTTTCTCTTCGAATATTTCTTCCTTGAAAATAAAGAGAGGGGATAAAATGAATTTCCCAAAATAAAGAAATATTGGAGATTTAATATTAAAATCAAATAAGATTTTTATTCGGAGTTTTATCGCTATTTTATTTGAATTAGGAAAAATATGCGTTTTTCAAAATTTCATTATAGGCCCAAATAAATGTTCACTTTCTCCGATATATTTTTAGAGGATGGGGAAAATTTATTTCAGGATTTTTGGAGTCCGTTTAGTATTTCTTTTCTTTGTTTTTCTGCGCGGAATTATTTAAAAAAATGAAACCGACTCCGGGCCGTAACCGGCAAGGACTCCCCAGGCCGACCCCCTCTTATAAGCCGCCGCCCCAAGCCACCCCAGCCCACCGAAGCCCGCACCGCTGCCCAAACCCTAACCGGATCCGCCGCCGACGACGACAACGCCGCGCCGCCTCCCGTCACCGGCCGCGCCTGTCGCCGCCGCCCATCCCCGCCACCACCGCTGGAGCCCCGCCGCCGCCACCCGCCATCGCCCCGTCGCCCGCCGGAACCGCCACCACCCTCGCCGGAGTCGACGAGGTAGCCGCCCGCCGCCGCGGTTTTCGTTAAGAAAACTGTCGGTTTTTTTAGAAACCATGGATTTTTTATTTAGATCGGGTTTTTTCGATTTAGTTATTTAACGAACGCCCGTTCATTCGTTCCTTTTAACGAACGATTTTCACTGTTTAGCCGCAGACAGCGAACGTTCGTTCATTAGCCTGTTCGTCAGTTTTTCTTTTTCCAGGGATGTTCCGCAATTATTTTCGATCACGATTTCTGCCCTGATTTTTATTTTAGTTTATCTTTTCGCTCGTTTATCGAAATCAGGCAACTCAAGCGCCTAGAGTTCTGTATCGAAGCCCGCATTCTGTTTAACCAACTTAAACAAGTTTTTTCTACTGTAAAATTTGACTTAAGTCCATATTAGTAAACGAAGCTTGTTTCTTTCGTAGTTTGAGTTTTGTTGCTTCGTTTGATTTGATTCTTTTTGCAAACCAGTGTTCTTAAGTTGAACTTTCTGGTTAGATCTCTTATTCGAGTTTTACCCGTGCTTCTATTTGAGTGCTTATTGTATGCTTGTTTGTTTGCGATAGAGTACCCGGATTGCGAAGCGTGCTACTACGAGTCTCTAGGTTTCACGGATCATCAGCAAGGCAAGTAACACTATGATCATACCTCTTTACTACCCAGTTTTATTGCATTAGATCAATCCTCAAACAATTGCATGGTTAGGATCTGATTAATATGTGGGTTTTGGGAAGTAGATGAGGTAGTACCTATTGTCCTGCTTATTATCAAACCTTTGGGAGTTACTTCTATGTTGCTTATACTGCTATGCTGTGCTTGTAGACGTGGATTGGGTGAGTGTATCCATGACAGATGTGAGTATTGTTAATTAATGGTTAACTTAAGGTGGCTACTTTAATACACATCTGGGTGGATTGAGGCACCTGGGGAACCCAGTGTTGCCTGTATTTTTTTGGAAATCCCGGGGTACCGTGTGATTCTCCTATGGACCGCCACCCAGGCTCAAAGGGATCACAAGATTATTCATGCTAAAAACTTCCGTGTGCAGCCACAAGCTATTATGGGCTCTAGCATAGTTGAGTACGTTGCAACACCTCTTTCAATGGTGGGCTAGCAGATGTAGGGGAAAGTAGGTGTAACTGTCCACCCGGAGTAAAGAGTTATTGTTTCAGAAAGACTGTGTCTCATTTCTCCGACCATGGATGTATTCGAGTCTTGTGGGGAAAAGTGCGCAAACCTCTACAGAGTGTACAAACTAATCATGGTTAGCCGTGTCCCCGGTTATGGATGTTTCCAGTATCTAGTTCTTGGATTATCATGTGGATCTCATCACTCTTAATATAATTTGATTGGGTTTAATGATGATGCTTTATTGGGATTGAGTTGGGTGAACCTTCTCAATGTTTAACAACCACCCTGATAGTTAAATAAAATGTATTCCTTTGTTGTAGGGAAAAATTGTCTTTATGCAAAACTGTAACCATAGAGCTTTCCACCAGCCATATATGCATGTAGTGATAGCATATTTTCTGTTCATTACTCTCTTGTGTTACATTGCCAGCATATTCCATGTGCTGACCCGTTTCGGGCTGCAACGTTCATGTTGCAGACTTTTCAGACGACGAGTAAGGTGCCTTAGGTCGTGATCTTTCACTCAGTGATGTCGTTGGAGTTGATGGACTCACTTTATCTTCCAAGCCTTCCGTTGTTATCGTATTTAGATGGCCTTAAGCCATATTTATTGTAATAAGTTCTCTTTTGAGACATTCAATGTAATAAGTGTGTGATTGCTACTCTGTTATAAATCCTTCAAGTACTGTGTGTGTCAGCATTACCGATCCAGGGATGACACTAATGCATAGAGATCAGACTGTTTGAGGTCTGGTCGCTACAAGATGGTATCAGAGCACACGCTGACTGTAGGACACGGCCACTAAGATAAAGCCCTAGATCACTACTCTCTTCTCAATTCTGACTCCTCTCCCTTTTCTACTCTTTAGGATGGCGGATGCAAGGAACAAGTTCGCGCAACCGAATGAAGAAACACCTTTTGGACGCCACTTGAAGGAAGTTACTAGATACCTGAACATCGGAATGCCAAGCTTCACCGGACCTACATCGCCACTTTACCAGAAGAGGAGCGTTGGATGATTCGAGTTCAAGTTCCAGGAAGGACGTTCATGCTAGTCACTGAGCCCATCGAGTTTTCCTTTGATGCACCAATCTAGAGTTTAGGAAAGAACATGGCAGCCCACATCACCATGGTACGCATTGGAGAAGTTTACCACAAGGATCTCAAGGATACTATCTACCAGATTTGTGGGCACCGAGATGAGCAATGGGAGATGATCAGCGCCAGGAAGGATAGCTCTATTGTAGCTTTCATCTAGGAGTTAAACCAGCACATTCAATGCCAGGAGAACCAGATGTGCGCAGGCATAATAGATCTAAAGAAGGCAATGACCAGGATCACGGAGTTGGAAGAAGAACTCAAGACTACACGCAATGGATATGAGGAGGAAATGACGATATTCGTGGAGAAGAATGACGATCTGAAGAAGAAGCTAGGAATATTCATGGGAGACCCCGCGCCAGGAGGAGAAGACGATGATTCCACTTGTCCGGAGAACTACATCATCATCGACGACATCGACTCGAACCCTGACGATAGCGATGATGACTGTGTTGATGAAGCTAGAGCAGATATCATGGAGTCTTCCACCGATCAATTTTTCTAGTCGACTACCATAATAGTAGTAGTATTCTCCCATGTAAATAGTATAGTCCGAGCACTTTTGTAATGATAGTTAGACCGTTGTATGCCCTTGTTTGAATTGATTGAAGTGGTATCATTGTGTTTGTCTCATGTGCATATGGGTAGTGTTTTTCCCTCTAGACCTCATTCTATTCTATTTTCTCATCTTTTTTAAACCCATCAGATGCCTCTGAGACACGACAATGGATTTGCTTTCCCACCGGAGCTCACTCAGTTGATCCAGCAGCAGAATGCATTGATGCAGATACTAGTCCAGAATCAGAATCAGGGGAACAACAACAACAACAACAACAACCCACCACCACCACCACCTGTTGATCACTTAGCCCGTTTCTTGAGGCTGAATCCGCCGGTATTCTCTAGTAGCACCGAGCCGATAGTTGCAGATGATTGGCTCTGCAAGATTGGAAGGGAGTTGACCACTGCAGGATGCACAGATGCGGAGAGAGTGCGCTTTGCTGCACATCAGCTTGATGGACCCGCAGCTTCATGGTGGGAGAATTTCACAGCCACTTACCCCATCCACACTGTCACATGGGACTAGTTTCAGCAGGCTTTCCATACTTCCCATGTTTCAGCAGGAGCTATGGCCATGAAGAAGCGTGAGTTTTGCAACTTGCGCCAAGGAGGACGCACAGTTGGCCAGTATGTGGATGATTTTAGTAAGTTAGCATGTTATGCCCCAGATGACGTTGCTACGGATGCAGCTAAGCAGGAGAAGTTTCTGGAAGGACTGAATGATGAGTTGAGCATGCAGTTGATGGTGGCAACCTTCAACAACTAACAGGAGTTGGTAGATAGAGCTCTCATGATTGAAGGGAAGTAGCAGCAGATTGACAACCGCAAGAGGAAGTATGGACAAGGGAAGTACAATTCTGGAGCTCAGCAAAGACCTTGTTTTACCCCGAACTCGGCAGGACCTTTTCAGCATAATCATGGAGGTCACAACCACAATGGAGGAAGTTCGCACAACCATAGTGGCCCCAAGAATGGGAATGGTAATGGAGGAAGCAACGGCCAGAACCGTTCCAACCCAGCAACGCCCGCCAAGAAGGATCTAAGTCACATTACTTGCTACAAGTGCCAGAAGACTAGACATTATGCCAATGAATGTCCTGAAGCAAAGAATGGAAATGGCAATGGAAGCTCTGGGAAGAAGCCCAACGCTTTCAACAGGGGACAAGTGAACCACGTTAACGTGGAGGAGGTTGAAGCATAGCCAAATGCAGTAATAGGTAAGTTTTTGGTTAAGTCATTTACTGCAATCGTTCTTTTTGATACTGGTGCATCGCATTCATACATATCAAGGGGATTTGTGGATAAGTATAAACTGCCCACCAAAGTTCTTAGAACACCTATGTTAGTAAGCTCACCAGGAGCAGAGTATATGGCAAGCCAAGGATGTTTTCAGATGCCATTGACCATAGGTAGGCATGTTTTCCACTCAGACCTGATAATCTTGGAGTCGCAAGGTTTGGATGTGATTCTAGGTATGGATTGGCTATCGATGTATGGAGGAAACATCGATTGCGCCAGTAAGTCAATTTTGCTCACCACCCCAGAAGGAAGAAGGATTAAGTATGTATCCCGGCATGTGCCGAAGAGGACTCAAGTGAATTCCTTATCAGGAGTTGTACAGGAGGAAGTACCCGTGGTGAAGGATTTCCCTGATGTATTTCCAAAAGAGTTGCCAGGCATGCCGCCGGATAGAGACATTGAGTTTTTGATTGAACTTTTGCCAGGCACAGGGCCAATATCTAAGAGACCGTACATGATGCCAGCAAAGGATTTGGAGGAAATTAAGAAGCAGATTAAGGAGTTACTAGATAAAGGCTATATTCGCCCAAGTTCGTCACCTTGGGGATCACCAGTGCTTCTAGTGGAGAAGAAGGATGGATCATTGACGATGGTTGTTGATTATCGTGGATTGAATGAAGTAACGATCAAGAACAAGTACCCACTGTCGATGATCAATGATTTGTTTGACCAGTTGCAAAGAGCTAAAGTATTTTCCAAGATCGATCTACGATCAGGATACCACCAGTTGAAGATTCGAGAGCAGGATATACCTAAGACAGCTTTTACCACAAGGTACGGGCTATATGAGTATACCATTATGTCATTTGGTCTGACTAACGCACATGCCTATTTCATGAACATGGTGTTTATGGAGTTTTTAGAAAAGTTTGTCGTGGTGTTCATTAATGATATTCTGGTTTACTCGAAGAATGGAGAGGAGCATAAGGAGCATTTGCGTTTGGTACTTGGGAAGCTCAGAGAACATCAGCTATATGCCAAGTTCAGCAAGTGTGAGTTTTGGTTGAAGGAAGTTGGATTCCTCAGACATGTTATATCCGGAGAAGGAATAGCAGTAGACCCCACCAAAGTTGTCACTGTGACAAATTGGGAATCACCCACGTCAGTTGGAGAGATCCGGAGTTTTCTTGGACTCGCGGGATACTACCGGAGATTCATTGAGAACTTCTCGAAGATTCCAAAGCCCATGACGGAGTTGTTGAAGAAGGACACCAAATTCAAATGGACCGAGGAATGTGAGGCCAGTTTTCAGGAGTTGAAGAAAGGGTTGGTTACAACACCAGTGTTGATTCTGCCAGATCAACGCAAGGATTATGAAGTGTATTGCGACACTTCTCGTCGAGGACTTGGAGCAGTACTTATGCAGGAGGGAAGAGTTGTTTCATATGCCTCACGATAGCTTAAACCCCATGAGATGAATTATGCTACACATGATTTGGAGTTAGCAGCCGTAGTGCATGCGTTGAAAACATGGAGACATTTTCTCATCGGAAACCATTGTGAGGTGTACACGGATCACAAGAGTTTGAAGTATATCTTCGCACAGAAGGAGTTGAATCTCAGGCAAAGGAGATGGTAGGCTCATCAAGGATTACGATATGAGATTGCACTATCATCCCGGAAGGGATAACATAGTAGCGGATGTGTTGAGTCGCAAGAGCCATGTCAACACACTCATGACCGGAGAGTTACCTCGGGAGTTAGCAGAAGATCTTCGTGAGCTATGTTTGGAGATAGTTCCGAGAGGCTATGTAGCAGCATTGGAGATTCAGTCTACTTTGATGGATAAGATCAGAGAAGCTCAGAAGACTGACAAAGAGATTGCCAAGATAAAGGAAAGGATGAGCAAAGGAAAAGCTAAAGGATTTCATGAGGATGAGCATGATACCTTATCATTTGAGGACCGCGTATATGTGCCTAATAATCCAGAGATCAGGAAGTTGATTCTGCAGGAGGCCCATGATTCGCCGTATTCAATTCACCCAGGAAATACCAAGATGTATCTGGATTTGAAGGATAGTTTCTGGTGGACCGGAATGAAGAATGATATTGCGGAGTATGTAGCAGTTTGTGATGTATGTCAGAGAGTAAAGGCAGAGCATCAGAAGCCAGCTGGATTGCTACAACCATTGCCGATACCCAAATGGAAGTGTGATAAGCTAGGCATGTATTTTATCACGGGATTGCCTAGGACTCGTTCAGACTATGACTCGATATGGGTTGTAGTCGATTGTTTGACGAAAGTAGCTCATTTCATCCCAGTGAAGACCACTTATACCAGTGCTAAGTTGGCAATTATATACATGACCAGGATCGTATGTCTGCATGGAGTTCCGAGGACCATTGTATCAGATAGAGGAACCCAATTTACCTCAAAGTTCTGGAATCAGTTGCATGAAACTTTGGGTACCAGGCTAGAGTTCAGTACATCCTTTCATCCACAGATAGATGTACAGACTGAGAGAGTCGATCAGATTCTGGAGGACATGTTGAGAGCTTGTGCGCTAGATTATGCATCTAGTTGGGATGACAATTTGCCATATGCAGAGTTCTCTTACAACAACAGTTATCAAGCCAGTTTGAAGATGGCCCCTTTCGAAGCTTTATACGGAAGGAGGTGCAGGACACCATTGTTATGGGATGAAGTTGGAGGCGGTCAGTTGTTTGGACCAGATTTGATTAAAGAGTCCGAAGAGAAGGTTAAGTTGATTCGCGACAGACTCAAGGTAGCCCAGTCCAGGCAGAAGAGCTATGCGGATTCTAAATGCAAGGAGACAGTTTACGAAGTTGGAGACCGAGTCTATCTTCGTGTGTCCCCACTTTGAGGAGTTAAGCGTTTTGGAGTTAAGGGAAAGTTAGCACCACATTTTGTGGGACCATACAAAGTTTTGGAACGTATGGGATAAGTTGCTTACAAGTTGGAATTGCCTGGAGGATTGTCAGGAGTTCATGATGTGTTCCATGTTTCCCAGCTGAAGAAGTGCCACGCAGAGATGGCCGATATTCCTCTGAGAGATACAGTGCCACTGGAAGCGATTCAGTTGGATAGCAATTTGACCTACGAGGAGAAACCAGTGAAGATTCTCGAGTTTTCCAGCTGAGTCATGCACAACAAAGTTATCAAGTTCTGCAAAGTTCAGTGGATCCACCATACCGAAGATGAAGCCACCTGGGAACGAGAGGAAGACCTACGGAAGGATCGCCCTCACCTATTTTCTAGCCAACCGGAATCTCGAGGGCGAGATTCATCTTAAGGGGGGTAGGTTTGTAACATCCCAAATTTTCAATTTGGAATGCTATACACTAGATCATCATTGCATATCATATTTTATTGCATTTTGGCCTGATCCTAGAAATTCTACGCAACTCAAGGACCCACGGAGAGAGTTGGGGATTTCATTATTTTCATATTTGAGTTTTTCTTAAATTTTGAAAAGAGGATCGTTTGATTTTAATTATTTTCTCTTCGAATATTTCTTCCTTGAAAATAAAAGAGAGGGGATAAAATGACTTTCCCAAAATAAAGAAATATTGGAGATTTAATATTAAAATCAAATAAGATTTTTATTTGGAGTTTTATCGCTATTTTATTTTAATTAGGAAAAATATGCGTTTTTCAAAATTGCATTATAGGCCCAAATAAATGTTCACTTTGTCCCCTATATTTTTAGAGGACGGGGAAATTTTATTCCAGGATTTTTGGAGTCCATTTAGTATTTCTTTTCTTTGTTTTTCTACGCGAAATTATTAAAAAAACGAAACCGACTCCGGGCCGTAATCGACCAGGACTCCCCAGGCCGGCCCCCTCTTATAAGCCGCCGCCCCGAGCCACCCCAGCCCACCGAAGCCCGCGTTGCCGCCCAAACCCTAACCAGATCCGCCGCCGCCAACGCCGCGCTGCCGCCTCCCATCGTCGCCGCGCCTGTCGTTGCCGCCCATCCCCGTCACCACCGCTGGAGCCCTGCCACCGCCACTCATCGTTGCCCCGTCGCCCGCCAGACCCGCCGCCGCCCTCGTTAAGAAAACCATTGGTTTTTTTAGAAACCACGGTTGTTTTTTATTTAGATCGGTTTATTTTTTCCGGTTTAGTTATTTAACGAACGCCCCTTCGTTCATTCGTTTTAAATAACGATTTTCACTGTTTAGCTGCAGACAGCGAACATTTGTTTGTTAGCCTCTTCGTCAATTTTTCTTTTTCCAGGGATTTTCCGCGATTATTTTCGATCGCGATTTCTACCCTGATTTTCGTTTTAGTTTATCTTTTCGCTCATTTATCGGAATCAGGCGATTCAAGCGCCTAGAGTTTCGTCTCGAAGCCATCTTTCTGTTTAACCAACTCAAACAAGTTTTTGCTACTGTAAAATTTGACTTAAGTCTAGATTAGTAAACGAAGCTTGTTTCTTTCGCAGTTTGAGTTTCGTTGCTTTGTTTGATTTGATTCTTTTTGCAAACCGGAGTTCTTAAGTTGAACTTTCTGGTTAGATATCTTATTTGAGTTTTACCCGTGCTTCTAGTTGAGTGCTTATTGTATGCTTGTTTGTTTGCGATAGAGTACCCGGAGTGCAAAGTGTGCTACTACGAGTCTCTAGGTTTCACGGATCATCAGTAAGGCAAGTAACACTTTGATCATACCTCTTTAATACCCAGTTTTATTGCATTAGATCAATCCTCAAACAATTTCATGGTTAGGATCTGATTAATATGTGGTTTTTGCGAAGTAGATGAGGTAGTACCTATTGTCCTGCTTATTATCAAACCTTTGGGAGTTACTTCTATGTTGCTTATATTGCTATGCTATGCTTGTAGACGTGGATTGGGTGAGTGTATCCATGACAGATGTGAGTATTGTTAATTAATGGTTAACTTAAGGTGGCTACTTTAATAGACATCTGGGTGGATTGAGGCACCTGGGTAACCTAGTGTTGCTTGTATTTTTTTGGAAATCCCCGGGTATCGTGTGATTCTCCTATGGACCGCCACCCAGGCTCAAAGGTGTCATAAGATTATTCATGCTAGAAACTTCCGTGTGCATCCACAAGCTATTATGGGCTCTAGCATAGTTGAGTACGTTGCAAGACCTCTTTCAGTGATGGGCTAGCAGATGTAGGGGAGAGTAGGTGTAACTGTCCACCTGGAGTAAAGAGTTATTGTTTCAGAAACACTACATGAATCAGCTACTTTGCCGTCTGCCATGGCGGACGGCAAAGGCATGAACGGCGGACGGCAAAGGCATTTGCCGTCAGCCGCGGATGGCAAAAGGCTCCGGCAAAGTAGGCTACGGTAAACAGCTACTTTGCTGTCTGCTTCCTGGCGGCTGACGGCAAAGGCCCTTTGCCGTCTGCAGCGGACGGCAAAGAGAGCGGACGGCAATAATTGCGCTGTCAGTCCGTTAAGTGGCTAACGGCAGGCCTTTGCCGTCCACCGCTGACGGCAAAATTTCTAGTGTCTTTGCCGTCCGCCGTATGATGTCATCTACACGTCACTACATGGCAGGTTCTTTGCCGTCTGCCACTGATGGCAAAGTGCAGGTTCTTTGCCGTCCGCCACTGATGGCAAAGTCTTTGTCGTCTGCCACTGTAGGCAAACTGACCAAATGGGTCAGCTCCCAGGAAGCACAGCTAGATGCCACGTGTCTTCTTTGCCGTCCGCGGCAGACGGCAAAGAGCCCGTTGCCGTCGGTGGCAGACGGCAAAGAGCCTGCATATTGGCTCTTTTATCTGTTTTTTATTAAATCCAACAATTTTCATCACAAATATATATGACATATATAGATATATTTCAAAAGGCCATTACAGAGCAAACATATAAGATATCCAACACATAACTTCATCATCCAACCATATATATTACATGCATAGTTCCATCATACATAACAAGTTCAACATAGAGGCATCCAACCATATATATTACAACAGTTTCATCCAACGATACATGCATAGTTCAACGATACAAAAGAAACAGAGAAAGGGATAAGGAGCACTCCATCTATGCAAGCTTTCGTCAAGTGAATGAAATCTGCAAAATGAAAAATAAGAAAGTTAGAACAAGAAGAGTAGAACAAGAAGAAGACTAGAACAAGAAGAGTAGAACAAGAAGAAGACTAGAACAAGAAGAGTATATCATTTATGAGCTAACTTACGTGAAATGGATCATATATGAGCTAACTAAGTTGAAATGGGTCGTTTATGAGCTAGCTAAGGTGAAATGGATCATTTATGAGCTAACTTAGTTGAAATGGGTCGTTTATGAGCTAACTAAGGTCAAATGGATCGTTTTTGAGGTAACTAAGGTGAAATGGATCGTTTTTTAGCTAACTTAGGTGAAATGGATCATTTATGAGCTAACTTAGTTGAAATGGATCGTTTTTGAGCTAACTTAGGTGAAATGGATCATTTATGAGCTAATTTAGTTGAAATGGATCTTTTTGAGCTAACTTAGGTGAAATGGATCATTTAAGAGCTAATTTAGGTGAAATGGATCGTTTTTTAGCTAACTTGGTGAAATGGATCGTTTATGAGCTAAATTAGTTGAAATGGATCGTTTATGAGATAACCTAGGTAAGATGGGTCATTTTGGAGTTAACCTAGGTGAAATGGGTCATTTTAAAGCTAACGTAGGTAAAATGGATCATTTAGGAGCTAATCTAGGTAAAATGGGTCATTTTTGAGCTAACTTGGATGAACTGGATCATTTATAAGCTAACCTAGGTAAAATGGGTCATTTTAGAGCTAACTTAGGTAAAATGGATCGTCTATGAGCTAACTAAGCTAATTATGCAATTTTTGACATAAGTAAGCTAAGTACAGATCGTTTTAGAGCTAACTTAGGTAAAATGGATGGTTTTGGAGGTCAGTAAGCTTATTAAGTCATTTTGGAGGAGAAGAAGCTAAGTCTAGGTCATTATGGTAAGCATTGGAGGAAATAAAGCTAAGTCTAGGTCTTTATGCATGTGTTAAGCAAAACACTAGATAAACTTACCAAGATCCAGGAGGTGTAGGAGCGGGGTGGCTCGTGTCGGTAGCTGGAGAAGGATCGTGCGATGCTTGTCTGGAGTTACGCTGCACCAAAGATCATTTCCAATGTCTTGTTAGCATGATGACACTCAAATGTTAAGACTAGCAAGTAATGTCCATTCAAATAAAACTCACCGTGGTCCCAGGAGCAATCACTGGCATCGGCGGAGCGGTCTGACCTGTCTTCTCGCACACAGACTGCACATTTGGTTTTGACGACTCAGTCATACTAGTTAGTAATGAGACAAACACTACATGAATGTTTTGGCTAATCTGCAGAAGAAACTTACCACAAGGAGCTCGTACATGGCCCTTGCCTGCATGTCATTCCGTGCCCTCTCCTCCTCCATCATCTTTGTCGTCCTCTCCTCCAACTCCCGCTGCCTCTCCGCCGCCTCCGCCAGAAGTTTCTCCGTTCTATCTCTCTCACTCTGTATAGCAGCCTGCAACACCACTCACATGACCATTTGTAATCATTGATGGAAGCGCACACAATGTAATGGAGAAAGATAACTGAGTACGTATCACTAACCTTGATGGCGAGTTGCACTGGCCGTTCACGAGGCCTTATCTCAGGAGCGGAGCTCGACTGGCGCGCCTTGATCTCCGGGAGAGTGCTAGGACAACGGATAAGTCCATCTCCAATGGCTATGGAGCCATGGGACCTCCCGCCACCAGATATCATCAACAGCTCTGGATCAATGGGACCCTGGCTCGGGTTAAAGTCCTCCCCTTTCCTCGCCTTCCCCTCATCTCTATATCTCACGAGCTTGTTGTGGGAGGAGATGTTGGTGAAGTTGTTTGCATCATCGAGGTCAGACTGAGAGAAAGCCTTGACTTTCTTGAAAGAGGCAGTGTGGGCCATGGCATACAGGTCGTACACCTCTGGCACCTTATCCGCCTTATTGTAGCGTGCCTGAAAGAGAGAAACAATGAAAATTAGTAATTAAAGGGCTCAAGCTAGCATGATGAATGAATTGCATGAATCATGAAGCAAACCACATACCCAGTTGCGCCCGAACTGATATAAGTTGGAGCTGCCTTGATGGTGTGGCACACCTTCCATTTGGGCACGTTTGTCCTTGGCCTCGTTGTGGAGGGCTAGCCATTGTTTTGAGCACCACTCATCGACCAACACCTCCCAACAATCCATCCGATCCGCACACCATCTCGGAGGCGCCTAAGTTAGCAAATAGAAACTTGAGCGCTACGGCTAAGAATTACTAAATGAAGGAACTTAAGTAGAGAAGGCCTTAAGAATTACCTTCATGTACTGCTCCTTACTCAGGAACTTATCGCGGCACGCCGGCTTGGTCTTCTTGATACCACGCAAGGCGTAGTAGTCTCGAACAGCCTGCACCCGAGCCTCGTGCCGTAAGTTCTGGAGTAGGCGCTTGCAGACGTTCTCGATAACATGTGCCGCGTCCTCCTCGTATCCCTCCTCACACCTGTAGAATGTCTGCAATCAAATGAGACAATATTGATTAGTACAATTAATAACTAGCTAGTTGAAGATTTTTAAATGTGTAAAGGAGAAATTACCCAGAACTTTCTGATCACCATGTCTGCCCTCGTGTCGCACACGACACCGTCGATAATCTCATCCGGCGGGGCCGGGGCAGCCACGTAGTGCTCCCAGCTCAATCCAAGCTCTGGAAGCCGACCCTCACCAGGCAACGTGACAAACCCCGGGAAGTTTTGCCGGCAAAGAACTCCAAGGACGGAGTTGGGCCGGCGGACACTATGATGGTGGTCCCAACCCCTGCAGCATGACAAGGCCAACGCATTAGTTATTTGAAAAAACATGAATGCACAAGGTACAAAAATATTAAATGCACTTACGTACCTCTCCCCATCAGGGAAAATCAACCACCTCTGCTCGCGGGTCACCGGCACGGACGGGAGCCGTGTAGCACCACGCTGGTAGACGGTGCCCCCCTCCTCCTCAAGATCAGTCGGCTCCCCGCCATCATCAGCATGGCCACTCGGCTCCTCGGGCTGATCCGGCCAGGTACCCCATCCGGACGTGTGCTCCTCCGGGGTCACGTGGGCCGAACTCTCGTGGGCCGAAGGCCAGTCGACCCGAGGCTCGTGGGCCCAAGACCCGTGGACCGGAGGCTCGTGGACCGGAGTCCGTGTAGCCTCCTCCTCGGACGAGTCCACCCTAGCAGTCACGTGCTCGGGTGAAACAGCTGGGGGTGGCGGCGAGGAAGGCGCCGTAGCAGTCACCCTACCTCCTCTCCCACGACCACGTGCCCCACCTCCTCTCTTCCTACCTCGTCCCCTGCTGGGCACCGCGGTCGACGAAGAAGGGCCCGGCGGTGTGGCCATACTGTCCAGCAACGCTCGGCGGAGAGGTGCGTCTGGAATGGAAGACCTCAGACCACGCTCCCGACCAGCGCCCACCATCTTTCAACACCTGCCATGACAAACAGTAAACGAAATTAGTACAACATAAAAAAGACCGACATGAATAATAATATGTGTATCACTTAAGTGTATCATCATCAAGTACAACATAAAAAAATGTAATACCTGACACTACTAATAATCTCGATCAGTATCATCAATAAATGCATAATCATCATCATCACTATAATGAATGACGGGCTCATAGGGTTCATTGGCATCAACATGTGCAAGGCCACCTTGACGTAATCGGTCAAGCATTGACAGGTCATCCGCAGCAGTAACCTCTTCTTGTTCCGGCTCTTCTTGTTCCTCCTCTGGGGTGATGTCAGATTCATTGTCGCTGTCTACTTCAATGTTTTGGGGTGAAGTATAGCGGTTCTTGAAATGCTTTTTGGAAAGACGTGCCTCTGGGGTGCTGTTTCGGGGTCGGGGGGTCAGGGTGTCGTGTCGATGTCGGGGTAGTGCCGTGTCGGTGTCGGGGTCGGGGTGTGGTGTCGGGGTCAGGGTGTCGGGTCAGGCTCGAGGTCGGGGTGTCGGGTCAGGCTCGGGGGTCGGGGTGTCGGGGTCGGGGTCGGGGTGTCGGGTCAGGCTTGGGGGCTCGGGGTGTCGGGGTCGGGGTCGGGGTGTCGGGGTCGGGGTCGGGGTCGGGGTCGGGGTGTCGGGGTCGGGGTCTCGGGGTCGGGGTCGGGGTGTCGGGGTCGGGGTGTCGTGTCGGGGTGCCGGGTCGGGGTCTGGGTACCGTGTCGGGTCGGGGTCGGGTGTCGGGGTCGGGGTCGGGGTGTCGGGTCAGGCTTGGGGGGTCGGGGTGTCAGGGTCGGGGTCGGGGTGTCGGGGTCGGGGTCGGGGTCGGGGTGTTGGGGTCGGGGTCTCGGGGTCGGGGTCTCGGGGTCGGGTGTCGTGTCGGGGTGCCGGGTACCGTGTCGGGTCGGGTTTTTTTCCTTTTCTTCTTCTTCCTCCTTTTCCTTTTCTTCCTTTTTTTCCTTCTTCTTCTTCTTCTTCTTCTTCTTCTTCCTCCTTTCCTTTTTCCTCTTCTTCTTCTCCTCCTCTCCTCTTTTTTCTTCTTCTTCTTCCTCTTCTTCTTTTTTCTTCTCCTCCTCCTCCTCTTCTTCTTCCTTTCCTTTTTCCTCTTCTTCTTCTCCTCCTCTCCTCTTTTTCTCTTCTTCTTCTTCTTTCCTCAAACTAAACTAAACCTAAAACTAAACCTAAAACTAAAACTAAATCTAAACTAAACATAAACCTAAAACTAATAAAACAGAAAAAAAGGAAAAAACTAAATCTAAACCTAAAACTAAACTAAAACTAAACCTAAAACTAAAACTAAATCTAAACTAAAACTAAAAAGGAAAAAACAGAAAAACAGAAAAAAGGAGGGGGGCTCACCTGGGGCAGGGCCGGTGGAGGAGGGGGCGGGGCGGTGGAGGAGGCCCCCGGTGGAGGAGCTGGCCGGGGCGCGGGGGCGGCCTGGGGCGGCGGGGGGCCGGGCCCGGGGCGGTGGGGCGCGGGGCGGCGGGGGGCCGGGGCGCGGGGGGGCGGGGCCGGGGCGCCGGGGCGCGGGGGGCCGGGGCGGGGGGCAACGGGGGGCCGGGGCGGTGGGGCAACGGGGCGGCGGGGGCGACGGGGCGGGGGGGGGGGGCGACGGGTGGTGGGGCGACGGCGCCGGGCGGCAGTGGCGACGGGGCGGGGGGCCGGTGGGGCGGCGGGTGGTGGGGCGACCGGGCGGCGGCGAGTGGTGGGGGCGGCGGCGCGCGGCGGGCGGCGGCGGCGGCGGTGGGGTGGGAAGTGGTGGCGGGGCGCGTCGGCGAGGAGAGAACAGAGAGTAACGGGCGGGGGGGGGGGGTACGGGCCGTTAGGTAGTGTCCTCTTTGCCGTCCGCCTATCTTTGTCGTCCGCCCTTTTGCCTCTTTGCCGTCTGCTGGCAGACGGCAAAGAGGTGGGCCGTTAAGTTTTTTCCAAACGGGCGGGGGGTGGGGGCCACCTCTCTCTTTGCCGTCTGCCAGCTGACGGCAAAGATTCTTTGCCGTCTGCCAGCAGACGGCAAAGAGCCCGCGGACGGCAAAGAGCTTCTTTGTCGTCTGCCATTTCTTTGCCGTCTGCTTTTGGGTAGCTGATGGCAAAGAGCTTCTTTGCCGTCCGCTAGCTGACGGCAAAGAGCTGGCAGATGGCAAAGTAGCTGATTCCAGTAGTGAAAGGTTGTATCTCGTTTCTCCGACCATGGATGTATTCGAGTCTTGTGGGGAAAAGCGCGCAAACCTCTGCAGAGTGTACAAACTAATCATGGTTAGCCGTGTCCCCGGTATGGATGTTTTGAGTATCTAGTTCTTGGATTATCATGTGGATCTCATCACTCTTAATATAATTTGATTGGGTTTAGTGATGATGCTTAATTGGGATTGAGTTGGGTGAACCTTCTCAATGTTTAACAACCACCCTGATAGTTAAATAAAATTTATTCCTTTATTGTGGGGAAAAATTGGCTTTATGCAAAACTGTAACCATAGAGCTTTCCACCAGCCATATATGCATGTAGTGATAGCATATTTTCTGTTCATTACTCTCTTTGCCAGCATATTCCATGTGCTGACCCATTTCGGGCTGCAACGTTCATGTTGCAGACTTTCCAGATGACGAGTAAGGTGCCTTAGGTCGTGATCTTTCACTCAGTGATGTCGTTGGAGTTGATGGATTCACTTTATCCTCCAAGCCTTCCGCTATTATCGTATTTAGATGGCCTTAAGCCATATTTATTGTAATAAGTTCTCTTTTGAGACATTCGATGTAATAAGTGTGTGATTGCTACTCTGTTATAAATCCTTCAAGTACTGTGCATGTCAACATTACCGATCCAGGGATGACACTGATGCATAGAGATCAGACTGTTTGAGGTCTGGTCGCTACATAGGAGAACCAAGCAACACTATGTAAATGGTACCTGCACACAAAGAACAAATACTTGCAACCCGACGTGTAAGAGGGGTTGTCAATCCCTCTCGGGTAAAAGATAGAATGTTTTGTATGATTTTGGATAAATAGATCTCTCGATAAAACAAAATAAAAGAAATAAAGAAAAAGTGCAGCAAGGTATTTTTGGGTTTTTAGAATAATAAATCTGAAAGCAAAGTCAAATAAAAATAGATCTCAAAGCAAATATGATAACGAATAGACCCGGGGGCCGTAGATTTCACTAGTGGCTTCTCTCGAGAAAATAGCATACGGCGGGTAAACAAATTACTGTTGGCCAATTGATAGAACTTCAAATAATTATGACGATATCCATGCAATGATCATTATATAGGCATCATGTCCAAGATTAGTATACTGACTCCTGCCTGCATCTACTACTATTACTCCACACATCGACCGCTATCCAGCACGCATCTAGTGTATTAAGTTCACGGGAAAACGGAGTAATGCAATAAGAACGATGAGATGATGTAGACAAGATCTATTCATGTAGGAATAGACCCCATCTTGTTATCCTTAGTAGAAATGATACATACGTGTCTTGCTGCCACTTCTGTCACTGGAAAGAACACCGCACGACCGAACCCATCACAAAGCACCTCTTCCCATGGAAAGAAAATTTGATCTAGTTGGCCTAACTAAACCAAAGATTCGAAGAAGAAATACGAGGTTATAAGTAATCATGCATATAAGAGATCAAAGAAACTAAAATAACCTCCATGGATAAATAGATCTGATCATAAACTCAAAGTTCATCAGATCCCAACAAACACACTGCAAAAAGAGTTACATCAAATAGATCTCCAAGAGACCATTGTATTGAGAATCAAAAGAGAGAGGATGCCATCTAGCTACTAACTACGGACCCGTAGGTCTACAATGAACTACTCGTGCATCATCGGAGATGCACCAATGAGGATGATGAACCCCTCCGGATGGTGTCTAGATTGGACCTGGTGGTTCTGGAATTTGCGGCGACTCGAATTGTATTTCGTCGACTCCCCTAGGATTTTTGGATTTCCGGGGTATTTATAGAGTAAAGAAGCGGCGCGGGAGGCGACCGAAGTGGGCACAACCCACTAGGGTGCGCCTGGGCCCCTAGGTGCGCCCAGGTGGGTTGTGCACCCCTTGGAGCCCCCTTTGGTACTTATTTGGCCCAACAGGTGTCTTCTGGTCCAGAAAAATTCTCCAAAAAGTTTCACTGCGTTCGGACTTTGTTTGGTACTAATATTTTGCGAAGTAACAAACAAGCAAAAAATAGCAACTGGCACTGGCACTATGTCAATAGGTTAGTCCCAAAAAATGATATAAAGTTTCTCTAAAATGATTGTAAAACATCCAAGATTGATAATATAACAGCATGGAACACTCAAAAATTATAGATACATTGGAGACGTATTAGCATCCCCAAGCTTAATTCCTACTCGTTCTCGAGTAGGTAAATGATAAAAACATAATTTTTGATGTGGAATGCCACCTAACATTTTCATCACATATTCTTTTCTTTTGTAGCGTGGACATATGGACTCTTATATGATTCAAAGCAATAGTCTAGTTTTGACATGAAGATTTAAATACTCAAGCATATCAACAAGCAACCATGTCTTTCAAAATATCAACACTAAAGCAAGTATCCCTAGCCCATCATGCTCAATCATTGATCCATTCATGAAACACACTCGCATATTAGCTACATCCAATGCTCAAGTACGATCATAGTGCCCCTCAGTTGGTGCTTTATAAGAGAAGATGGAGACTAAAATAAAATAAAAATTGCATACAGTAAATAGAAAGGCCCTTCGCAGAGGGAAGTAGGAATTTCTAGAGGTGCCAGAGCTCAAAGCAAAAAAATAGAGATAAAACATTTTGGGCGGCATGCGTTTCCTGTCAACAAAAATGACCGAGTAGTACCCAATACTTTGCATGCTAGATATATCATAGGCGGTCCCCAAACAGAAAATGAAGTTTATTTCTTTTTCCACCATACTTTCACATTCCACGGCTAGTCGTACCACTGGTGTCGTCCATACCAACACTTTCTAAGGAATTTATTATTTGACAACATAAAGTAAATTCATTTTTTCATTATTGGGACTAAGAAACCCTAATACCTTTGTCGTACTCTTGTGCAATGACAAGTTAATAAACACTCATCTTGAAAATAACACATCTAGCATGAAAAAATATCAGCCACCCCCTACCGTTTCATGAGCGGTACGAGCACATAAAAAGGAAATTATTTTGAAAATTAGAGATGACACATACAAATTTGCTTAGAACGGCACGAGAATACCGCATATAGGTAGGTATGGTGGACTCATATGGCAAAACTGGGTTTAAGGATTTTGGATGCACAAGTAGTATTCCTACTTAGTACAAGTGAAGGCTAGCAAAAAGATTGAGAAGCATCCAACCAAGAAACGAAAAATTACATAAGCGAGCATTAAGCATAACTAACACTGAATAATGCACCACAAGTAGGATGTAATTTTATTGCATAACTATTGACTTTCGTGCTGGCATAGGGAATCACAAACCTTAACACCAATATTCTTACTAAAGCATAATTACTCACCAACATGACTCACATATCACTATCATCATATCGCAAAACTATTACAAAGAATCAAGTTTATTTTGTCCAATGATCTTCACGAAAGTTTTTATTATATCCCTCTTGAATATCTATCACTTTGGGACTAGTTTCATGTATTGCAATTACTTTTGGCAAGCTCAAACAAATCTAAGTGAAGAACATGAGCATAAAATTTTTCGTCTCTCAAAATAATATAAGTGAAGCATGAGAGAATTTCTTAAAAATTTACTAACTCTTAAATAAATCTAAGTGAAGTATGAGAGCATTTCTTCAAAAATATTAAAGCACACCATGCTCAAAAAGATATAAGTGAAGCACTAGAGCAATTCCATATCTCAATTTTTTTAAGTGAAGCATAAAGAGCAATTCCAGCAATTCATAACATAATTTTGGCTCTCTCAAATAGGTGTGTCCAGCAAGGATACTTGTGAAAAACTAAATAGCAAAACAAGAAAAGACTCATAATACAAGACGCTCCAAGCAAAGTTCATGATATGTGACGAATAAAAATATATCTCCAAGTAAAATAAGATGGTCGTTAGAAGAAAGAGTGGATGCCACTCGGGGCATCTCCAAGCTTAGTTGCTTGTTTCTCTTTGGATAGTACCTTGGGGTTCCATGGGGAATCCCCAAGCTTAAGCTCTTCTTACTCCTTATTCCTTCATCCATCATGATCTCAACCAAAACATGAAAACTTCAATCACACAAAACTCAACAAAAACCTTCGTGAGATTCATTAGTATAAGAAAGCAAATCACCACTCTAAGTACTGTTGCAAACCCATTTATATTTTATTTTTGCATTATGTCTACTGTATTACAACTTTGCTCTGGCTTATACCCCCCGATAAAGTCCATAGATTCATCAAAATAAGCACACAACGCAAAGAAAACGGAATCTGTCAAAAATAGAACAGTCTATAGCAATCTGAAAACTTTGTATACTTATGTAACTCCAAAAATTCTGAAAAATTAGGACAACTTAGGCAATTTGCATATCAATCTTGTGTAAAAAAAATTCAGAATTTAGTCATGCTTCTGTAATTTTAAACAATTCTGTCACTAGCGCACAAAGTTTCTGTTTTTCAACAAGATCAAATCAACTATCACCCAACATGATACCAAAGGCTTTGCTTGGCCCAAACACTAACTAAATCATAAAACGCAATCATAACAGAGGCATAATTGTGCAAACACTCAAGAATAGAAAGAAAAAGGCAAAATTAAATTTTATTCATTGGGTTACCTCCCAGCAAGCGCTATCGTTTTACCCCCCCCCCTAGTTAGGCTTAAAACATAGATCTAAGTATTGTCATCTTTATTCTTATTTTCCGTATATGTGTTCTTATTAGGAGGTTTTGCAAAAATAACTTGAAACACATTATCCATAGAGATTTTAGCACTATCAAGTTGCCCATCAAATATCCCCTTTGATTTTCGGCAACAATCCAAGAATATTGTTGATTAACATCATTGAAAACTTGTTGTATTATATCTAAAATGGGGATTTCCTTTTTAAGTTTCTCATTTTTTGGTTATTTCCAAGGAAATGTCTCAACATGTAATCACTATTATAAAGGATCTCATCTATTACCGGTTTTTCACGGCTCATACCATAAAAATAAAAAAATTCCCTAGCTTCCCGTACTATGTAATCAAATTCATTCATAAGAACTTGGGTAGCTATCTTTTTAGCTTTAAGATCTTTTATAGCTGGTAGCTCATAAAACAATCTTTGCAAGGTAGGATTGGTATGGATAAATCTACTTTAAAGTTTTAGAACTAGTGCTGAAATAGCTTCCGCAAAAGACTTAGTTCTTTTAAGTATAGGAGCATCATCAAGAGTCAAATTTCCAACACAATTTAAAAATTATTGGATATGTTCTTTTCCCATAGCGTTTCCTTGCCCCAAAACAAAAGTTTCGGTATCCAGATTGCCAGATTGTCCAACTTTAGGAGTTAGGCCATCATCAATTTCTGCCATACCAAAGTCACTCACGGTGACAAGTTCAAGAAAATAAGAGATCTGACTAGAAAACGACGAACGAAAAAAGAGGGCGAATAAAACGGTAATTTTTGTGAAGTGGGGGAGATGAAAACAAGAGACAAATGGCAAATAATGTAAATTGCAAGCAAATGAGATTTGTGATTAGGAACCTGATAGATGTTGATGATGTCTCCCCGGCAACGGCGCTAGAATCCTTTCTTGATGGCTCGTATCCGCGTCACTATTTCCCCGAAGAGGAAGAGATGATGCATCACAACTTCGGTAGGTATTTCCCTCAGTTATGAAACCAAGATTATCAAACCAGTAGGAGAACCAAGAAAAACTATGTAAACGGTACCTGCACACAAAGAACAAATACTTGCAACCCAACGCGTAAGAGGGGTTGTCAATCCCTCTCGGGTAAAAGATAGATTGGTTTGCATGATTTTGGATAAATAGATCTCTCGATAAAACAAAATAAAATAAATAAAGAAAAAGTGCAGCAAGGTATTTTTAGGTTTTTAGAATAATAGATCTGAAAGCAGAAGCAAATAAAAATAGATCTCAAAGCAAATAAGATAAAGAATAGACCCGAGGCCCGTAGATTTCACTAGCGGCTTCTCTCGAGAAAATAGCATATGGCGAGTAAACAAATTGCTATTGGGCAATTGATAGAACTTCAAATAATTATGACGAATCCAGGCAATGATCATTATATATGCATCACGTATAAGATTTGTAGACCGACTCCTGCCTGCATCTACTACTATTACTCCACACATCGATCGCTATCCAGCATGCATCAAGTGTATTAAGTTCATGAAGAAACGGAGTAATGCAATAAGAACGATGACATGACGTAGACAAGATCTATTCATGTAGGAATAGACCCCATCTTGTTATCGTTAATAACAATGATACATGCGTGTCTTGCTGCCCCTTCTGTTAGTGGGAAAGAATACCGCACGATCGAACCCATCACAAAGCACTTCTTCCCATGGCAAGAAAAAACAATCTAGTTGGCCTAACTAAACCAAAGATTCGAAGAAGATATACGAGGCTATAAGTAATCATGCATATAAGAGATCAAAGAAACTTAAATAACTTTCATGGATAAATAGATCTGATAATAAACTCAAAGTTCATCGGGTCCCAACAAACACACACCGCAAAAAGAGTTACATCGAACCAATCTTCAAGGGACCATTGTATTGAGAATCAAAACAGGGAGAGAGGAAGCTATCTAGCTACTAATAACGGACCCATAGGTATACAATGAATTACTCACGCATCATCGGAGAGGCACCAATGAGAACGACCAACCCCTCCTAATGGTGTCTAGATTGGATCTGGTGATTCTGAAACTTGCGGCGGCTGGAATTGTGTTTCTTCGACTCCCCTAGGGTTTTGGATTTCTAGGGTATTTATAGAGCAAAGAGGCGGTGCGGGAGTCGGAAGAGGTGGGCACAACCCACCAGGGCGCGCCCCCAGGCACGCCCAGGTGGGTTGTGCTTCCCTCGGAGACCCCCTTTGGTACTTCTTTGTCCCAACAGGTGTCTTCTGGTCTAGACAAATTCTCCCAAAAGTTCCGCTGCGTTTGGACTCCGTTTGGTACTGATATTCTGCGAAGTAAAAAAAACAACAACTAGCACTAGGCACTATGTCAATAAGTTAGTCCAAAAAGATATAAAGTTGCTATAAAATGATTGCAAAACATCCAAGAATGATAATATAACAGCATGAAACAAGCAAAAGTTATAGATATGTTGGAGATGTATCACTCGCCGCCGCCCCTACGCGTCAAGGAGGAGCGTCTCCCGCCGCCTCGACGCGTGAAGGAGGAGCGACGCTCTCTGCCGCTCTGCCGCGTCAAGGAGAAGCGGCGCTTGCCGACAACCCGCCAGACTCATGGCGGCATGCCCCATGCGACAGCCGCGAAGGCGTAGTCGCATTCGCCACTACCTCGGCGGCTGCAGTAGCTCGTCCTCCCAGAGCGCCCCAACAACAGATGAGTATGCCGGGGGACATGCGCAGCGCGGCGCGACTCCGTCGTCCCACCACCACACATCACGGTAGACCCATAGCTGGCCACTACCTAGGCCCTGGACAACTCAAAGATGACGGCGGAGACGAGCAAGCCCCGTCTGCGCAGCCTCGACGAGGAGGTGGCCAAGTACAACCATGAGTGGTCTCACCGCGAGTCCGCCGCCATCGCCGCCTCCTCCAAGGCCCGTCGCCCTCCTTCGCCCATGTCGTCGGTAGCCGTGGTCGCTGCAGGAGCAAGCAGAGAGGATCGGCGACTTCGACAATGACTACGATGATGATGACGGAGGAGTCGCCTGGCCAGCCCGGCATGGCCTATGAGGTCCTAATCTAAATTAAAGAATATCACCCGGTTTGTTTGAGTTTGAATCGAATTGGATCAATTTCGTTAAATTTCGTCTGTAATGCAACCGGACTAAACGATAGCTTTAAATGGCTGGCTCTCACATCCGTATCCGCAGACAGATTTATCCGTGTGTGAACGAATTGCCTATTGATTTGCGGGTCAGATTTGAAGATGCCCGTATTCATCGTTCCACCACGCCCACTGCCGGGTCGCGATCTAGTAGTCACTCACATGTGGTCCTTTCGAACCGGAGACACACTTAGGCTGACATGCGGGCCCAACGACCGCATCCGCAGCCTTCACACCGCAAACCGAGCCAAACTGCCGCGGTATGGCTACCATCCTCGCTTGACCCTTTCCGGCCTCACCTCTCGCTTTCGCCTCCCGTCGTCGTCGCCTCTTCCTTTCTTCTTCTTCTTCCCCTCACCGCTTCCGTTCGCATTTCCCTCCAGAAAACCCAACCGCGCAACTGCCCACTCGCCCCCCACCCAACGGCCGCGCAGACCAAATCCTCCTCCTTCCCGCCGACGACGCCCTCGCTGCCTCGATGGCGTCCTCCTCCACCGCCTCCTCCTCCGCCCAATTGGGGCTCGGCCTCGGGCTAGGGTTAGGCGCGATGGGTGGCCTGGGGCTCCTCCTCCCCGCCGACCGCGAACACGACCCGGAGCTGAAGCCGTGCTCTCCCCCCAAGGGCGTCCTACGGCTGCGCGGCGCCGTGCAGCACTACGAGTGGGGCAGCCGCGGGGACGCCTCCCTCGTCGCTCGCCTCGCCGGCGAGACAGAGGAGGGCCGCCCCTGCGCCGAGCTCTGGATAGGCACCCACCCGGCTGCCCCGTCGTCGCTAGCATCCGACGACGGGGGCGCGGTCTCGCTCAGGGAGTGGCTGGCGCGCAACCCCGCTGCGCTCCTCGGCCGCGCCGTCACCGCGCGCTGGGACGGCGACCTCCCCTTCCTATTCAAGGTGCTCTCGGTGGCGAAGCCGCTCTCCATCCAGGCGCATCCGGACAGGGAGCTCGCCAGGGCGCTCCACGCGCTGCGCCCTACCACGTACCGCGACGCCAACCACAAGCCTGAGATGGCCGTTGCCGTCACCGAGTTCCGCGCCCTCTGCGGCTTCGTCAGCGTCCAGGTTTGTGCCCCTGCATTCCTTGCGTGCACGTACTGTTGAATCGCTGCTGTGTTGAATGGCCGATTCATTTCCATCTACGCTGATCTGCGATTATTCTAATGGTTTGGTTGACCTGGAATTATTAATAGGGTCAGCTGATGCGTTGAGTTAGTTACTTAGCGAAGTTTGATGCGGTAGGTGGATTGTTTATTCGACGTGGCAAGCAGATTCCCAATATGATTCCTGATGGGTTGGTGGGATGAGCTGACCAATGTCAAAATACCAAGTGGGGTGTGGATCTGGCTGCTAACGAGTTTGATAATAATAATAGAGATTTGTAACTGTAGAATAGTGTAATTGCTCACTGACAGCCCAACGATCAAGGTCTGATTATTCGCAGAAGTACCATCTGCATTTAGGTGAGCAACCCTTGTTTCTTTTTTAGAAATTTTGTCAGAAGAAGAGTTTAAAAACAGAGTATGAACATGCTGGCAAATCACTTGCCTTCCATGAGGTACCGTGGTCCTTGTTCAGAAGACAGTGATGGCGTCCAGCAAGTTGTCCTGGATATGCCTCGGCGGCATTGGCACCTTAATTGTTGGCCCCATGCACACATTCTGTCCAAATCACATCCAGCGATGTGGTTGGAAAAGTTCGCTGGTTTGGTAGGTGGCAGGAAATTTATGGATAGTCAAAGCCGCTGTGCAATTGGCGTTGCCTGATGTTTGTTCGACTGAATTTGCTATGTGGCAATAGTTTTTTTATTGCATACCAGATGGGTAAATAAGGGTTATTAGGATAACTATTAGACTCTTGTAAAGTATTTACGGTGAAGTTTAGATTCTTGTTGGCTAAATGGTTAGTGTAGCTAAAGTATTGTAAGAGGCACTCCTCTTTTCTTGACTAATAATTAGATAGGTACGTTTAGGGAGGGAAGTATGGAGCAGAGAAACCTTTGCTATATTCATTTTGGAAGAACTATCCTGTTTCGTAGAAAGTACAGTTTGCCTCTTTTTAGATGCTTCAAATTCTATCTTGCATTGGTTATATTCTTCCAAAAAGGATGCATGGTGTTCCAGATAGTGCAAACACTCGGTTGTTGAAAATGTGGGCTATGATATTAACTATGAGCTTCTGGAACTGTAAGCAATTAACAGTCGATCATTTTAGAATCAAGTACTGATTTATTCATACTGTGGTCCAGGAGCTCAAGGATGTTTTGAGGACTGTACCTGAGGTTCGAATGTTAGTTGGCAAAGAAGATGTTGTGAAGCTTATGACTGCCAAAGAGCACGATGGAGGTATTGGAGTAAGGTCATATCTGCAATCAGCTTTTACTAAGCTAATGGCAACAAGCAAAGAAGCAGTTGCTGAAGCAATTTCCAAATTAAAGAGTCGCTTGAATGGGGAGATAAAGGTAAATATCTTTGCTGGGTTATTGGCATAGACAATTTCATGTTCATTTGAATTACCTATGATTGTGTTCACTGGGAGGTTGATGTCAGTATCTCTCGTTTCCTAGTGCTCTACTATCTGCAATTGTTTTGTCCATGTTTGTGTATCAACCATAAGCAGCTCCTCCATTTTTTATTTTCTTTCTTAACAATGGTGGAAGTGAAAGTCATAGGAAATGTCTAGGAAAAGCATAGTTGAATGCTACCTACCAGTCATGCAGGTCAATCTTGTCGTATATGACAGTAATTTTTTGAGACCTACACTTGGCTATTAAATGCTTTTGGTTAATTTTTTATTTATTTTTTGCTTTCCAGGTTCTTACAGTTCCAGTGTCTAAAAATTATTTTAGGCCAACTGTACAGTATAAAAAATATAGTAAATATGAGTAACTGATTTCATTCTTCTATGATATGTCTTTATATATGAAAATTGGTTATTTATGATGTACGATGATCCCTGCTAAGCATCCATAGCTGAATGGTTAAAGCGACCAACTCATAATTGGTAAATTTATCGGTTCAATTCCTGCTGGATGCACACGAATGGGAACGTTCCATAAGTCTATTGGAACTGACTCTCTATCCATGGAATCTCTGGAACTCAGAGAATAGGAGGGAAATTAGATTTATGGATGGAACCAAATATGCAGTATTTACAGAAAAATGTCTTGGGAAAGAGTCAATATACTTTTAGTGTTGAATCGGGTTTCACTAAGACAGAAATAAAACATTGGGCCGAACTCTTCTTTGGTGTAGGTAGCTGTGAATAGCTGTCGACTACCTGGAAAAGGTAGAACAATAGATCTGAATTTGAATTGTTACTTACTTGTCCTTAAAGACTGCACGTATAAACTATGTATGCGCTATGCTATAAATAAGTAAACATGAATTTTGATAGCTGCTTCAGAGTAACATCTCAATCCGCTGAAGGGAATGCATAAGTACCAATATTTATGGAGCTGCCCTGGTGGGAGTAGGATTGCTATAACTACGCACTAGTGTAGTTGATGGTTGTCTGGGAATAATTGATTTTGCTCTAGGATCCTACCTATGGAACACGTAGACACCGAAGAAGTATTCATTTCAACTCAAAAAGATTCTGGGAGTATTAAGCTGGGTATTTAATTTGGAAGGTGATGGTTGTGAATATTAACGATGAGACAATCAAGCTAACTAGGTAGTAATCATCGTTTGGTTGTAGCCACCAAAGCGATATCACTGCTTGCTGAAGCTAATTATTCAGTTATATCGTAGTGGGCAGCCAACATCATTTGGTAATGCATGTCCCAAGTATTCAGTACAAATTAGGTAGTTGAAAATCTCGCTAAGATACATGTAACTAGACTATTAACTTCTGCACTGCTGCTTTCCCTGTGGAGGAGTTTTCCTAATTGAAAATCTTATGAAGTTTTACTTTGCATACATGGAGCCAGTATATAATCTGAAAACTATTGCAAGCATAAGATATCTTTGTTATTGGTGTCTTTGTTCTTTTCCTCACAGCACATTGATTTATTTTCTGCTACTTTCATTTTGCTGTCTTGGTGTTACTTGAGTCAGAATCATCACACCATTAGGAATATACATACGCAGCTATTGCTGGTTTGAAGAAAAAGGTCAATATGTTTTGGAAAACCTAGAATTTGTAATTCAACTATTTGCACTGATAATGTCTTCTCCCATTCAGATTAGAACCTTTACAGAGAAGGAGCAACTAGTTTTATCACTAGAGCAGCAGTACCCAGGAGATGTTGGCGTTTTATCAGCATTTTTCTTTAACTATGTTAAGCTCAGCCCTGGTGAAGCACTTTACATTGGTGCCAACGAACCACATGCATATCTATCAGGAGAGTGTGTTGAATGCATGGCTACCTCAGACAATGTAATTCGTGCTGGTCTGACTCCTAAGTACAAAGATGTCCAAACTCTTTGCTCCATGCTGACATACAAGCAGGTTTGTTTTTTTGTGTTCCTTTCATTTGTACCTCTAGTGTCCTGTTTATAATCTCAATTCTTTTGGCATGCAGTTTCTTTATTTGCCATATTGTGTTCATTTTTGTCAGCATACAGCTTAGCATCATCTATCGGTAGTCAGTAGTGTTTCTGATTATTTTTTGCTGCAGGTTAATTGTAATAGGTTATTTTGTGACATGCTAGTGTGCTAAAATCGGTTGTTTGTAACATAGTTTAGCAATTAGAAGTGGTTTTCGAAAACATTTGGAGTTTGATCACATTGAGAGACTTTGGCTGGAATATCCGATGGGCCAATGAGGCTTTTACATATGTTGCTTAAATATTCTCTAAAACACTATGCTTTATTCCCTTAAGTAATACACATTTGATCTTGTGCATGCAGATGTTCCCCGAAATTTTGCAAGGTGTTCTGGTTCAGCCATATGTAATTCGTTACACACCCCCATTCGATGAGTTCGAAGTTGATCGCTACTTGCTACCTCAAGGTGAATCGGTTACCATGTTACCAGTGCCTGGCCCATCCATCTTCCTCGTCATGACTGGGGAGGGCGAGATCCAGGCTGATGGCATGCCTGACGAAGGAGTAGCAAAGGAAGGGGATGTTTTCTTTGTGCTGGCACGCACGGAGGTGAAGCTTCACGCTTCTGGCCCTGGGTGCTTGCAGCTGTACAGAGCCGGAGTAAACAGCAGATTCTTCTGTTGACATGGATAACCCTCCAGATGGGTAATTTCAAGGGCCATGGTTGTTGCAAGAGGGATCACCCGGTGTTCGTACTATGTTACCAGGTTTTTACATGCACATCAAGAATACTGAACTTGTTGTAAGGTTAGTTAGCCAAAGTTTATCATAGTGTATAGGCAAGTCGAGAGTTGAGTCCATTCGTTCATATCTTAATCATGTTTACGTATTCATAGGCATCTAATTTTCAGTAAGCTGGGATGAGAAAATGCAGTCTGTAGTTGAGCTTCAACTATCTATATGTGTACATGGAAATTGGGAAGGAAAATTAATGCCTTGATATCTCGTGCTTAATAGTGTTCGAAAACGTTTCGTGCATGTGTTTGGTCCCAAGAGAGGTCTTTCCCTGCCTCATTGTAAAGGACCGATTAGTAGATCTCACGAGCAAGTAATACTAGGGCGCAGCTCAAAAAAAAAAGAAAAAAAACTAGGGCGAGGGATAAGGACGATGAAGGAGGACAGCTTCTCGCTTCGCTAGTTTCAGTAACTAGTAGTAATGGTGTACGTGGAACACGTCCAATTCAATTGTACATTGGGGAGCTTTATGCCGTCGTTTTCCAGTCTGATTACTCTCTTCTTTCGCTACAGGATGATGCCTAAGGTTTGGCCTTGTTCAAAGGCATGAATCTATTTACTGATCTGTTAGAGGGTGCGTCGCTTGCAAGGCACAACCGAGCAGCAGTTAGAAAAAATGTTCACGACAAAGTGTGTTCGCACACGAACACGTCACGTGTATCCTCGACGTTGGGGGTGATGCACCGCAGCTCATGTTGAAGGAGTCTCACCGAAAACGCGTTTCGCAAGATAATCGAAGAGAACTTTTGAAGACCCGAAACCTCACACGCCCGAAAAGAACCCCGCCGGGGAGTGCGGCGGCTATGAGCTGCCCTAGGTCGGTCAAGCCGCCCCTAGAGCTTCAAGATTCGTAGCGCTCCAACACGAAGAACAAAGGAGGGACAAAACGTTGATGAAAAATATGGTAGATGTGTTGCGATTGTGTGTTGTTCAATCGACCGTCACCTTTTGTCTATATAAAAGGCGGATGGACTTCCCGTAAAAAAAGGATTTACCTTGCTGTCCAAATCATCGAAAACTAACCAAACACGGACTGTTCACGATCTCCGGCCCAGATGTCCGGCTAGAGGCCCGGATGACGTGACTAAGCCCAGATTTCTGACAATAGCACATTGACCAGGCTGCAATTTTTGCATACAACCTCGGATTAAGATGAATTTTATATCAAAATCAACCGTTTTGACGAGACACACAACTTTGATGTTGAACACTTTTCGTTTTGAGGTCAGCTTGAGGGGCTTTACGACTGTTTTCTAAAGTTTGTAGTAGAATTTTTTTTGTTTGGACGTCTGAACTCTTGCCCGGATCGTCCGGCCTCCACCGGGATCATCCGGGACTCCTTCCAGATGATCCATCTTTGCGTTAAACCTTCTGTTGCCCTTCCCGGGTGAAGCCCATACATCTAGGTCATTCGTCCGGGCTCCGGCCGGATGATCCAGATCCCGGCCCAGATGGTCCGGCCTAACACTGCTGCGGTGCACAGTTTCAGATGTATCTTTTGCATACGACCTTGGATTAAGATGGTTTTTATACCAAAGTCATAATTTTGACAAGACAAAGAACTTCGATGTTGAAACTTTTTTCATCTGAAGCCACCTTAATTGAGCTTTTGGCCATGCAAAAATCTGGTGTCAACACATTGGTAAGCTTTATGTGTTTTCCACTTTGATTACTCTCTTCTTTCGCTACACGGATGTTGCCTAAGGTTTTGCCTTGTTAAAAGGAATGAGGTCCGAGCAGCCACGTCTCTTTCTTCCCTTCAATTTCTTTTTTGCTAGTTACGTGTTTTGTGTGCCCTCCGCTCTGTATAAAGGAAAGGAAATACTAGTATAAGGGCCTGTTTGGTTCATAAGTCCTAGGATTTTTTTAGTCCCAACCTATAAGTCCGAAGTCCCTAAAAATTTCCTATCTGTTTGGTTTCTGGGATTTATAAGTCCCTATAAGATCATATTACAACTATAAGTCCTTATAAGACTCTCCTTGAGAGTCTTATTTCATAAGTCCCAAATGCCCACTTTTAAGTCCCTATAAATCCCTCCTGTTTGGTTTAGATGGGACTTATAGGGACTTTTTTAAGTCCCTAAGCCAATAAGTCCTTAAAAACAAACACCCTCTAAGATACGTATGGTTGTAGTTGGAGAAATTGCAGGAGACGGAGATAGAGATGACAAGAATGCTCAAAACTTGGAAATCTATTTACTGATCTGTTGCAGGGTGCGTCACTTGCAAGGGGCAACCGAGCAGCAGTTAGAAAAAATGTTCACGAAAAAGTGTGTTCGCACATGAATACGTCACGTCTACCCTTGATGCCGGGGGTGATGCACCCTGCTCACGACAACCGGAGAGAACTTTTGAAGATCCGAAACCCCACACGTTCGGGAGGGACTCCGTCGGGGAGTGCGGAGACTATGGGCTGCCCTAGGTCGGTCAAGCCGCCACTAGAGCCTCGGGATTCGCAACTCTCCAACATAAAGAATGACGAAGAACGAGGGAGGGACAAAACGTAGATGAAAAAATGGTAGTGTTGCGATTATGTGTCGTTCAATCGGTCGTCACCTCCTATCTATATAAGAGGCTGATGGACTTCCCGTTAAAAAAAAGGACTTGCCTTGTCGTCCAAATCATGAACAACTAACCAAACATGGACTTTTCACGATCTCCGGCCCATAAGTCCAGCTGGAGGCCTGGATGATGCGGCCAAGCCAAGATTTTTGATAACAGTACATTGATCAGGCTGTAACTTTTGAAAATATTTAAGACGATTTTTATATCAAAATCAACCATTTCGACGAGGTGCATAACTTTGATTTTAAACACTTCTCAATTTGAGATCATCCGGAGGAGGTTTTCGGTTGTTTCCTAAAGTCTCAGTAGAAAAAAATTGTCAGGACGTCCAACCCGGATCATCCGGGACTCCTTCCAGATGATCCGGCTTCGCGTTCAACCTTCTGTTGCCCTTCCCGGATGAAGCCCATACGTTTGGGTCATTCGTCCGGTCTTCGGCTGAATGATCCGGGTCCTAGCCCGGATGATCCAGCCAAACACTGTTGTAGCGCATAGTTTTGGCCGTATCTTTTGCATACGACCTTGGATTAAGACGGTTTTTATATCAAAATCATCCGTTTCCATGAGACGAAGTACTTTGCTGCTAATTTTGTTTTTCATCCGAGGCCATCTTAATTGAGTTTTTGGTTTTGCAAAAATCTGGTGTTAACACATGCCACCCTAATTTTTTGGCATAACTAGCGTGCAAAAAATATTTTGTACCCTATTTGCTCTAAGGACGATGTCAACAATCCATCGGCCCTTTATATGTACTTAGGGCAATAATTATAGATCGGCCATCTCTTTTCTTAGGGCGATAATTATATATCGGCCATGTCTTTGCTTAGGGCGACAGTTATATATCGGTCAGTCTCATATCTAGGCTTCTTACCTTACACTTGGGTGGTATTTCTTTAAATATTTTCCATTGAGAGCTCGAGGTAAAAATGTACCTTTTGCAAATTCCATCAAATATGAGTTTCCAAGAACTACTCTTGTAATCTTAAAAGGACTTTCCCAACTTGGAGACCACCTCCCAAATTTTCTGTCTTTTGAACCAATTGGTAGAATCATTTTCCACACAAGATCGTCAATTTGAAAATTCTTCAACTTGACCTTCTTATTGTAAGCTCTTGCCACCCTCAACTTATCGCTCTTTATGGCCTTCAAAGCTGCCAAACATTTATCGGCGACTTCATCAATATTGTCCATCAGCAAGTTATAAAATTCCAACACCGATAAATCATTTTGTTGGGCTATTCTCAAAGCATTCAAATTCACTTCCACTGGTGAAATGACCTCTTGACCATATACGAGCTCATATGGAGTTATCTTTGTAGCACCATGCCTTGAGATTCTGTGTGCCCACAAAGCTTCGGACAATAGCTCATGACATCTCCTTGGATTATCCTGAATCTTCTTATTGATGATCTTGATTAATATTTTATTGCTAGACGCAGCTTGTCCATTGGCTTGGGCATAATACAAAGAGGAATTGAGCAACTTTATCTTATATGATTCCGCAAATTCTCTAACTTGATGTGACATAAAAGATGAACCTTGGTCCCTAGTTAATGTGTGAGGAATGTCGAATCTATGAATAATTTGCTTAGTTATAAATTGAATTACCTCCGTATGCATCATATTTTTGAGTGGTATTGCCTTAGACCATTTAGTGAAATAATCAGTTGCCACCAATACGAACCGATGCCCCTTTGAAGAAGAAAGGATGAATCTCTCCAATAAGTCTAATCCCCAACCTCTAAAAGGCCACTGCTTGATAATACGATGTAACATAGCAGGCTAGCAGCATGAGCCAACTGAATATCACCAAACTTTTGACAAGATTCACATCCTTTATATACCTGAAGCAATCATTAATCACCGTCAGCCAATAAAACCCAACCCATCACAATAACCATTTCATCTTGGGAGCCGACTGATCAGTGCCACAAATTTCTTCACGATCCTCTCCCATAGCAACTCTCGCTTGGTCCTTGTCCAAGTACTTTAAAAGAACATCATCAACCGTCCGGTGATAAAGATCATCATCTCCCATCGTACATTTCAAAGCCATACGTCGAACGGTCCTGTCCACCCTTTCACTAGGATCACACAAATAATTAATAATGGGTTTCTTCCAGTCTTGATTTTCGCCTACATTAAATTTTTTGTTAGTGGCCAAAACAGTGGGCTCTAGTTGGGCCTCTCCTACATTGACAAGACTAGACATCGACCTTTCAGAAATATGAAACATGCCATGATCTACATGATAGCTGGATGCTTATTGTGCCAACTCATTTGCTCTCCATTTGTCATGTCTAGATATATGAGCAATGCTAAAATAATCCAAAGTAGAAATTATATCTAGACATTTATCAAAGTAAACATTAAGTGATTCGTCAAAACATTGAGATACTTTGGATATTTGTTGCACTACTAATAATGAATCACCAAAAGACTCAATATGTGTAGCACCCATGGCAAGCAACATCTCTAAGCCGAATAACAATGCTTCATATTTCGCTTGATTATTTGTGCAAAAATACTCTAAGCGGCACGAGGCTTCAAAAACAGCACCATGAGGAGATATATAAACAATACCAACACCTTGGTCGTTGCTACAATCTGAACCATCAAATATGATCTCCATGGTACTAACGAGACAAGGTTTATATCAATATCATGCTTGTCAACAATCTGGTGCTCAACAATAAAATTAGCAACGACTTGGCCTTTCATGGATTTCAGAGATTCATAAGCCAAATCATATTCAGTTAAAGCATAAGCCCACTTGCTAATTCTACTACTAAGAATTGGTCTATGCAACATGTATTGGATGACATCGGTTTGACAAGCTAACAAGTACCAGGCACACGATAATGTATCAATTTTGTGCAAGCATAATATAAGCATAATCATAATTTATCAATAAATGTATGCCTTGTCTCGGCGTCCAATAAGAGTTGGCTCAAATAAGTAATAGCATGATCCTTCCCTTCGGTCTCATGAGTGAAAACAACACCAATAGCACCTTCCTTCGCCGCCATATAAAGCCTAAAGGGCTCTCTATGTTTGGGAGCTTTCAACACCGGAGGAGTGCATAAATAATTTTTTATGATATCAAACGCTTATTGCTGTTTCCCCCCCAAGTAAAATTGGCATCGTTCTTTAATCGAAGTTTGGTAGTGAATGCATCAACTTTCCCCGACAAGTTGGCTATGAATCTCCTCAAATAATTCACTTTGCCAAGGAATTTTTGCATATCTCTCTTGCACGTTGGAGCCTCCACCTTTTGTATAGATTTTGTATTTTTGGGGTCAATTGCTATGCCATCTTGTTGAATAATAAAACCCCAAAACTTCCCAGCCGATACAACAAAAACACACTTCAAAGGATTCATCTTTAGTCCATATATTTTCATTCTCTCAAAAGCTAAAGCAAATCGGCTAGGTGAGATTCAAAAACATCCGATTTGACATTAATATCATCAGTATAAACCTCAAGTATAACACCAAGTAAATCATGAAAAATTAAATTCACATCCCTTTGGTATGTGGCGCCAACTGATACGTCTCCAACATATCTATAATTTTTGACTGTTCCATGCTATTATAGTATTAATCTTGGATGTTTTATATGCAATTATGTGCAACATTATATCATTTTTGGGACTAACCTATTAACTTAGTGCCAAGTATCAGTTGTTGTTTTTGTTTCGTGTTTTTGGTTTTCTAGGAAATCAGTACCAAATGAAGTCCAAATGCCATTAAACTTTTTGAGGATTTTTTATGGACATAAGAGATCCTAAAAGCTTTGGGAGGAGGCCAGAAGGCGAAGGAGTAGGCCACAAGCCACATGGGTGCGCCCTGGGGGGGGGGGAGGGTAGGCGCGCCCATTGACCTTGTGAGCCCCTTGTTCCTCCGGTTTACCTAATTCCAACTCTATAAATTCTCTAAAACCGGGAAACCAACACAGCGCCATTCAAAATACATTTTCTGTTGCCACAAGCCTCTTTTCTTGCGAGATCCCATCTGGAGGCCTTTTCTGGCACTTTGTCGGAGGGGGAATCAATCACTGAGGGCCTCTACATCAACCTTGTCGCCCTTCCGATGATGTGTGAGTAGTTTACCACAGACCTACGGGTCCATAGCTGGTAGCTAGATGGATTCTTCTCTCTCTCTTTGATCTTCAATACAATGTTGTCCTCGATTTCCTAGAGATCTATTCGATGTAATCTTCTTTTACGGTGAGTTTGTTGGGATCCGATGAATTGTGGTTATGATCAGATTATCTATGAATATTATTTGATTCTTCTCTGAACTCTTTTATGCATGATTATTATAGCTTTATATTTCTCTTTGATCTATCCTTTTGGTATGGCCAACTGGATTGATTTATCTTGCAATGGGACAGGTGCTTTGTGATGGGCTCAATCTTGCGGTGCTCAATCCCAGTGACAGAAAGGGACATGACACGTATTTGTATCATTGCCATTAAGGATAAAATGATGGGGTTTATTCATATTGATTTGATTTACTTTGTCTACATCATGTCATCTTGATTAAGGCGTTACTCTGTTATTTATGAACTTAATACTCTAGATGCATGCTGGACAGCGATCGATGTATGGAGTAATAGTAGTAGATGCAGGCAGGAGTCGGTCTACTTGTCTCAGACGTGATGCCTATATACATGATCATTGCCTTAGATATCGTCATTACTATGCGCTATTCTACCAACTGCCCAACATTAATTTGTTATGACGCCCCCGATTCAATCGTACACTAATCATGCACGCAAATGTGTACGATCAAGATTAGGGACTCACGGGAAGATATCACAACACAACTCTAAAAGTAAAATAAGTCATACAAGCATCATATTACAAGCCAGGGGCCTCGAGGGCTCGAATACAAGTGCTCGAACATAAACGAGTCAGCAGAAGCAACAATATCTGAGTACAGACATAAGTTAAACAAGTTGCCATAAGATGGCTAGCACAAACTGGGATACAGATCGAAAGAGGCGTAGGCCTCCTGCCTGGGATCCTCCTAAACTACTCTTAGTCGTCGTCAGTGGCCTACACGTAGTAGTAGGCACCTCCAGTGTAGTAGTAGTCGTCGTCGACGGTGGCGTCTGGATCCTGGGCTCCAACGTCTGGTTGCGGCATCCGAGAAGAAAAGGAAAGAGGGGGAATAGAGGGAGCAAAGCAACTGTGAGTACTCATCCAAAGTACTTGCAAACAAGGATCTACACTACATATGCATGGGTATATGTGTAAAGAGGCAATATCGATGGACTGAACTGCAGAATGCCAGAATAAGAGGGGGATAGCTAGTCCTATCGAAGACTATGCTTCTGCCAGCCTCCGTCTCGCAGCATGTAGAAGAGAGTAGATTGAAGTCCTCCAAGTAGCATCGCATAACATAATCCTACCCAGCGATCCTCCCCTCATCGCCCTATGAGAAAGCGATCACCGGGTTGTCTCTGGAACTTGTCTGGGTGTGTTTTATTAAGTATGCGGTTCTAGTTGTCATAAGGTCAAGGTACAACTCCGGGTCATCCTTTTACCGAGGGACACGACTATTCGAATATATCAACTTCCCTGTAGGGGTGCACCACATAACCCAACACGCTCGATCCCCTTTGGCCGGACACACTTTCCTAGGTCATGCCCGGCCTCGGAAGATCAACACGTCGCCTCCCTACCTAGGCACAACAAAGAGGTCAACACACAGGTCTAAATCCTATGCACGCAGGGGTCTGGGCCCATCGCCCATTGCACACCTGCATGTTGCGTACGCGGCCGGTGAGCAGACCTATCAACCTCCATTACAAAGGAAGTTGCATTACGCGCTCCAACCCGGCACGCGCCGCTCAGTCGCTGACGTCAAGAAGGCTTCGGCTGATACCACGACGTCGAGTGCCCATAACTGTTCCCGCGTAGTTGGTTAGTGCGTATAGGCCAGTGGCCATACTCATATCAAATACCAAGATCTCATTAAGCATATTATTTTGAAGTAACCGCGGACGCCGACCAGGGCCAGGTCCACCTCTCGTCTAGGTGGTCTCAACCTGCCCCGTCGCTCCGCCACAAAGTAATAGTCGGGGGCCGTCGGGAACCCAGGCCCACCTCTACTGGGATGGAGCCACCTGTCCTTCCAGCCCCCATATCCGAATCACTTGCGGGTACTCAACGAGCCGACCCGATTTTAGTCACCATCTGAATAGTATGTATATATGTATAGTATATACCCATGATCACCTCTAGAGTGATCACGACCAGATAGCATAGCAAGGCAGATGGACAAGAATGTAAGGCCACAGATGATAAACGAGCATCCTATACTAAGCACTTTGGATTGCGGGTAAGGTATCAACAACTATAGCAACAATGACAGGCTATGCAACAGAATAGGATTAACCGAACAGTAACATACTACACTACTCTAATGCAAGCAGTAGAGGGAAGAGTAGGCGATATCTACTGGTCAAGGGGGGGCTTGCCTGGTTGTTCTGGCAAGGAGGGGTCGTCAACTCCGTAGTCGTACTGGGTAGCAGCGACGTCGATCTCGTAGTCTACCGAGAGAAGAGGGGGAAGAAACAATAAATACAGTGCAAACATAAGCATGACGATGCAAGACATGACAATGAGCGGTGCTAGGTGTGCCCCAACGTGGCAGTAGGTGGTACTGGCGAAGGGGGGAAACATCCAGGAAAGTATCCTCGGTGTTTCGCGTTTTCGGACAGATGAACCGGATGGGGAAAGTTGCGTGTTCGCTATGCTAGGGATGTGTGGCGGACAAACGGACTATGTATTTGGATGCGTCTCGTCATTCTGAGCAACTTTCATGTACAAAGTTTTTCCATCTAAGTTACATATTATTTATTATTAATTTTCAAAGTTTTAATCATTTTTTGGATTTCTTACATTTATTTTTAATTCAAAATACTAAATGGGCTAATATGGTAAGTACACATAGGCGAGTACCCTCCAAAGAAAGACAAGTGGGGCCCTGGTCAAAGTCAACAGTCAAGTTTTGACTGGTCAATATTGTCAGTTGGGACCCAGTTGTCATTGACTTGGCTAGTTAAACCTTATCCATTGGAATAGTGTACGGGTCCCACGTGTCATTTGCACATAATTTTAACTAGGGGTTATTTAGTGGTGGGGACTAACTGTCAGTGGGTGTTTTGTGCTAGGCTTAGAGCTAATCAACAAATAGGCCCCTAATCTAATCTTGGATGGCCCATCCATTGTGTGGCTGTACATCACGCACAAGAACACACACGCACATGGCCATGGCCAGAGCATGGCCAAGATGTGTAAGCAGCAGCTAGCAGCGGCCGCAGGGGAAAGTAGCAGCGGCAAGTAGCAGTGGCCGCGGCCAAACAACAACGACTGCACGCGATGCTGGCCGGCGTGGTCGGCGAGCAGGGGCAAGGGCGATGGGGGTGAGCAGTAGGCGAGTGCAGGTGTGCATGGCTGCGGCCGACTGCAGCGACAACGCAGTAGTGAGGCAACGCGCGGGGCCGCGGGGTGGATAACAGGGGCGCGGGGAGGTAGCGGGCGACGTCAGGCGGCAGGCACGCAACAGCAATCGAAGGCGAGGCGGCGGGCGAGCGCAATAGCAGGAGCGGCGGTAGCAAGCAGAGCATAGCAGCAGTAGGCGGCGGCACGAGCAACATCAGCTAGTATGCACATACGCGTATGCGTATGCGGGAGCTCGGACGAGCTTAAGAAGATGCAGGGGAGGAAGTGGAGCTCACATCGGAGCTCAAGGAGGACTCGGGGATGCCGGAGCTGCTCGAAGATGGGCGAATCGAAGATCAACAGAAGCGGTTGTCGACGAAGGGGATCGACAGATGCGGCGCCGTCTTGTCGATCTGGCTCGAGGCAGTCCACTTCGGGGTTAAGGACGATGGCCTGCGTCTTCTGACACGAAGGCTTGGCACGGGAGTAGTCGAGGCCACGACAACGGCGACGACACGGCAATGGCAACAGGCGGACGAGCTCGGGAGGGAGAGAGAGCGTGGAGGGGGGGGGGATTGGGGCACGCTAGGTTTCCTCCGCGAGGGAGAGGGGGCTGGGTGCGGCCTTATCCCCTCTGCGGACTGTCAAATGGGTGGCACGTGGGCGTCGTCGGCAAGTGCGCCGGTCGATGGGCGCCACGCCCTGTCTCCGCTCCTGTAGCGAGGAGGGAGGTGACCCGGTTGGGCTGGGCAAGGTATGCTAGCTGAGCCCGTTGGCCTAATAGGGGGGGGGGGTTGTTTTCTGTTTTGTTTTTCTTTTTACTTATTTTCCATTTTTTACTTATTTTATTTACCAGTTTGTTTTTGTTTTATAAAATACAAAGTTGTACCTAGATTAGTATTTCAATCTAGTCCACTGCCACAAAAGTTGAACTCCAAAATAAAATAGTTTAAAATTTTACTAATTATAAAAAGGCATTTAATTATTTCTTTATGTTGCTGTTTTATTTACTTTAGGGCACTTAAATATTTTATAGGAATGTGGTTTCTTCACCACAATTACATATGAATTATTTACTACACCTAGAACATTTTAGTTTTGACTTTCAAGTTTTTTTTAATTATTTGACTTTGTTTTAAAATAGAATTTTGAATCGGTTTGAATCAACACGAGATTAACATTAGTAACCGTGGTGATGTGGCATCAGTAGTACAGGGTTAATGTAGCTTAATTATCCTGGCGTCACAATTCTCCTCCACTACAAGAAATCTCGTCCTGAGATTTAAGAGGTGGAGTAAGAGGGGAGAAATTTTGGTTACGAAATTCTAACAAGCATTCTCGGTTCTGGTTGCTCTTATCAAAGTGGTTGCCCCATGGCATGGATGTCTTCATTACTCTGCTTCAAGTCGTCATGATGAAGTTTTCCTTCTTTCTTAAGGAACTCCAACGTACTTATGAAAAGGATAAGGGGTAACTTCGGAAGGACGGACCTCTACAAGGTTGCTTATATGGTAGATAACTCAGGGAAAGTGTCGGAAAGTATCTCTCGAGTAGAAACTTAATAAGATATCAGAGCAATGTAAGAAGGTACCATGAGAAGTTTCAAATGGGCAGGCAATCGTTCGATGCCTGAAACAAGGTGTGAAGGGGTTCAAAGCAACGGAATAAATATTGTGTCTGATACTAGAATTGACGATCTCTCGGAGGGTGGCTCATGAATCCTAAACGAATCCACACACGAGGAATAACTTTGGGAACAAGGGGGTGTACAGGAGAGTCAGGTTTTGATCCTGTGGAACTGTGGGTTATGGGCTCACCATGTGGGTTAAAAGTAGGAAGGGCGGTGGCGTATTGTACAATTATGTAAGCAAGGTATCCAGAGGATATCCTGTTAGTTATGCTGGCAACAATGTCGATACCAAGGGCGAGGGACGAAGAGAACCTTTTTCCTGCTCGTAGAACGAGGCGGGCCGATAGGCAAAGTTCTCATCCATCGGTGGCTACCGGAATGTCATCAACAATAGTAACAGGGTCTAGCTGACAGAATTGTACACCGAGGTGTGTACCTAAGTAGGAGAATATTACTGCTTATGTCATATAGATCACAAGAAAGGTTAAACGAAACAATGGAAAGGAAATGTGATCAAACACATATTTCAGGGGTATATCCTTCCCAAGGACAAGCAGAGCATGATATCCAAGACATGATACAAAGTAGAAAAGCATTTAGGTAACCAGAAAGGAATTTCATGACGTTACCCATACAACGGGGTTTGGATAACCGATAAGGAAAATTTAACATTGGGCTTCAAGATGTTTTATTGAAAATCAGAGTACCACAGACATGCTTTGAGATAGCATTGACATGGTCTTCAAGCAAAGGTCGGACTTTGGATACACAAAGGATCCATCAGGAACAATCCATAGAATAAGGATTACAATTTCCTCATGGAAGAATGGCTAACCTTGCTAAAAAAGTGAAACTATAACAATAGGTCCTCCGGCCAAGTGTGCTAAGCATGACATCACCTTATCGTGTCAAAGACCAATGTTATAACTCCTGGGCATATGTTCCAACCATCATATCTGATCGAGATTCAGATCTGATTGGTGTCAGGATACCTATGACTCATGATGCCTGAAAAAGGAAGGGGTGCAACACAATTTGACGAGATGGTGTTGCAAGATTCTTAGGAAATGAACTATGGAAGCGAGTTCCGAAACAAGAGTTCATCATTAAACCAAGGAGAGGATGAGGGGGTGGCTGATGGACTCAGCGACAATCCTCGAGATTTCCAAAAAGGTGGATTTCCACAGTTATGTGAACAAGGAGATAACATTTGTCGAATCAAAAGATATAATGATGTATGCTCGAGGAAAACATACACAAGTACACATTGGTCGAAAGGTGCACCCGAAATATGGGCATAGGTAGCATGATCAAGGTTAATGGTGGTTCAATAACCAATAGTCTAAGAATGAAGTATCGACCATTAATCTTCAAAGCAATAGGGTTGCTAGAAGTACAGAATCCAAGCATAACAGTTCACTTGTCGGTATTCCAGTTAGCATCAACATGGGGACCAAGAAATGAATGTAGATGGCGAGATGTATCACTTGTATCAAGAATTTTTAAGAGGTGGAGCAATCCTTGCAACATCCTTGACATAAAGGACCGTAATACTTCAAGGTAGAGCATAATACAAGCTGGATAGCAAGGAACTCAAGTTACAACACAAAACATAAACAAGTTTGTGTTGGAGGGAAGGCAACGATGTTGTCGATGATAACACAAATCATCAAGGGCAAGGAAGGTATTTCTCATCATGAATTTGATTGATATCCAGAAGGAGTTAAATTGTTGATGGTGATTACGACACAATTCACCGGGAGGTTTCATGAGATTGCCATCGGACATCGACATCATCAAGCAAAAGGAATGGTGAAGCGAAAAGACTACTGTAACCACAGATGGGACACAAACTCGGAATCAAGTTTGTTGTTCAAGGCAATATGATATGACGCGGGAGATCGACGTAAGCTTAGCTCACCGTCAAAAATTTGTGCTCCGGGAAGGACCAGGCAGCAGTTAAAATTAGCACGATAACAGTGTAGCCAATCAGGCAAGGAATGCCGTGAGGGAGTATTAAACTTCTCAACAACAAAGTATTAGGAGTACTGAAGCATAATGTTGATTCGATTCACTAAACGATGTTCTCGGTTGACGACAACCTAGAACCCATGAAGTGACAATGACAAAGAAAGGTAGTACTTCATTAAAAGTTCATAAGATGTAGTTCAATGGCATGATATCCTCGAGATACCAGGGGTAATACTCGAAGGTAGATCATAATAGAGGTTGGGCAGGCGCATTGATCTCTAGAAGACAAGTGCTTTAACTTGTCCGAGAAATGGATCAAAGAAGAACAATCATGGTTGGATCCACGGTTGCAAAGGATCAATTCACAGATACCAGATGAGATTTATCAAGGAAATAGTTATTATTACAAGAAGCTTCCATGATAGGATCTACATCATGTCAATGGGCATGAACACAAAGTTCAAGGCCGACTCCCACTTCTCTAATGCATAACCTTTCACTCACTTCTCACTTTGATAATACTGTAGTGTTGGAATTTTATCTAGTAGGACACCGGAAGAGTATGACTTGTGAAAACTTTCGGGTTCTCATGGATTAGGGGAAGGCATAGGTTCAACCCATCAGGCATCTTAGTAACATATACCACAAGTTTCAAAAGTAAATACACAAGCTCGAAAGCAGAGCATGGTTGGCCAAGCAGAGGATACAATTTACCAAAGGCATTATGTATCAGGGGAAGAACTCACAAGGTGATTGAATATGAAGGACATTGTCGCATAACAATCCAAGAATGGATCGGGTGATCCACAACGGAGCTGATGTGAGTACCGGTACTCACTCAGAGGAAGAAAGAATGCAGAGGCATCGGATTCAAGAACCACCTGATTAGTCTGATGCTTAAATAGAAAGAAATTATGGTTTCCAAAACGAAGGATCAGAAGCAGGCGCTCTGGTCAAGGATGGATAAGTTGAAAACCCTTAGTTGGACAATCAATAAAGGTTTAAATTGCCGAGAACCAACTCATGTCTGGAATGACGTCTGAGTCGGAAAGATAATTTAAAAAGGATAACCTGATGACTGCGTGCGTACGCACATATTGAATCAATAGGCTCAAAATGACTAAGACAAGGGATGTTATCGAGGACTACTAGTCATATGGAATTAACCATAATGCAAGCAGGCAAGAATTTCAAGAATAACAGGTTGCAGAGGATTTTCGAAAGATCGAAAAGTATTCCAAAGAATTTGTGAGACGCATGAACAATTGAGAAGAACGGATCCTCGATAAATGTGTGAGAAAAAAAACCGTAAGGGTTTTCATGCGAAATAAAACTGCAAGACAGTAAACTCAAAGGATTTTCGGGACAACGGAGAATAGTTCGAGGCATCTTGTAACAACAAGAGCGACGAGAAATGATTATGAGAATGAAAAGTGCATGCAGATATCCATAGGGATATATCGGTGGCAGTGAATTGCAAAGGCGATGAGCTCAAGGGTCTCGGAAAAATATTGAGGGATATCCTCAGAATCTTCTGACGAAGCAGGTGAACTTCCGGAATGAGGGCTCTCCAGGAGAAATAGCTACGAGAACCTAGAGTTAGAGTTAGCAAAATCATTTACCCCGAGTAGAAGAGAGATCAGAGTCCCAGAGTATAGACGAGGAGTAAAAGATTCTAAAACCACCCAATGGCAACGTGGGCCCATAAGCCGCACAACCACGTTAGTAAAAACTTTTTCAATGACTAGACTCAACTTCGGCCAAGGGGTTTGGAAGGAGGATTCCTACACGCAGTTGGCTCTGATACCAACTTATGACGCCCCCGATTCAATCGTACACTAATCATGCACGCAAGTGTGTACGATCAAGATCAGAGACTCACGGGAAGATATCACAACACAACTCTAAAAGTAAAATAAGTCATATAAGCATCATATTACAAGCCATGGGCCTAGATGGCTCGAATACAAGTGCTCGAACATAAACGAGTCAACAGAAGCAACAATATCTGAGTACAGACATAAGTTAAACAAGTTGCCATAAGATGGCTAGCACAAACTGGGATATAGATCGAAAGAGGCGCATGCCTCCTCCCTGGGATCCTCCTAAACTACTCCTGGTCGTCGTCAGCGGCCTGCATGTAGTAGTAGGCACCTCCAGTGTAGTAGGAGTCATCGTCGACGGTGGCGTCTGGATCCTGGGCTCCAACGTCTGGTTGCGGCATCCGAAAAGAAAAGGAAAGAGGGAAAAAGAGGGAGCAAAGCAACCATGAGTAGTTATCCAAAGTACTCGCAAGCAAGAATCTACACTACATATGCGTGGGTATATGTGTAAAGAGGCAATATCGATGGACTGAACTGTAGAATGCCAGAATAAGAGGGGGATAGCTAGTCCTATTGAAGACTACGCTTCTGGCAGCCTCCATCTTGCAGCATGTAGAAGAGAGTAGATTGAAGTCCTCCAAGTAGCATCGCATAGCATAATCCTACCCGGCGATCCTCCCCTCGTCGCCCTGTGAGAAAGCGATCACCGGGTTGTCTCTGGAACTTGTTTGGGTGTGTTTTATTAAGTATCCAGTTCTATTTGTCATAAGGTCAAGGTACAACTCCGGGTCGTCCTTTTACCGAGGGACACGACCATTCGAATAGATCAACTTCCCTGTAGGGGTGCACCACATAACCCAACACGCTCGATCCCCTTTGGCCGAACACACTTTCCTGGGTCATGCCCGGCCTCAGAAGATCAACACGTCGCTGCCCTACCTAGGCACAACAGAGAGGTCAGCATGCCGGTCTAAATCCTATGCCCGTAGGAGTCTGGGCCCATCGCCCATTGCACACCTGCATGTTGCGTACGCGGATGGTGAGCAGACCTAGCAAACTCCATTACAAAGGAAGTTGCGTTACGTGGTCCAACCCGGCACGCGCCGCTCAGTCACTGATGTCAAGAAGGCTTCGACTGAAACCACGACATCGAGTGCCCATAATTGTTCCCGCATAGTTGGTTAGTGCGTATAGGCCAGTGGCCATACTCAGATCAAATACCAAGATCTCATTAAGCATATTATTTTGAAGTAACCGCGGACGCCGACCAGGGCCAGGTTTACCTCTCGTCTAGGTGGTCTCAACCTGCCCCGTCGCTCGGCCACAAAGTAACAGTCAGGGGCTGTCGGGAACCCAGGCCCACCTCTACCGGGATGGAGCCACCTGTCCTTCCAGCCCCCATATCTGAATCACTTGCGGGTACTCAACGAGCCGACCTGACTTTAGTCACCATCTGAATAGTATGTATATATGTATAGTATATACCCGTGATCACCTCCAGAGTGATCACGGCCCGATAGTATAGCAAGGCAGACGAACAAGAATGTAGGGCCACAAATGATAAACTAGCATCCTATACTAAGCATTTAGGATTGCGGGTAAGGTATCAACAACTATAGCAACAATGACAGGCTATGCAACAGAATAGGATTAACCGAACAGTAACATAGTACACTACTCTAATGCAAGCAGTAGATGGAAGAGTAGGCGATATCTGGTGATCAGGGGGGCTTGCCTGGTTGCTCTGGCAAGAAGGAGGGGTCGTCAACTCCATAGTCGTACTGGGTAGCAGCGGCGTCGGTCTCGTAGTCTACCGGAGAGAAGAGGGGGAAGAAACAATAAATACAGTGCAAACATAAGCATGACGATGCAAGACATGACAATGAGCGGTGCTAGGTGTGCCCTAACGCGGCACTAGGTGGTACCGACGAAGGGGGAAACATCTGGGAAAGTATCCCCGGTGTTTCGCGTTTTCGGACAGATGAGCCGGAGGGGGAAAGTTGCGTGTTCGCTATGTTTGATATGTGTGGCGGATAATCGGATTACGTATTTGGATGCGTCTCGTCGTTCTGAGCAACTTTCATGTATAAAGTTTTTCCATCCAAGTTACGGATTATTTATTATTAATTTTCAAAGTTTTATTAATTTTCTGGATTTCTTACATTTATTTTTAATTCGACATACTAAATGGGCTAATATGGTAAGTACACACAGGTGAGTACCCTCCAAAGGCATACAAGTGGGGCCCTGGTCAAAGTCAACAGTCAAGTTTTGACTGGTCAATATTGTCAGTTGGGACCCGGTTGTCATTGACTTGGCTAGTTAAACCTTATCCATTGGAATAGTGTATGGCCCCACGTGTCATTTGCACATAATTTTAACTAGGGGTTATTTAGTGGTGGGGACTAACTGTCAGTGGGTGTTTTGTGCTAGGCTTAGAGCTAATCAACAAATAGGCCCCTAATCTAATCTGGGATGTCCCATCCATTGTGTGGCTGTACATCACGCACAAGAACACACACGCACATGGCCATGGCCATGGCGTGGCCAAGATGTGTGAGCAGCAGCTAGCAGCGACTGCAGGGGAAAGTAGTAGCGGCAAGTAGCAGTGGCCGCGGCCAAGCAGCAGCGGCTGCACGCGGCGCTGGCCGGCGTGGTCGGCGAGCAGGGGCGAGGGCGCTGGGGGCGAGCAGCAGGCGAGTGCAGGTGTGCGTGGGTGCGGCCGACTGCAGCGATAGCACAGCGGCGAGGCAACACGCGGGGCCGCAGGGTGGACAATAGGGGCGCGGGGCGGTAGCGGGCGATGTCAGGCGGTAGGCACGCAACATCAGTCGAAGGCGAGGCGGCGGGCGAGCGCATTAATAGGAGCGGCGGTAGCAAGCAGAGCATAGCTGCAGTAGGCGGCCGCACGAGCAACATCAGCTAGTATGCACGTATGCGTACACGTACACGGGAGCTCGGACGAGCTTAAGAAGATGCAGGGGAGGAAGTGGGGCTCACATCGGAGCTCAAGGAGGACTCAGGGATGCCGGAGCTGCTCGAAGATGGGCGAATCGAAGATGAACAGAAGCGGTTGTCGACGAAGGGGATCGATAGATGCGGCGCCGTCTTGTCGATCCGGCTCGAGGCAGTCCACTTCGGGGTTAAGGACGATGGCCTGCATCTTCTGGACATGAAGGCTTGGCACGGGAGTGGTCGAGGCGACGACAACGGCGATGACACGGCAACGGCAATAGGCGGACGAGCTCGGGAGGGAGAGAGAGCGTGGAGGGAGGGATTGGGGCACGCTAGGTTTCTTCCGCGAGGGAGAGGGGGCTGGGTGCGGCCTTATCCCCTCCGCGGACCGTCAGATGGGTGGCGCGTGGGCATCATCGGCAAGTGCGCCGGTCGATGGGCGACACGCCCTGTCTCCGCTTGTGTAGCGAGGAGGGAGGTGACCCGGTTGGGCTGGGCAAGGTCTTCTAGCTGGGCCTGTTGGCCTAGTAGGGGGGGGTTGTTTTCTGTTTTGTTTTTCTTTTTACTTGTTTTCCCTTTTTGTCTTCTTTTATTTACTAGTTTGTTTTTGTTTTATAAAATACAAAGTTGTACCCAGATTAGTATTTCAATCTAGTCCACTGCCACAAAAGTTGAACTCCAAAATAAAATATTTTAAAATTTAACTAATTATAAGAAGGCATTTAATTATTTGTTTATGTTGCTGTTTTATTTACTTTAGAGCACTTAAATATTTTATAGGAATGTGGTTTCTTCACCACAATTACATATGAATTATTTGCTACACCTAGAACATTTTAGTTTTGACTTTCGAGTTTTTTTAATTATTTGACTTTGTTTTAAAATAGAATTTTGAATCGGTTTGAATCAACACGAGATTAACCTTAGTAATCGTGGTGACGTGGCATCAATAGTACAGGGTTATTGTAGCTTAATTATCTGGGCGTCACATTTAATTACCCACTGTATGCTATGTTCAAGAGAGAAGCCTCTAGTGAAAACTATGACCCCCGGGTCTATCTTTATCTTATATTAAAACATGAAAATATTTTGCTACAATTTATTTACTTTTATTTTATTTTGTCTTTTTGTTTATCTATCTATCACTATGAGATTTGATCCTTGCAGTTAACCGCCAAAGGACTGACAACCCCTTGTTTGCGTTGGGTGCAAGTATTTGTTATTTTGTCTGTAGGTGATGTTCACGAGGTCTTGCGTGGTTCTCCTACTGGATTGATAACCCTGTTTGTTACCTGAGGGTAATACTTATCTATACTGTACTGCATCATCCTATCCTCTTCGAGGAAATCCCAACGCAACTCACAAGTAGCAGGAAGAATTTCTAGCGCCGTTGCCGGGAAGGCATCACAATACCTATCAAGTACCATCACATACACTTTCATCTCCTTGCATTTATTTTCATTTTCCATTTGCCTCTCGTTTTCATCTCCCACACTTCTGAAACGTTCTCATAAAAATACAAAAATATTTTTTGTTTGCCTTTTTGCTTGCTTTGTCGCGATGTCTCAAGAAAATACAAAGTTGTGTGAGTTTTCCAACACTAACAACAATGGTTTTATTAGTACTCCGATTGCTCCTCCCGCCACTAGTGTAGAGTCTTGTGATATTAATGCCTCTTTACTAAATCTTGTTATGAAAGAACAATTTTCTAGTAGTCCTAATGAAGATGGCGCATCCCATCTTAACACTTTTGTTGAATTGTGTGACATGCAAAAGAAAAAAAGATGTGGATAATTATATTGTCAAATTACAATTATTTCTGTTCTCACTATAAGAGCACGTTAAAATTTGGTTTTTGTCCATGCCACAAATAGTATTGATTCTTGGGATAAGTGTAAGGATGTTGTTATTGCCAAGTATTTTCCTCCCACGGAAACTATTTCTCTCAGAAATAAAATTATGAATTTTAAGCAACCTGAGCATAAACATGTTGCCCGATCTAGGAAGAGGATGAAATTAAAGATAAGAAATTACCCTACTCATGGTTTAAGTCTATGGATCATACAATTTTTGTGTGCGGGATTGAACTTTATTTCTAGAAATCTTTTAGATTCCGCCGCGGGTGGTACTTTTATGGAAATCACACTAGTAGAAGCTATAAAATTGCTTGATAATTTATGGCAAATTATCCACAATGGCATACTAAAAAAGTCCTACTAGTAAAAAAGTGAATTCTGTTGGAGAAATTAATACTTTGAGTGATAAAGTAGACGCGGTTATGAAAATGGTTGCTAGTAAGAGTGCTCATATTTATTGTAATGATGTGCCATTCTCTACTTTGATTGAGCAAAATAATGACCCCGTAGATGTGAATTTTGTCTCACGAGACAATTTCAATAGTAATGCTTATAGAGGTAATTTTAATCCTTGGCCATTTCATGGAAATTCCTCTAATAATTATGGTAATTCCTATGGTAATTCTTATAATAATAATAGGGTGCCCTCTGATCTTGTAATTAATATTAAAGAATTTATTAATTCTCAAAAGGTTTTCAATACTATGATAGAAGAAAAATTGAGTAAAGTTGATGATATGTCTAGGAGCATGGATCGAATTGTTCATGATGTGGAAAATATCAAATCTAAAACTTTGCCAACCAAGATTGTATTAATGAGTCCATTAAAGCTCTCTATGTTTCCAATGATGAAAGTGAAGAAAGAACCGTTAGGTTGAGGCTAAGCAAGAATTCCTAGAAAAAGCGATTCTACCCAGTTTTTATCATAATCATGATGATGATATTAAAATGATTGATGTCTTGCTACTTATTGAGCTTGCGTTGGTTTTTCCCTTGAAGAGGAAAGGGTGATGCAACAAAGTAGAGATAAGTATTTTCCTTAGTTTGAGAACCAAGGTATCAATCAAGTAGGAGACAACACACAACACACAAATCACCAATACTTGCACAAACAATCAAACAACTTGCACCCAACACGATAAAGGGGTTGTCAATCCTTTCACGGTCACTTGCAAAAGTGAGATCTGATAGAGATAGATGAAACTAAACAAAAGAAAAGTAAATATTTTTGGGTTTTTGGTTTATAGATCTGAAAGTAAAAGATTGCAACATAGTAGATCAGAAACATATATGATGGAAAATAGACCTGGGGGCCATAGGTTTCACTAGAGGCTTCTCTCAAGATAGCAAATAATACGGTGGGTGAACAAATTACTGTTGAGCAATTGATAGAAAAACGCAAAGTTATGACGATATCTAAGGCAATGATTATGCAATATAGGCATCACATCCGTGTCAAGTAGACCGAAACGATTCTGCATCTACTACTATTACTCCACACATTGACCGACCCCTGACTGAATCTAGAGTATTAAGTTCATAAAGATCAGAGTAACGCATTAAGTAAGATGACATGATGTAGAGGAATAAACTCAAGCATTATGATGTAAACCCCATGTTTTTATCCTCGATGGCAAAAATACAATACGTGCCTTGCTGCCCCTACTGTCATTGGGAAAGGACACCGCAAGATTAAACCCAAAGCTAAGCACTTCTCCCATTGCAAGAAAAACCAATCTAGTTAGCAAACTAAACTGATAGTTCGAAGAGAATTACAAAGATACCAAATCATGCATATAAGAATTCAGAGAAGATTCAAATAATACTCATAGATAAGCTGATTACATCGGATAGATCTCCAAGAACATCAAGGAGAACATGGTATTGATGATCAAAGAGAGAGAAGAAGCCATCTAGCGACTAGCCATGGACCCGTAGGTCTCAGGTAAACTACTCAGGCTTCATCGGAAGGGCAATAGAGTTGATGTAGACCCCTCCATGATCGAATCCCCCTCGGTCAGGATGCCGAAAAAGGCCCCTAGATAGGATCTCACAGGTACAAAAGGTTGCGGTGGTGGAAAAGTGTTTTTGTGGATTCTTCTGGTGGTTTGGTGATATATGCGAATATATAGGACGAAGAAGTAGGTCGGTGGAGTCACGTGGGGCCCATAAGGCAGGGGCGTGCCCTACCCCTTGGGCGTCCTCCCCCCTTGTGGCTGCCTCGTGGCTCTTCCGACTTGATCTCCAAGTCTCCCGGGTGTCTTCTGCTCCAAGAAAAATCATCGCGAAGGTTTTATTCCATTTGGACTCCGTTTGGTATTCCTTCTCTGCGAAGCTTAAAAACAAGGAGAAAACATGAACTAGCATTGGGCTCTAGGTTAATAGGTTAGTCCCAAAAATAATATAAAGAGCATATTAATGCATATAAAACACCCAAAACAGATAATATAATAGCACTGAACAATCAAAAATTATAGATACGTTGGAGACGCATCATGTCTCACCCATTGAGTATTTGTTTAGCGATATAAAATTTGATGAAAAGGGGACTGAAGATGAGTCAACTTTAGCTAGAAGGCACCCCCATTGTTCGGAGGGTGATGATCTTAATGAATTTTTTTGATAAAAGTGGGTTTGGAGAGGTCAAAACTTTAAATAGTGATGTGCCCAATACTTTGTATTTCAAGGATTTCAATATGATATTTGTTCTTTAATTGAGTGTATTTCCTTGTCGCAATCCATGATAAATTCACCCATTGCTTACAAACAAAATAAATCTTTTACTAAACGTATTGTAGAAGCTATGATGAAAGCTTTAGAAGAAAAGCTAGAATTGGAGGTTTCAATACCTAGAAAATTATATGATTAATGGGAACCTACTACTAAAATAAAGATCAAAAACTATGAGTGCAAAGGTTTATGTGATTTGGAAGCTAGCGTTTCCACAATACCGAAATCTTTATGTGATGTGCTAGGCTTTCATGATTTGGATGAATGTTCTCTTAATTTGCACTTAGCGGATTCCACTATTAAGAAACCTTTGGGTAGAATAAATGATGTTCTTATTCTTACAAATAGGAATTATGTGCTTGTTGATTTCATTGTTCTTGATATTGATTGCAATACGTCTTGTCCCATAATACATGGTAGACCTTTTCTATGAACCGTAGGTGCTATTATTGATATGAAAGAAGGTGATATAAGATTTCAATTTCCATTAAAGAAGGGTATGGAAAACTTCCCTATAAAGAGAATTAAGCGACCATATGATTCTATTATGAGGGCCACCTATGGAATTAATTTGAAGGATGACAATACTTGAAACTATGCATTATGCCTAGCTAGGGGCGTAAAACAATAACGCTTGTTGGGAGGCAACCCAATAGCTATCATTATTTTTCATGTTTCTTTCCTGTTTTTTGGTGTGCACATAGTTATGCTATCGTTATGGTGGTATTTTTGTGTTTAAATTAGTGTTTGTGCCAAGTAAAGCCTTTCAGATGATTTGGATGATAGTTGCTTTGATTCTGTGAGAGAACAGAAACTTTTGCGCCTAGTAGCAGAATTGTTTAGATTCATCGAAACGTGATAAATTTCTGAATTTTTTACACATGATTAATATTTAAATTTCCAACGTTGTGCTATTTTTTTTTCAGAATTTTTGGAGATACAAAAGTATTGTCATTATCCAAATCATTATAGACTGTTCTCATTTTGACAGATTCTGTTTTGGTCGAATTGTCTACTTTTTTAATGAATCTATGGATTGTATCGGGGGTTATAAGTCATTGTGAAGTTAGAATACAGTAGGTATTACGCAATAATAAAATATGAATGGGTTTACAATAGTGCCTAAAGTGATGATTTGCTTGTTATACTAACGATTCTCACGGGTTTTCTGTTGAGTTTTGTGCGCTGAAGTTTTCAAGTTTTGAGTGAGATCGCAATGGATGAAGGAATAAGGACTGGCAAGAGACGAAGCTTGGGGATGCCCGAGGCACCCCAAGGTAATATTCAAGGATACCCAACCGTCTAAGCTTGGGGATGCCCGTATGGCATCCCCTCTTTCTTCTACCAACCATCGGTAAATTACTTGGTGCTATATTTTTATTCATCACATGATATGAGTTTGGCTTGGAGCGTTGTGTATTATATGCGTCTTTACTTTGTTTGCTTTTTAGTTTTCCACAATCATCTTTTTTGGACACACCTTTCTGAGAGGGGCACACATTATTCGTGATCTGTTAGAATACTCTTTGTGCTTCACTTATTTCTTTTGAGCTAGGAAGTTGCTCTAGTACTTCACTTATATCTTTTAGAGCATGGGGTGGTTATATTTTAAAGAAATAGTTTCACTCTCATGCTTTAATTATATCATTTCGAGAGTTGATAATAGTAATGGCAATATGCACAAGTTATGAAATTGGTCCTAATATGGTAGGTATTCAAGAGGGATATAATAAAAACTTTCATGCAGATCCCTGAATATGATAAGTTTGATTCCTTGCAATAGTTTTGCGATATAAATATTGTAATATGTGGGAGGTACTAGTGAATGATTATTATTTTAGTAAGATTATTGTTGTTAAGGTTTATGATTCCCGAAGCATGCATGTGTGGTCTCTCTTTGTGCTAAGGAGTTGGAGCACGATTTATTATTGAGTGTCTTCCTTTGCGTGACGGTCGGGGGAGCGCGATGGTTAACTCCTACCAACCTCCCCCCAAGGAGCATGCATAGTAGTACTTTGCTTCGAGGGCCTAATAAAATTTTGCAATAAGTATGTGAGTTCTTTATGACTAATGTGAGTCCATGGATTATACTCACTCTCACCTTTCCACCATTTGCTAGCCTCTTCGGTACCGTGCATTGCCCTTTCTCACCTTGAGATGTGGTGCAAACTTCGCCGATGCATCCAAACCCCGTGATATGATATGCTCTATCACACATAAGCCTCCTTATATCTTCCTCAAAATAGCCACCATACCTACCTATTATGGCATTCCATAGCCATTCTAAGATATATTGCCATGCAACTTCCACCGTTCCATTTTAATGACACACATCATCATTGTCATATTGCTTTGCATGATCATATAGCTGACATAGTATTTGTGGATCAGCAACTGTTCATCATTTTTATACATGTTACGCTAGATCATTGCACATCCTGGTACACCTCCAGAGGCATTCATATAGTCATATTTGTTCTAGCATCAAGTTGCAATTTTGAGTTGTAAGTAAATAGAAGTGTGATGATCATCATTATTCATTATTAGAGCATTGTCTCAAGTGAGCAAATAAAATAAAAAAGATGCCAAAAAGAGCCCATGAAAAAAAGAGGCCAAAAAGAGCCCAACAGAAAAAGGAAAAAATAATAATAAACGAGAGAAAAAGAGAGAAGGGGTGATAGCCCACAAGTATCGGGGATCGCAACAGTTTTCGAGGGTAGAGTATTCAACCTAAATTTATTGATTCGACACAAGGGGAGCCAAAGAATATTGTCAAGTATTAGCAGCCGAGTTGTCAATTCAACCACACCTGAAAGACTTAATATCTGCATCAAAGTATTTAGTAGCAAAGTAGTATGGAAGTAACAGTAACGATGGCAAAAGTAATAGTAGCAGTTTTGTAGCAATCGTAACAGTGGCAACAGAAAAGTAACTTAGCAAAGATCAATATGTGAAGAGCTCGTATGCAATGGATCAATGACAGATAATTATGTCAGATGGCATTCATCACACAACAGTTATAAGCTAGGGTGACACAGAACTATTTCCAATTCATCAATATACTGTAGGCATGTATTTCAAATATAGTCATACGTGCTTACGGAAAAGAACTTGCATGACATCTTTTGTCCTACCCTCCCGTGGCAGCGGGGTCCTATTGGAAATTAAGGGATATTAAGGCCTCGTTTTAATAGAGAGCCAGACCAAAGCATTAGCAGTTAGTGAAAGTGCAACTAATCCTTGGGTGGTGTTGGTAATTCCTAACAACATATAGCTCATTGAACTAATGCTCTTTCAAGATGATCATTTCAGAAAGTTCAATGATTGGTATGGCATAGACTAGTGATGTGGACCCCTTAAAATGCTAAGGACACATATTGGCAACAAGCTCAAGACTCTACATTTTCATTTTAAGTGATCCAAGATCACATTGAGTCCATAAGAAAGCCAATACTATTAAAAGGGGATGCGGTGTTGCTTAATGGCTAACTTGCTCAAAATGCTTAGTGATATGCTCAAAAACCATCAACCACTTTGTCATTTCTACATATGTCCTAAACCTAAAAGTCAAACTCGGCCCCACCGATTTGATATATCTGGCGCCACCGAGTTCATTTGACATAGCCACTACCACAAATCCTAAGCAGTCCGCTTACACCGATAGGGATCTCGGTCTCACCGAGATGGGATTGCAAATTCTCTATTTCCCTTTGTAATGTTTCGGTCTCACCGAAATGAGCAATCGTTCCCACCGAGTCTGCAATGCAAACTCCCTGTTTCCTTTTCGTAACACTTCGGTCCCACCAAAGTGAGCGAATCGGTCCCACCGAGTTTGCCTAACCAACTCCCTGTGTGCTTATTACTGAAATCGGTCCCACCGAGTTCATTTGATCGGTCTCACCGAGATTACGTTATCTTCTAACCCTAGCGCATCGGTCCCACCGAGTTGATTGTATCGGTCCCACCGAAAAATCTAACGTTCATATTTTAACCTGAATCGGTCTGACCGAGTTTTACCATTCGATCTCACCGTGTTTGGGAATATGTGTGTAAAGGTTAGATTTTGTGTGCAGGCTATATATAGCCCACCCATTCTTCATTCGTGGAGAGAGCCATCAGAATGTGCCTACACTTCCACCACTCATTTTCTGAGAGAGAACCACCTACTCATGTGTTGAGACCAAGACATTCCATTCCAACCACAAGAATCTTGATCTCTAGCCTTCCCCAAGTTGCTTTACACTCAAACCGGCTTTCCACCATAGCCAAATCTGTGAGAGAGAGAGTTGAGTGTTGGGGAGACTATCATTTGAAGCACAATAGCAAGGACTTCATCATCGACACACCATCTATTACCTTTTGGAGAGTGGTGTCTCTTAGATTGGTTAGGTGTCACTTGGGAGCCTCCGTCAATATTGTGGAGTTGAACCAAGGAGTTTGTAAGGGCAAGGAGATCACCTACTTCGTGAAGATCAAGTGAGGCAAGTCCTTCGTGGGCAATGGCCATGGTGGGATAGACAAGGTTGCTTCTTCGTGGACCCTTCGTTGGTGGAGACCTCCATGAACTCGCGCAGCCATTACCCTTCGTGGGTTGAAGTCTCCATCAACGTGGATGTACGATAGCACCACCTATCGGAACCATGCCAAAAATCTCCGTGTCAACATTGCGTTTTCTCCCTCCAAACTCCTCCCATTTACTTTCTTGCAAGGTGCATGCTTTACTTTCCGCTGCTCATATACTCTTTGCATGCTTGCTTGAATTGTATTGTGATTGCTTGACTTGTGCTAAATTGCTAAAATCTGCCAAGAATTAAAATTGGGAAAAGGCTAGGTTTTTATTTGGTCAAGTAGTCTAATCACCCCTCGTCTAGACATACTTTCGATCATACAAGTGGTATCAGAGCTTTGGTCTCCATTTGCCTCGATTTCCACAGCTTTGGTGATCATAGCCTTGGTTTCACAACCTAGGAGAGTATGGCGTCTAGCGAGGAAATTACCACTGTAGAGGTCCTTACTTTGATGGTACTAATTTTGCTAGTTGTAAACATAAGATGAAAATGCATATTCTTGGCCATAACCCCGCCGTTTGGGCTATTGTTTGTATTGGTTTTCAAGGTGAATTCTTCGATGGGAGAGAACCGAATCGTGAAGCTACCGCGGAAGAATTGAAGATGTTGCAATACAATGCTCAAGCTTGCGATATCCTCTTCAACGGATTGTGCCCCGAAGAATTCAACAAAATCAGCCATCTTGAGAATGCAAAGGAAATTTGGGATACTTTGATTGATATGCACGAAGGTACCGACTCCGTCAAGGAATCCAAGTTGGATGTGCTTCAAAGTCAACTTGACAAGTTCAAAATGAAGGATGGTGAAGGTGTCGCTGAAATGTACTCTAGGCTTGCTCTAATCACAAATGAGATTGCCGTCTTAGGAAGTGAAGAGATGACCGAAAAATTCATCATCAAGAAGATCTTGAGAGCCTTGGATGGAAAATATGATACCGTGTGCACTTTGATCCAAATGATGCCAAACTACAAAGATCTCAAGCCAACCAAAGTCATTGGAAGAATTGTTGCTCATGAGATGTCACTCAAGGATAGAGAAGAGCTTCACAACAAGTCTAGTGGTGCTTACAAAGCCTCATGTGATGCTCATACATCATCAAGTGAGAAACAAGACTTCAATGAAGAATTGAGCTTAATGGTGAAGAACATCAACAAATTCTACAAGAGTAGAAGCAAGGAAAGAAGTTCCAAGTCAAGGTCCTACAATGACAAAAGATCTTCTAGTCATGAGAGAAACAGCTATAATTGTGGAAGACCCAGACACTACTCCAATGAGTGTACGACTCCCTACAAAAGAAGAGAAGACTCACCTAAAATAAGAAGCAAAAGGGAAAAATCACCTCCAAGAGAGAGAAGGGGTAGAGATGATCGCTATGAATGAAGAACCTCTCGAAGAAGCAAGGATTCGGAAAGGAAGGAAAAGTCATCAAGGAGCTACACAAAAGACATCAAGCTCATGTTGGTGAATGGGTATCCGGCTCCGACTCCGACCACCACTCTAAGAGAAGTTATCACTTCAACTCCGAATATACTCAAGACGAAGGTCTTGCCAGTCTAGCACTTGTGTCAACCAACTCCTATGACATATTTCATTCACCAAATGAAGGATTTGGGAGATGCTTCATGGCTAAAGTCCCCAAGGTAACACACCTCGAGTATGTTGATTTCAATAGTGATGAAGATGACTTGCTAGGTCATGATGATTTACTTGTTGACAACTCTAGTGATGAATACTATGATGAAAATGCTATTAATCATGCTAATCAAGATGAAACGAATGACAATGATAAGAAGGAGATTGAGTGTCTAACTAAAGAACTAAACACTCTTAAGTTAGCTCATGAAGCTACTTTAGAAGATCATCGAGAACTTTTAAAAACTCATGAGAAGCTACGCTTCGAAAAGCTCAATCTTGAGAAAGAACATGGGTTCTTAAAGGCCATCAATGATGATCTTCGGAAGAAAAGTTCTTCTTACATTTCCAAGCATTTACTCTTGTCTACTTACATGCAGCAAGTAAAATCTAGCAGCAAGAACAAGAAAGATTCTTCTTCTATTAGTAACAATAGTCATGCTAAATCCAATATTGTTGCTTCTAGTAGTTCTCTTGATTCCACTAATTATTCTCTTAGCCAAGTTACACTTGAGCAAGAAAATAGCTTATTGAAGGGAATTATAGAGAAAGGTGTTTACAAGAGCCTTGCTGGAAGTAAGAAATTTGAGGAAGTTGTACGCAAGCAAGGAAGGCATCGGAAGAATCAAGGTGTTGGTTTTGAATGAAAGTTCAATGTCAATGTAGTTGAGTGGGAAGAAGATCAATACCCCAATACAAAGTTTGTTCCTCAACAAGAGAAGTATGATCCTACTCTCTTCAAGGGAACACAAGCTCAAGATGATCTTCCACCACAAGACCGCAAGCTAAAAGGCAAGGACAAGCTTCAAGAGGAGATTGATGCATTTGAAGATGATCCAAAGGCCTTGGTCAAGTGGGTTCCCAAGACTTCATCAAGTTCTACTTCGTCAAGTACATCTACAACCCCAAGGATTCCCATCAATATGATGTGGATCCCAAAGAAGAAGAACTAGAGAGTTATTGAGGGTGACTTTGCCAGCATACTTCACTCATATTCATTTTGGCAAGGACAAGTTCAAAAAACTTCCACATCTTGCACTAGTTCAAGGAGTCACAAACCCTCTTGTTGGTAGGACAGGGGACAAGGTAATCTAATGCTTTCATGGACATCATCATGTGTGTGCTTCACTCTATGTCTATGGATATCCTTGTTTGTTCCTTATGGGACTAACCCATGTAGGTATTGAAAGTGCAACTCACTCCAATGGATTGCTCCAATTGATCTACATCAACAATGAGCATCCACATATTCAACATCTACATGAAGTCATCATCGACAAAACCCAAGGTTAGTTCATCCCTCTTAGGGGGGATATCACATCTAGGGGGAGCTTTACTCTAAAAATGAGCTAAAGCAACTCTAATGGTGTGAACACAACAATGCTTTATGTAAAAATGGTAACCCCACTTGTGCTTAAACGATGAGTATGACCTATGATCAAATGTTCTCATTTGACTCCAAAGTCAATATGCTGATATATAGATCACCTAGTCATCACCAATTGCTTGATAGATGCTAGAGTGATTGTGCATGCTTTGCCACATATTTAATTTGACATTTGATTGTGTAACCATGTTGATTGCATATTTTTCTCATTCGAGGACATACAGTTGTTGCTTTGATTGTTTGGCTTTTCTTCTTTTGCAAAATGGATGGACAAGAATGCCTAAGAACTTCCTTTAGCTATCTATGCTTTTCTAGTCTCAAATTCTATTCATGCTACATCACAAAGTTTGAACAAGTCAAGTTCGAACCCTCTGGGTGAGGAGCACTCGGAGTCACCGATTCGTCATAGAATCAAACTTCCAAAACCTCTCTGTGCATTTCGGTCTGACCTATTCATCCATTTCGGTCACACCAAGTTCACTGGGTAGATCTAGTTTTCAATTTTGGTGCAATCGATTAGAACCCTTCGGTCTCACCGAGTTGCAGTAACGGCTTGCGATTCTGCATCTCGGTGCCACCGAGTTGTTCCACTCGCTCACACCGACAGTGTCAGGATATATATACCGACGAGTCAAAATTTTGAAATTCCTCCAAAACCTCTTCGCCCGCGCGTGTCCTGCTCTGCCGCCTTGGGTCTCTGGATCGTCCTCTCATCGCCGGCGACCTCCCGCCGCTGGTCTTCGCCGCCATCAATGGAAATCTTCACCTCCGTTGCCGCCGTAGTGAGCCTATCGCCAAGTTAGGGTATGAGTTCGACACTTTGTGCATTCTTTACCTCCGATTCTTAGAACAAAGACAATGCCATGTTTCTTTCCAAGTATGAAATCAATCTATCTAGAGAAAACATCCTTTAGATTAGTTTTGATTTGAAAATTTAGGGTTAGGTTTCCGCCGGACTCATCTCGGACTGACCGAATAGTAGAGATCGGTCTTACTGATCTGGCTTAGGCCATTGCACTTGTGATTTTCGGTCTGACCGAAAATTGCAAATCGGTGTGACCGAGTTCAGGACTTTGTGAAACCCTAGCAATCTCGAAGTCACCGAACTGTGTCTCAGTCTGACCGATTCCACTAGTTTAGATTCCAAAGTTGCTTCGGTGTCATCGAGTTTTACAAATCGGTAGCTCCGAAATGCTTTCTGTGGAAAACTAATACTAAGTTTTTGACTCATTCTTTTTGCAAAAACTCTGCACTTTGTGATGCTCATCTGCTCTATATCATCTACAACTATTTACAGGGCCAACTTTCAGTTTGCAGTGTAGTATGTTTGATCAGAGTGACAACCAGAACAAGTCCGAGGAGGAGATGGACCTAAGTGAGGGCACTAGTCCCTCTGGCAGATTTGATGAGGGTAGCAAGAGCACACTTCTACGTCTTGAGCTTGCGTTGGTTTTCCTTGAAGAGGAAAGGGTGATGCAGCAAAGTAGCGCAAGTATTTCCCTCAGTTTTTGAGAACCAAGGTATCAATCCAGTAGGAGGCTCCTCAAAAGTCCCACGCACCTACATAAACAAACAAAGAACTCGCAACCAACGCAATAAAGGGGTTGTCAATCCCTTTACATCCACTTGCGAAAGTGAGATCTGATAGAGATACTATGATAAGATAAATATATTTTTGGTATTTTATAATATAGATGCAAAAAGTAAAGATGCAAATAAAAGTAAATTGAAAGCAAATATGATAAAAGATAGACCCGGGGGCCATAGGTTTCACTAGTGGCTTCTCTCAAGATAGCATAAGTATAACGGTGGGTGAACAAATTACTGTCAAGCAATTGATAGAAAAGCGAATAATTATGAGATTATCTAGGCATGATCATGTATATAGGCATCACGTCCGCGACAAGTAGACCGACTCCTGCCTGCATCTACTACTATTACTCCACACATCGACCGCTATCCAGCGTGCATCTAGAGTATTAAATTCATAAGAACAGAGTAACGCATTAAGAAAGATGACATGATGTAGAGGGATAAACTCAAGCAATATGATATAAACCCCATCTTTTTATCCTCGATGGAAACAATACAATACGTGCCTTGCAACACTTTCTGTCACTGGGTAAGGACACCGCAAGATTGAACCCAAAGCTAAGCACTTCTCCCATGGCAAGAAAGATCAATCTAGTAGGCCAAACCAAACCGATAATTTGAATAGACTTGCAAAGATAACTCAATCATACATAAAAGAATTCAAAGGAGATTCAAATATTTCTCATAGATAAACTTGATCATAAACCCACAATTCATCGGATCTCGACAAACACACCGCAAAAAAGTTACATCGAATAGATCTCCACAAGAGAGGGGGAGAGCATGGTATTGAGATCCATAAAGAGAGAAGAATCCATCAAGCTAATAACTATGGACCCGAAGGTCTTTGGTAAACTACTCACAACTCATCGGAGGGGCTATGGTGTTGATGTAGAAGCCCTCTATGGTCGATTCCCCCTCCGACGGAGCGCCGGCGAAGGCTCCAAGATGGGATCTCGCGGATACAGAAGGTTACGGTGGTGGAAATTGTTTGTCATTGGCTCCCTGGATGTTTTTAGGGTACATAGGTATACATAGGAGGAAGAAGTACGTCGGTGGCCGCCCGAGGGACCCAGGAGATAGGGGGGCGCGCCCAGGAGGGGTGGGCGCGCCCTCCTATCTCCTGGCCGCCTCGATTGCTTCTTGACTTGCACTCCAAGTCCTCTGGATCACGTTCGTTCCAAAAATCACGCTCCCGAAGGTTTCATTCCGTTCGGACTCATTTGATATTCCTTTTCTTCGAAATACTGAAATAGGCAAAAAAACAGCAATACGGGCTGGGCCTCTGGTTAGTAGGTTAGTCCCAATGATATAAATGTGCAAAATAAAGCCCATAAACATCCAAAAGGGGTAATATAATAGCATGGACCAATCAAAAATTATAGATACATTGGAGACGTATCAAGCATCCCCAAGCTTAATTCCTGCTCGTCCTCGAGTAGGTAAATGATAAAAACAGAATTTTTGATGTGGAATGCTACCTAGCATAATTCTTAATGTAATTTTATTTATTGTGTCATGAATGTTAAGATCCAAATGATTCAAAATAAAAGTTCATATTGACAAAAGAAATAGTAATACTTCAAGCATACTAATCAAAGCAATCATGTCTTCTCAAAATAACATGGCTAAGGAAAGTTCATCCCTACAAAATCATATAGTTAGGCTATGCTTCATTTTCGTCACATAAATATGTTCCCAAATTCTACACCCCCGATGACAAGCCAAGAAATTGTTTCGTACTTAAATAATCTCAAACTTTTTCAACTTTCACGCAATACATGAGCGTGAGCCATGGATATAGCACTATGGGTGGAATAGAATATGATGATGGGGATTGTGTGGAGAAGACAAAAAAGGAGAAAGTCTCACATTGACGAGGATAATCAACGGGCTATGGAGATGCCCATCAATTAATGTCAACATGAGGAGTAGGGATTGCCATGCAACGGATGCACTAGAGCTATAAATGAATGAAAGCTCAACAAAAGAAAACTAGAGCTATAAATGAATGAAAGCTCAACAAAAGAAAACTAGTGGGTGTGCATCCAACTTGCTTGCTCACGAAGACCTAGGGCATTTGAGGAAGCCCATCGTAGGAATATACAAGCCAAGTTATATAATGAAAAATTCCCACTAGTATATGAAAGTGACAACATATGAGACTCACTATATGAAGAACATGGTGCTACTTTGAAGCAAAAGATATGAGACTTACTATATGAAGGACATGGTGCTACTTTGAAGCACAAGTGTGGAAAAGAGATAGTAACATTGCCCCTTTTTATTTAATTTCTTTTTTTCTTTTCTTTTTTTTCTTTTTTTCTTTGCCCTTTTTTTTCTTTGGGACAATGCTCTAATAATGATGATCATCACACTTTTATTGATTACAACACATGGATTACAACTCAAAACTAGAACAAGATATGACTCTATATGAATGCCTCCAGCAGTGTACCGGGATGGTGCAATGAATCAAGAGCGACATGTATGAAAAATTATGCATGGTGGCTTTGACACAAATACGATGTCAACTACATGATCATGCAATGGCAATATGACAAAAGTAATGTATGTCATGATGATAAACGGAACGGTGGAAAGTTGCATGGCAATATATCTCGGAATGGCTATGGAAATGCCATAATAGGTAGGTATGGTGGCTGTTTTGAGGAAGATATAAGGAGGTTTATGTGTGATAGAGCGTATCGTATTATGGGGTTTGGATGCACCGGCGAAGTTTGCACCAACTCTCAAGGTGATAAAGGGCAATGCATGGTACCGAAGAGGCTAGCAATGGTGGAAAGGTAAAAGTGCGTATAATCCATGGACTCAACATTAGTCAAAAGAACTCATATACTTATTGCAAAAATTAAGAAATCATCAAAAATCAAGCACTACACGCATGCTCCTAGAGGGATAGATTGGTAGGAAAAGACCATCGCTCGTCCCCGACCGCCACTCATAATGATGCAAAATCCAAGTACACTTCATGTTTCAAATTTGTTACACAACGTTAACCATACGTGCATGCTATGGGACTTGCTAACTTCAACACAAGCATTCTTTAAATTCATAATCACCCAACTAGCATGACTTTAATATCACTATAGCCATATCTCAAAACAATTATCAAATATCAAATTGATCATAGCATCCAATTCACTTCCTATGATAGTTTTTATTATACCCAACTTGGATGCCTACCATTCTAGGACCAATTTTATAACCATAGAAAATACCATGTTGTTATAAAATACTCTCAAAATAATATAAGTTAAGCATGAGAGACTAGCAATTTCTACAAAATTAAGCCACCGTCGTGCTCTAAAAGATATAAGTGAAGCACTAGAGCAAATACTATCTAGCTCAAAAGATATAAGTGAAGCACATAGAGTATTCTAATAAATTATAATCAAGTAGGCTTCTCCCAAAAGGTGTGTACAGAAAGGATGATTGTGGAAAACTAAAAAGCAAACACTAGTATAATACACGATGCTCCAAGCAAAACACATATCATGTGGCGAATAAAAATATAGCTCCAAGTAAAGATACCAATGAACGAAGACGAAAGAGGGGATGCCTTCCCGGGGCATCCCCAAGCTTAGGATTTTGGCTATTATTGAATATCTTGGGGTGCCTTGGGAATCCCCAAGCTTAAGCTTTTGCCACTCCTTATTCCATAGTCCATCAAATCTTTACCCAAAACTTGAAAACTTCACAACACAAAACTCAACAGAAAATCTTATAAGATCCGTTAGTGAAAGAAAACAAAACCACCACATAAGGTACTATAATGAACTCATTCTTTATTTATTTTGGTGTTTAACCTACTGTATTCCAAGTTCTGTATGGTTCATACCACTTAATACTAGCCATAGATGCATCAAAATAAGCAAAAAACACACGAAAAACAGAATCTGTCAAAAATAGAACAGTCTGTAGAAATCTGTAACTAACACAAACTTCTGGAACTCTAAAAATCCTACCAAAATAGGAAGTCCTGGTAAATTTGTCTATTGATCAGGAGAAATAATAATGAACGCAAAATCACGTTTATGTGATTTAACAAAACTAATTTCGTGCGTGCAAAGTTTCTGTTTTTCAGCAAAATCAAATTAACTATCACCGTAGGTTATCCTATAGGTTCTACTTGGCACAAACACTAATTAAAACATAAAAACACATCTAAATAGAAGGTAGATGCAAAATTTATTACTAAACAGAAACAAAAACAAAAACAAAAAAAACAAAAAAAAATTAGGTTGCCTCCCAACTAGCGCTATCGTTTAATGCCCCTAGCTAGGCATAAAAGCGAAGATAGATCTAAGTAGTGCCATAATAATAAGATAGATCTTGAAAAATCATCTCATATTCTCTACGTTCAGCAGCAAGTTTTCTTTGAGGCAAGCAAAAATAATCAAAAGGGATAAATTTGGCAGGACAAAAGTCCCCAAGATCAATTATAGGAGGAACGGGTTCCTCCTTTGGCCCTTCATAATGAACAACTAATTCATCACTATAAGCATTCTTTTGGCAAAATCTCGTGAGCCTATACTCAAGAGAGTATCCTAGCTCATTATTTCAAAGAGATAAATCATTATTAAGTTTGGAAATTCTATCTACTAGGACATTGGTAGGACCTTTTTTCTAAGGTTTTCTTTGAAAGCAACATAGTCCGAAGATTGAAAACGCCTAATTTCCCCTTGATCGAAGAGGACCGCCTCTATGGGAGGACGACCGGCGTCCACCCTATAGTGCGCAAAGATTTCTTTGGCCTCTCTTATTATAAATCTAAACTCATGAGCAAAAAAGATAGTAACAACACGCTTAACAGAAGAATGCTCAATATTGGAAAATTCTAGGAAAATTCTTTGTATGCAAGGATGCATATGCATAAATTGTCTTTCAAGTTCAACTACAAGCATAGCGATAGCATCCGCAAGACTACTAGTTCTATGAAGAATAGAACCACCCACGGAAGGTAAAGCACCGGCACAAGTAAAGAAATCTTGAATAACACCTTTTCCAATAATGTTACCACTACCGATTCGAAACTTTTTAGTATGCAAGATAGGGGGTTCTTAAGCCGGAGCCTCAGAATTTTCCATGTTATCATTATTGTCCATATCAACGATAATCTCCCCAATTTCAGACATAACGGCAACAAAAGCAAGGAAGAAGAAAGCAAGCAAAAGAGAGAGGAGAAGGTTGGCAAAGAGAGGGCAAATAAAACGACAAGGGTGAAGTGGGGGAGAGGAAAACGAGAGGCAAATGGCAAATAATGTAAATGCGAGGGAGATGAGTTTGTCATGGGTACTTGGTATGTCTTGACTTGAGCGAAGACCTCCCCGGCAACGGCGCCAGAAATTGCACGTTGGCGGGAGGTCGAATCTTGACTTGACTTGGTGGAAGCCTCCCCGGCAACGGCGCCAGAAATCCTTCTTGCTACGTCTTGAGCTTGCGTTGGTTTTCCTTGAAGAGGAAAGGGTGGTGCAGCAAAGTAGCGTAAGTATTTTCCTCAGTTTTTGAGAACCAAGGTATCAATCCAGTAGGAGGCTCCTCAAAAGTCCCACGCACCTACACAAGCAAATAAAGAAATCGCAACCAACGCAATAAAGGGGTTGTCAATCCCTTCACGACCACTTGCGAAAGTGAGATCTGGTAGAGATAGTATGATAAGATAAATATATTTTTGGTATTTTATAATATAGATGCAAAAATTAAAGATGCAAATAAAAGTAAATTGAAAGCAAATATGATAAAAGATAGACCCCGGGGCCATAGGTTTCACTAGTGGCTTCTCTCAAGATAGCATAAGTATTACAGTGGGTGAACAAATTACTGTCGAGAAATTGATATAAAAGCAAATAATTATGAGATTATCTAGGCATGATCATGTATATAGACATCACATCCGTGACAAGTAGACCGACTCCTGCCTGCATCTACTACTATTACTCCACACATCGACCGCTATCCAGCATGCATCTAGAGTATTAAGTTCATAAGAACAGAGTAACGCATTAAGAAAGATGACATGATGTAGAGGGATAAACTCAAGCAATATGATATAAACCCCATCTTTTTATCCTCGATGGAAACAATACAATACGTGCCTTGCAACCCTTTCTGTCACTGGGTAAGGACACCGCAAGATTGAACCCAAAGCTAAGCACTTCTCCCATGGCAAGAAAGATCAATCTAGTAGGCCAAACCAAACTGATAATTCGAATAGACTTGCAAAGAATTCAGAGGAGATTCAAATATTTCTCATAGATAAACTTGATCATAAACCCACAATTCATCGGATCTCGACAAACACACCGCAAAAAGAGTTACATCGAATAGATCTCCACAAGAGAGGGGGAGAACATGGTATTGAGATCCAAAAAGAGAGAAGAGCCATCAAGCTAATAACTATGGACCCGAAGGTCTGTGGTAAACTACTCACAACTCATCGGAGGGGTTATGGTGTTGATGTAGAAGCCCTCCATGGTCGATTCCCCCTCCCGCGGAGCACCGGCGAAGGCTCGAAGATGGGATCTCGCGGACACAGAAGGTTACGACGGTGGAAATTGTTTTTCGTTGGCTCCCTGGATGTTTTCGGGGTACGTAGGTATAAATGGGAGGAAGAAGTACGTCGGTGGCCGCCTGGGGGCCCCAGGAGACAGGGGCACGCCCAGGAGGGGTGGGCGCGCCCTCCTATCTCCTAGCCGCCTCGATTGCTTCTTGACTTGCACTCCAAGTCCTCTAGATCACCTTCGTTCCAAAAATCACGCTCCCGAAGGTTTCATTCCGTTTGGACTCCATTTGATATTCCTTTTCTTCGAAATACTGAAATGGGCAAAAAAAACAGCAATACGGGCTGGGCCTCCGATTAGTAGGTTAGTCCGAAAAATGATATAAATGTGTAAAATAAAGCCCATAAACATCCAAAAGGGCTAATATAATAGCATGGAACAATAAAAAGTTATAGATATGTTGGAGACGTATCACTCACCAAGCAACCTGCCTAAGGCATTAACTAGGCAGAGAAAGAAGAAAACTTCAGATTCAGAGGATGAAGACTTTGAGGTTGAAGAAGTCACCTCAAAGAAGATGGTTGTAAAGAAAGAATTTGGCACATCTGCTTTCGCCAAGCCAGGTTAGCATAAGAAGGCATCTGCCAAGAGAGTGCCAATGTCAAAGGCCAGTGCATCAACACAAGAGACAATGAAATTTACTCTTGAGGCCAGAGAAGATGGAGATGGCAAGAAGAGAAAAGAAAGGGTCAGGAAAATAGTTGCAAGAGTGCTTGGAAATCCATCTATGAGGAGAGATTATGCAGGCGAGGAGGAAGAAGAGGATGCTACACCAGCACCTCCTGCCAAGTCACAAAAGCTGATGGGGGATGCCATCAAGTCTGGGGCTGCACCTTCAAAGCCCAAGATAGCCCCAAAGCTCCAGCTGAAGCCTCCAAGACTGCACCCAAGAGAAGCACCAGGAACATTCCTGCTACAGAGAAGAACAAGGCCCCAATGCCTGAAGTTGAAGAATAAGATGATGAAGCCCAAGTGCTCAAGAAACTCAAGCCAAATATACCAGACCATGATGACAATCATCCAGTGGCTGAGAACATGAAGTAAAGAAAGGATGCAGGTCTCAAACTATGGAGACAAGCTGATCCATATGTTGTGAGGAGAAGGACTGTTGTGGACTATAGGTTTCATACCAAAGAAACAAGATTTCGATCAGACAGTATTGCTCGACAAGAAGCCCATACTGTGTGATATGAAATGGGTTGATTGGAAGTATATTGATGCTAATGAAGATCACTTTCCAGGAGTGCATGAAAGCTTCAAGCTCAATGGAGTTGACAAGTTTGTGGGTCAGAAGTTGACCAAATGGAATGATGAGATCATTATGCAATTCTACCCAACAGCTCATTTCTATCCCGATGGAAAGATTGTGTGGATGACTGAAGTTACAAGGTACCAATCTTCTGTTGATGAGTTGGCCAAGCTCATAAATGCCCCCAAAGAAGATGAGAAAGACATTGATGTCTATGCATAGAAGAAGAAGGATCACAACTCCATGGCCAATATGTACAAGGAGATACTTGACAAAGCCTTGGAGACTCACAAGCTAGGCTCAGTGTACTACTTGAATTCTGAATTGGCCACAATGAACACTATTTTGAGGCACACCTTGTTGCCCAAATCAGGAGATCACAGGATAATCATAGGCCATTCCATTAATCTACTTTAGCTCTTTGATTTGCCCCAGAGAATCAAAGTCATGAGTTTGATTGTTGAGATAATCAAGAGAACAACTGCTGACCAAAAGAGGTCATGTGATATGCTCCACACATACAGATGTTGATTAACTCCAGGATGCCAAAAGGAGTATACTTGTTGGACAAAGAGCACCTTCCCTTGAAGCCTGATTTTGAGGACAACAATGTCGTCATGACTGCTGAAGATCCAACATCTCTAGAGGCTCAAGAGAAGAGAAAAAAAGCTAAAGCTGAGAAGGCAACAAAGATGCCAAGTGCTGAAGAAGCTTCACAAGTGTTCCTCAAATCAAAGCAAGACCAACTTGGATATCTTATTCAAGCAACCTTGAGAATTGAGAAAGGATTGGCCACCCTGACTCAGAACCAGGAGAGCTTGGAGAGGATCATTGAAACAAAATTCTATAATCTTGACTTGAAGGTGACAGAGATTCAAACAACAGTTGAGCAGCTCCAGGAAGAAGCAGAAGAGAAGAAGGGGAAAGCAACTACTGAAGTGTTTCATAGAGTGCCTAGGTGTCAGTGTACTAAAGTAGGGGCACTCCTTTGTACCCCTTTACTTGTGCACGGGCATTCAGAGCCACAGGCCGAAGCCACACTCAGCAGGGCAAAAGGGAGGAGTCGAAGCCGCAAGACAAACAAGGCAACACCAAAGAGAGCAGATGGACGAAGCAGGTTTCCCCGACAAGACCCTTGCCGGGGCAGCCTCAGCGGCCTCGGCAAGCCCCTTGCCGAGGCGGCTCACCCACACCAGTGGAGTGAGCCACCCTCGAACCCCCGGTCTCCAACACCATCAACCACGTTGGGCCCGGGCTCGGGAGGCACCTCCATGGTGGCATGCAGATCTTTGTGAAGACAAAGAATATTCAAGATCAGATGAGGATTGGAAGGCAACAATCCACGACAAGATCCATGCCGAGGAAACCCACAAGACCCCCAGCAAGATCCTTGCCGGGGACGCCAGCGCGCCACGGCAAGACCCTTGTCGGGCCACCTGGCAAAACCCTTGCCAAGGGCGTCAGCGGGGCCACTGCCAAGCCCGCACCAACCAAATCTCCACCGCCGTCACATGCAGCTGCCAGCCCAACCAGCTGGGCAGGCACCTGTGTGGCAACATGCAGCTTCCAGGCCAACTCAGCACACGCCTGCGTGGCGGCATGCAGATCTTCGTGGAGGCTCCACCACCGCGCCACCTCAGCTGCTTGCCTGCCTACATGGTGCTGCATGCATCGCTGGCCAGGGCGCGTGTCGAAGCGAGGAGGAGCGGCGACGGACGGGACGTGCCTCGCTCCCGTCCCTGATAAAGCAAGAGGACACCTAAGCTACGCATTAAATGCGCCTTGTCCTGTAATACGAGCGATAAGCTCATAGCACTGTAGGCCTTTCCACCTCCTGTGTGCCACTGTGGCAACCCCTTTCGACTATAAAAGGAGGCCCATGGCATACTGGAGAGGGATTTGGCTCTTTTGAACCATGCAGCGACTGTAGCTAGTTCAAGAGCTCAGGAACGCTCAATACATCCACCAAAGCAAGACTAGGGTTTTACGCATCCTTGCGACCTCAACCTGGGTAAACGATCCTTGTGTCGGTTACTAATCCTGCTCTTCTCACAATCCTGCGCCCGCAACCGCAGAAGGGATTCTCGTGATCCCATAGGTGTCGTTTCCCACCGACGTCTTTGGCGCGCCAGGTAGGGGGAGCAATTGTGACAATCTAGTCTAGTAGTTGGCCTGGCAGTTCTTCATCACCATGGCTCCTAAGAAGAAGATGACCACGACGATCGGTTCGTCCGGGACCAGACTGCCAGTACCGGTGCAGACTAGTAGCCCGCGAACATCCACATCACCCTGGCATTCCAGGCCTAGTGAGCAACATTGTTCGTATGCTAGGCGACGAACCACGCGTCGCGGGCTCTAGAGACGGAGTCGGCCCCCCCGCAGGCGGCGCGGGGCCCTCCAGGGCGTCATCGTGCCGCCAGACGGCGGCGCGGCGACCTCCAAGACACCAACACCAGCGCCCACAGTGTGCTCTTCTCAGGTCATACGCGATGAGCAGCGCCCCCTGCTGGTGACCCTGGGTGCCGCCCTGGGAAGAGTCCCATGCACCCTTCACAGGATGAGGAGGGCCAGCATGCGCGCCGAGGTGCTGGCGGAGGTGGCGAACGGCTGCAGGGCCGTGATGGGGCTCCTTCTAACGCGGTTCGAAGTCGAGGCGCATCGCGGTCCACACATCTTTCGTCTTCGCCCACGCCAGCAGAAGCCCTAGCACGCGCGCAGCTGCTCCTCGACTTTCCTCCCGCTGCGAAGAAGCTTGGCGAATGGAGGGCCACCGTTCGAAGCCTCGTCGGCATTGCTAACAATGATGAGTTGCGGCCGGCGGGACCCGTAGGCCGTTGCTCCATCGAGCCACCGCATGCCAGCGGAGGTCGGGCCGGAGGTGATGCGCCACGGTGCACTCCCCTCCTCCATCCCGGCCACCGCGGGTGTTGTTCCGTCGCGACGACGCTCGTGATGATATTTCCATAGTGTCGTTCGACCCGCAAACCCATTGCGACCAACGCCAAGTTCTTCGGAAGCGAGCTCATGAAGACGCTCGAACCACCATCGAGCGCCGGCGTGACGCGCGCCACCAGTCGGATAGGCGGGCAGGGCCCACTATGGACCACCCAACACTGGGAGGCTACGGTGGCCTACCCTACGAGGTGGGTTGTCTGGCCTTCACCCGTGAGCTACAGCTGTTCCAGTGGCCCTCTCACCGCACGTTCAAGCCCAACGTTCGCAAGAAGTACAATGGCAAGACTCACCCGTCGGAGTTCCTCAGCATCTACACCATCGCGATGCAAGCTGCTGGGGCCCGCGATGATAAGGTGCTTTCCAGTTACTTCCCGTTGGCTCTCAAGCCCAATGTTATGTCATGGTTGATGCACTTGCCGGTGGACTCCATTTCTTCTTGGGCGGATCTGTGCCATGAGTTTGTTGGCGCCTTTATTGGAGGCCACCAAGCTCATGGCCAGGTGAGCGACTTGCACATCATCCCCTAGAAAGAAGGAGAAAACTTGCGTAAGTACATCCAAAGGTTCAGCCGAGTGCAGTACAACATCCCCGACGTTCATCCTGCCGCCGTGATTAGTGCATTCCATCAGAATGTGCGCAATCGTAAGATGCGTGAGGAGCTGGCGATGAACAAGGTCAGGGATGTGGCCAAACTTTATGTTCTGGCTAATCGGTGCGCTCGGGCTAAAGAGGGAAGGAAGTACGCCGGCGAAGACACCGACACGGAAACCGACTCCATGGATGATACTGCCACCCCGGCGAAGAAGGGCCGGCTCCATAACAGGAAGCACAAGGGCAAGACCGTGCTTGCCGTCGAGGGGTCCGACGATACCGGCACCACCAAGAAACCCAAGGCGAGTGACCCCGGCAAGGAGGTTGCCGGGTGTGCTGCTTGCCGGGCCATGCGGCTGCCGATAAGCCAGTGGGCTCTGACAAACAGTATTGCAAGATCCACCGCACCAAGGTCCATGACCTCCAAAACTGCCGGCAAGTGGAGCTGCTCGCTGAGAAGCAGAAAGCCAAGTATGAGCGGCAGGACAAGGAGAAGGGACTAGAGGGTGCCGAGGGGTCCGGCAAGAAGCATGGCGGCCAAGGAGGCCGCTGCGGCAAGGATAATCAGCAGGAGAGGCCCGCCCAGGGCCGCGACAAGAAGCAGGAAGACGATGATCACGACGAGGACGGTGAGTCCTGTGACCACAAGTTCCAGAAATCCACAGAAGCAATGTGCGTCGATGGTGGCGCCTCCCTACATACATCCCACCACCAGCTCAAGCAGTGGACGCGTGAGATCACAACGGTGGAGCCGTCGTTCGACGCACGGAAGCCGCTGAAGTGGTCCAGCACGCCTATCATATTCGACACCAAGGACCATCCTGACCGCACTACTGCGGTCGGGTGCTTGCCGTTGTTGGTTTCACCAACAATCCGCAACCTCAAGGTGACAAAGATGCTGGTTGACGGCGGGGCCGGTGTGAACTTGATCGCGCCTGTTGTGATCAGGAGGCTGCAGATCCCTGATGGAGACCTTGAGGAGACGGGCACGTTCCAAGGGGTCAATCCGGGGAGGAGCCAGCCAAAGGGAAAGGTCTCGCTGCCTGTGATGTTCGGGGGCGAGCTGAACCACAGGACGGAGAGGATTGCCTTTGATGTAGCCGAGATCCCCTTGCCCTACAACGGGATCCTTGGCCGCCCGGCACTAGCCAAGTTCATGGCGGCTTCACATTACACCTACAATACGCTGAAGATGCCCAGGCCGATGAACATCATCACCGTCCCCTCCGACAAAAAAGACGCGTTGATTTGCGCCGACCAACTCTACCGGGAAGCAGTTGCAGCAGCTGCAGCCAAGGCACCTGCTCCTGCCGACGGAGCCCTAGGAGGGAAAAAGACCGGCGAGACCCCTCGCACCCACTCCGACAAGCGCACCTCTTCGGGGTGTTGCGCTCCTGTTGAGGACGTGCCAGAGAGCTCCGCCGGCAAGAGCAAGAAGTCCAGAGCTGCACCACCAGAGACCAAGAAGGTGCTCGTCAAGGAGGACGACACAGGGGGAGCTTTTACCATAAGCTCCATCCTCAACAACAAATAGGAAAGTGAGCTCGTCACTTTCCTGCGGGCGAATGTCGATGTGTTTGCATGGCAAGCCTCCGACATCCCCGGCGTTCCCAGGGAAGTGATTGAGCACCATCTTGCTGTCTTCCCTCATGCACGACACGTCAAGTAGAAGGTCAGGAAGCAAGCTCTAGAGAGGAAGGAGTTCATCACGGAGGAGATCAGAAAACTAGAGGCGGCACGCTTGGTAAGGGGGTGCTCCATCCGACGTGGTTGGCCAACCCGGTAGTGGTGCGCAAGGCAAGCGGGAAGTGGAGGCTGTGTATTGATTACACAGACATCAATAAAGCTTGTCCAAAGGATCCCTTCCCGTTACCGCGCATCGACCAGATTGTTGACTCCACGGCTGGGTGTGACCTGTTATCATTCCTCGATGCCTACTCAGGGTACCACCAGATCTTCATGGCGAAAGAAGACGAGGAGAAGACATCGTTCATCACCCCATGTGGTACATATTGCTTTTTACGGATGCCTTTCAGGTTGAAGAGTGCTGACTCAACCTTTGCAAGAGCAGTCCAAATCGGTTTTGAGCCCCAGCTACATAGAAATATGGAAGCTTATATGGATGACATAGTGGTCAAAACCAAGGACAAAGCAACACTTGTGCAAGATCTGGAGGAAACATTTGCAAACCTGCGCAAGATCAACCTCAAGTTGAACCCTGAGAAGTGTGTCTTCGGTGTCTCGTCCGGCAAGCTTCTCGGGTTCTTTGTGTTGCAATGCGGGATTGAGGCAAACCCAGACAAGATCAAGGCCATCGAGCAGATTGTGGCACCTAAACGGATCAAGGACGTGCGTCAGCTCACTAGCTGTGTTGCCGCCATGAGCAGATTCATCTCCAAGTCCGTGGAGCATGCCCTTCCCTTTTTCAAGATCTTGAAGAAGATGGGCCCAATGGAGTGGACCCCGGAGGCTGAAGCAGCACTGCAGGATTTGAAGAAGTACCTCTCTTCTACCCCAGTGCTGGTTGCGCCCAGACCACAAGAACCGTTGCCGCTGTACCTAGCGGCAAGGAATCAGGTGGTTAGCGCTGCACTAGTGGCGCAGAGAGAGGACGACAAGGAGGCAGCGACAGCGGCAGAGTCAGCGGATGGCGAGCCGGAACCCTCCCTGGCATGGCTCGGTCCTGGCAAGACCGAGTCCCCGGTAGAGGCTCACGCCAGTGCAACAGGGCCTGCACGACCGGGTGAAGCGGCGCAGAAGAAGAAAATGGTGCAACACCAAGTTTACTTCGTCAGCTCCCTCTTGCAGGGGGCTAGGTCGAGGTACTCAGGTGTGCAAAAATTGCTCTTCGGCCTCCTTATGGCCTCGAGGAAGCTGCATCATTACTTCCAAGCGCACGAGATCACCGTAGTCACCCACCTCCCATTGCAACGGATACTGCATAACCCAGATGCAACGGGAGGATCATGGAATGGGCCCTGGAGCTGTCAAGTTTCGGTTTAAAGTTCGAAAGCACCTCGACGATTCAGAGAAGAGTCTTGGCGGAGTTCGTTACGGAATGGACCTCGACACCCAACGAAGAGGTACATGAGACCACTCTCCCCGGCAAGGAAACGAGCCGCAACTGGATCATGTACTTTGATGGGGCTTTTTTGCTGCAAGGCGCCCGTGCTGGTGTGCTGCTTGTCGCACCCACCGGAGAGCACCTCAAGTATGTCATCCAAATGCACTTTCCCTGGGAGATGTCAACTAACAAAACCGCCGAGTACGAGGGCTTGCTTGCCGGTCTCAGGATCGCGGTGGACCTCGGAGTCAAGAAGCTCATCATCAGGGGCGATTTGCAGCTCGTCGTCAGGCAGATCAACAAAGATTATCAAAGCCTGTTGATGGAATCTTACGTGGATGAAGTGAGGAAACTGGAGGAGCGCTTTGACGGTATACGAGCGGCCCTCAGACAGAAAATGACATTGCCGACTACCTGTCAAAGCGCACTGCCCTCAAGCTACCTGTGGAACCAGGTACTTTTGTGCTTCGGTTAACTCAACCATCTGTCGAACCATCAATCGGGCAGAACAAGCGGAGGAAGCTAGGCCTCGGCAAGTACTTCCCCACCAAGCTCCCCGGAGCCGCTGGCGAAGATGTTGCCGTGGATGCCGATCCTACCACGGGGCAACCGACTTCGGTAGGGCCTCAGGCCATGGCCATAGAGACGGCCGCTCCCGTGGCAGAAGAGATGCCTTTGGTCCTTGTCATCGAGCCGTAGGCTCCGGCATAGGTGCAGCACACCATCCGATTCCTCCAAAAAGGAGAGCTTCCTGAGGAGCAGGAAGAGGTAGAGAGAGTAGCCCTCCGGTCTGCTCTGTACGAGTTCGTTGACAATGTCTTGTACAGAAAAAGACCGAATGGGGTGAAATTGAAGTGCACCTCCTGGGAGGAAGGACTAGAGCTGTTGGCAGAGATACATGGAGGCATATGTGGCTCTCACATAGGGTCGAGGGACCTTGCTGGCAAGGCTTTCTAGCAAGGTTTCTTCTGGCCCAGTGCCCTCCAGGATGCGATGGCACTAGTAACCAAGTGTGAAGTGTGCCAGTTCCATTCGAAGAAGCTTCATCAACCAGCTGAAGCCCTTCAAAGCATCCCTCTCTCCTGGCCCTTCTCGGTCTGGGGACTCGACATATTGGGCCCTTTCCCTCATGCCGTCGGGGGCTTTGAGTACTTGTACGTTGCAATCGACAAGTTCACAAAGTGGCCAGAGGTGGAAGCGGTGAGGAAAGTGATAGCGCAGTCAGCCATCAAGTTCTTCAAGGGGCTAGTCTGCCGTTTTGGGGTACCCAATAGGGTCATCACAGATAACGGAACATAGTTCACAAGCCACGCCTTCATGCAGTACATTGAGGATCTCGACAGCAAGGTCTGTTTTGCCTCCGGCACACCCACGGAGCAACGGCAAAGCAGAGAGAGAAAATGCCGAAGATCTGTGAGGCTTAAGAACGAAGACTTTTGACAGGCTGCGCAAAAGTGGAAGGCGCTGGATTGACGAGTTGCCGACGGTTCTTTGGTCGATCAGAACGACGCCAAATCGAGCCACCGGCCAGACACCCTTTGCCCTGGTCTACGGGGCAGAAGCAGTTCTCCCCATGGAACTCATATACGGGTCACCTCGAGTGCTCGCTTATGATGAGCTTGAGCAAGAGCGATTGCGGCAAGATGACGCAACGCTCCTTGAGGAAGATCATCTCCAGGCGGCTGTGAGAGCAGCACGCTACCAGCAAGCCTTGCACCACTACCATAGCCGCAAGGTTCATGCCTGGAGCTTTGAGGAAGGCGACCTTGTTCTTCGGCACGTTCAGTTGGCCAAGAATTCCAACAAGTTGACGCCGAAGTGGGAAGGCCCTTATCGGGTAACACGAGTCACCAGGCCCGATGCAGTCCGCCTGGAGACCGAAGATGCCATTCCAGTGAGAAACTCCTGGAACATCGAGCATCTTCGCAAGTTTTACCCATAAGCCGCGGTTGCCGGGCCTCCCGGCAAGCCACCTTTTGTACAAGCCTTGCTGGCAAGGCATGTAACCCTTTGTACAAAGCTAGGCGCAGACCTTGAGCATAAATAAACGAAGCACTAATGCCCTAAGTTATAGCATGCATGCTAGGTCGAGTCTCTTCCTCGGTTAGGGTTGATAGTGCTTAGCGGCGGCTAACCCCTAGCTTAGAGGTCAAGTGCGCGTCTCTTTGTTCTTTTCTGTCCTCTTTGGTTTGCAGGGCACATGAGCACTTCTGCTGAGCTATTTGGAAGAGAGGGAACGGACCAGCGTCCTGACCCTGGCAAACCAAAGTTGCTGGGGGCTGCAAGTACAAGGATCCAACCGCGGCAAGCCAAGGTTGTCGGTGGCTGCGGATCCAGTTAAGTCTTGTATCCTCTATCATGCATTCCGATATGGAACTGGGATATGTGAAACCTCGTTTTATTTCTAGGCTACCGTGCTCCCCTTTTTCTGTACCCAAGGATTGTCTCCTGGGTCCGGATTTGGTTGTAGTCGCGGAAGCAAGGAAATGGAACGAGGAGCCTAAGCCCACTTCATCCCTGCCTCCGCTAAGGGCGCGAGAAAGGTCGAAGCAAAGTGGGGGGACGGCAAGGCATGTTGTCGGGCGAAAAACATTTATCTTAAATAATAACAAGGATTCGCTCCTTGTCGCAGGTTTCACCCACGAACAAATAACCCGGCAAACATCCCTTTTTCATTAAAAACATCCTGTACACGTACAGTTCATACGGAGTGAAAAACATGAGCAAGAGGATTACAAGTTCTAAATTTAACAAAGGCCCGAAGGCTTACAAACTAAAAAAGATAAGATGTCCGTAATCCCTTTCTTGTCCCTCTCCTCAAGAAATGAAACAAGAAAGCAAAAGGGCAAAAGGGGCGCCTAGGCGAGGTACGAGCAGCAGAAGGCGCCAAGAGAACATGGCGGCGGTCGCCTAGGAGAGGGTTGGCGGTGGTGGCGCCGGAGGAAGAGCTGGAAGATGAGGCAGCGATCCGTCAATACGCTATGAAGGCGTCGGTGCCATCGTACTCTGACATGACGGCCCGCCACCCGCCTTCTTCACCTCCTCCGGCCTCCCTACGCCAGCCGCCCAAGGAGGCGACCCCGAGAAGTTCAAGGAGCCGGCGACACGGATGATGGGGTCGTCGGTATCGCCCCAGAGCGGCGCGCCCGACGCCTAGTCGGACTCATCATCCTGCCACCCGTTACCCTCGTCGTCGTTGCCGCTGTCCTCCTCGCCATTCTCGCTCGAGGAAGAATCTTCATCGTCAGAGGGGCTCTCCATGCAGCATCTTATGCGAGTCCCGAAGTACCCAAAGAGCTCGATGGAGAGGAGGCTGCTCTCCATTAGCTTGAAATGGAGAGTGAGCCCCTCCGTCAAGCTATGGATGCGAGCAAAAGTCTTCCACCCTCGGTGAAGATACATGATGGGAGGGGCGGGGAACTCGACGTTGGCCCATGTGCCACTGTTCCCACAACCCCTCATATGCAGCCGCAGCACCTCCAGCGGGTCCAACTCCATCTCCCGCGCAAATGGAGTCGGGAGGCGAAGACGACGGCGCGGCGACTGGCGTAGCCTAATGAAGAACTCGTAAGGGTTATCCCTGACATGGCCCTCCACCGGGGGAGGGGCCGCTGGCGGAGGCGAGGCCGATCTGCTGCCCCGTCCTCCTCTCCCTCGAGCGCCGCGACGGCCTCGGCCTCACCCCTCCCCCTCCCTCTGACGGCCGGTTCCGCCGCTACAAGCTCTTAGGGAGGAGCGATGCGTTGTCTAGCCGAGACCCTCGCCGCCACCGATGAAGCGTCACCACGCCCCCTAGCCATGGCAAAAGGAAGGAGAAAGCAGGAATGGGAAGAAGCGGATGACGAAGGATTGAGAGGCGTCGTTCCTCCCGCTCCCCTCCTTATAAAGGGGCGGGGGCAGGGCGCGGCCGCCCCTTTCGGCCAATCTGGCTCGACGAAGTGACAACGGGCGGGGCCGTTGATCACCCTCCCCGCTCAATTGAAGGCGCATGGGAATCGACCCACGCGCGTGCGACTTCCCGTATCCCACACGCCTGTCATTCGCTCTGCGTCATGCATGCAGCAAACGTGGCGCATGAGGCGGGTGCAATGGGACGCGTGGAGCGACGGTTCCCAAGTAAGGCCAGTAAATGAGCAGTGGCCCTGCGGTCTCGAGGAGACACGCAAGCCGCCTCTTTACTGTCCACCACAAGATAACGCCAACGTTCTTAGGTCACGCACGCGTGTGCGACCCCCACATCGCGCGTCCAACTCGGGTCATGGGGAAGCGCAGCAGAGGAAAGTTACTACGGTAAAAAACCGCCCCGCCTGCCCGCGCACCGTTTTGGGCCAGACTCAACAACGCGTTGCGCCTATGTGTGGCCCAGGCCCGGGGGCTCCTGTCGGTGTACTAAAGTAGGAGCACTCCTTTGTACCCCTTTACTTGTGCGCGGGCAGTCAGAGCCAGAGGTCGAAGCCACACTCAGCAGGGCAAAAGGGAGGAGTCGAAGCCGCAAGACGAACAAGGCAACGCCAAAGAGAGGAGATGGACAAAGCAGGTTTCCCCGGCAAGCCCCTTGCCGGGGCGGCTCGCCAACACCAGCGGAGTGAGCCACCCTCGAACCCACGGTCTCCAACACCATCAACCATGTTGGGCCAGAGCTCGGTAGGCACCTCCATGGTGGCATGCAGATCTTTGTGAAGACAAAGAATATTCAAGATCAGATGAGGATTGGAAGGCAACAATCCACAACAAGATCCTTGACGAGGAAACCCACAAGACCCCCAGCAAGATCCTTGCCGGGGACGCCAGCGCGCCACGGCAAGACCCTTGCCGGGCCACCCGGCAAGACCCTTGCCAAGGGCATCAGCGGGGCCACTGCCAGGCCCGCACCAACCAAATCTCCACCGCCGTTCACATGCAGCTGCCAGCCCAACCAGCTGGGCAAGCACCTGCTTGGCAACATGCAGCTTCCAGGCCAACTCAGCACACGCCTGTGTGGCGGCATGCAGACCTTCATGGAGGCTCCACCACCGCGCCACCTCAGCTGCTTGCCTACCTACATGGTGCCGCATGCATCACTGGCCAGGGCGCGTGTCGAAGCGAGGAGGAGCGGCGACGGACGGGACGGGCCTCGCTCCCGTCCCTGATAAAGCAAGAGGACACCTAAGCTACGCATTAAATGCGCCTTTTCCTGTAATACGAGCAATAAGCTCATAGCACTGTAGGCCTTTCCACCTCCTGTGTGCCACTGTGGCGACCCCTTTCGACTATAAAAGGAGGCCCATGGCGTACTGGAGAGGGATTCGGCTCTTTTGAACCACACAGCGACCGTAGCTAGTTCAAGAGCTCAAGAACACTCAATACATCCACCAAAGCAAGATTAAGGTTTTACGCATCCTCGCGGCCCGAACCTAGGTAAACGATCCTTGTGCTGGTTACTAATCCTACTCTTCTCGCAAACCTACGCCCCACAACCGCAAAAGGGATTCTCGTGATCCCATAGGTGTCGTTTTCCCACCGACACTAGGGCACAGAGGTCTGCAGAAGTGCAGTGCCTGACACTAGAGCTACAACATCAGCACCTGCAGCCACAATCCAGTTGCCCCTCGAGTGGTAACTCCGCCAGATCCGTCAACTTCAACAGATGCTTTCATCCTTGGAGTCCTCTCAACACCACCTCCTGAAGATCAAGCTTAGAGAGCCGCATAGCACTATGTATTTTCAAGCTTTTTGTTAACTTGTTGCCAAAGGGGGAGAAAGTGTATAGATCATAGGCTTCAGAGAGAGAGAGAGAGAGAGAGAGAGAGCTTTGCTTCTTTTGCTACTTATTTGCTTTGCTTGCTTGGTTGATACTTTATGCTTATGTGTGTGAGATACTTTGTATGGTCATGTGTTTGATCATATCATGCTTAATGCTTGTGCTTGTATGATGACATTATCTATCTTTAATGTATGATCATTCATTTTGCCTTGGTGATGAGTGGTTGTTGCTATTTTTATCATTTTGAGCGCTCCATCAAGATGTATGTGACATGGAAGAGTAACCCATGGTCCTAATTGGTTGTGCATTTGCATTCAAAAGCAAATTTTAAATAATGCACAAATTTAGGGGGAGCTCTTGCTTATCACATACTTCTCAAAGCGACGATGTATTTCATTCTTATTATCAATTATCGAAGCTTTGATCTATATGTTGTCATCAATTACAAAAAAGGGGAGATTGGAAGTGCAACTAACCCCTGGGTGGTTTTGGTAATTCTTAACAACATATAGCTCATTGAACTAGTTCTCTTTGAAGATGATCATTTCAGAAAGTTCAATGATTGGCATGGCATGGACTAGAGATGTGGACCCCTCAAAATGCTAAGGACGGATATTGGCAACAAGCTAAAGACTCTACATTTTCATTTTAAGTGATCCAAGATCACATTGAGTCCATAGGAAAGCCAATACTATTAAAAGGGGATGAGGTGTTGCTTAATGGCTTACTTGTTCAAAATGCTTAGTGATATGCTAAGAAAATCCTCAACCACTTTCTCATTTCCACATATGTCCTAAATCTAAAAGTCAAACTCGGCCCCACCGATTTGATATATCCGACGCCACCGAATTCATTTGACATAGCCACTGCCACGAACCCTAATCAGTTCGGTTACACTGATAGGGATCTCGGTCTCACCGAGGTGGGATTGCAAATTCTCTGTTTCCCTTCATAACGTTTCGGTCTCACCGAAATGAGCGATCGGTCCCACCGAGTCTGCCATGCAAACTCCCTGTTTCCTTTTTGTAATGCTTCGGTCCCACCGAAGTGAGCAAATCGGTCCCACCGAGTTTGCCTGACCAACTCCCTGTGTGCTTATTACTGAAATCGGTCCCACCGAGTTCATGTGATCAGTCTCACCAAGATTACTATATGCCCTAACCCTAGCGCATCAGTCCCACTGAGTTGATTGTATCGGCACCACCGAAAACTCTAACGTTCATATTTTGAACTGAATTGATCTGACCGGGTTTTACCATTCGGTCTCACCGAGTTTGGGAATCTGTATGTAATGGTTAGATTTTGTGTGGAGGCTATATATACCCCTCCACCCATTCTTCATTCGTGGAGAGAGCGATCAGAACGTGCCTACACTTCCACTACTCATTTTCTGAGAGAGAACCACCTACTCATGTGTTGAGACCAAGACATTCCATTCCAACCACAAGAATCTTGATCTCTAGCCTTCCCCAAGTTGCTTTGCACTCAAATCATCTTTCCACCATAGCCAAATCTGTAAGAGAGAGTTGATTGTTGGGGATACTATCATTTGAAGCACAAGAGCAAGGAGTTCATATCAACACATCACCTATTACCTTTTGGAGAGTGGTGTCTCCTAGATTGGTTAGGTGTCACTTGGGAGCCTCCGTCAAGATTGTGGAGTTGAACCAAGGAGTTTGTAAGGGCAAGGAGATCGTCTACTTCGTGAAGATCTACCCAAGTGTGGCAAGTCCTTCATGGGCGATGGCCATGGTGGGATATACAAGGTTGCTTCTTCGTGGACCCTTCGTGGGTGGAGCCCTCTGTGGAATCGCGCATCTGTTACCCTTCATGGGTTGAAGTCTCCATCAACGTGGATGTACGATAGCACCACCTATCAGAACCATGCCAAAAATCTCCGTGTCAACATTGCATTTGCTACCTCCAAACTCCTCCCATTTACTTTCTTGCAAGTTGCATGGTTTACTTTCCGCTGCTCATATACTCTTTGCATGCTTGCTTGAATTTTATTGTGATAGCTTGACTTGTGCTAAATTTCTAAAATCTTCCATGAATTAAAATTGGGAAAAGGCTAGGTTTTTATTTGGTCAAGTAGTCTAATCACCCCCCTCTAGACATACTTTCAAACCTACACTTAGTGAATACATGAATTCCTCAAACTACGGTCATCACCGGGAAGTGTCCCGACTATTGTCACTTCGGGGTTGCCGGATTATAACACATAGTAGGTGACTATAACTTGCAAGATAGGATCAAGAACACAAATATATTCATGAAAACATAATAGGTTTAGATCTGAAATCATGGAACTCGAGCCCTAGACAAGCATTAAACATAGCAAAGTCATAGCAACATCAATCTCAGAACATAGTGGATACTAGGGATCAAACCCTAACAAAACTAACTCGATTACATGAAAAAACTCATCCAACCCATCACCGTCCAGCATGCCTACGATGGAATTACTCACACACTGCTGTGAGCATCATGAAATTGGTGATGGAGGATGGTTGATGATGATGATGGCGACGATTTCCCCTCTCTAGAGCCCTAAACGGACTCCAGATCTGCCCTCCGGAGGAAGAACAGGAGGTGGCAACGGCTCCGTATTGTAAAACGCGATGAATCCTTCTCTTTGATTTTTTTCTCCCCGAACATGAATATATGGGGTTGGAGTTGAGATTGGTGGAGCTTTGTGGGACCCACAAGCCAGGGGGCGCGCCCAGGGGAGTAGGGCGCCCCCACCCTTGTGGACAGGTGGTTGGCCCCCCTCTGTTGATTCTTTTGGCAATATTTTTTATTTATTCCAAAAATATTCTCCGTGAAGTTTCAGGTCATTCCGAGAACTTCTATTTCTACACAAAAATAACACCATGGCAATTCTGCTGAAAACATCGTCAGTCCGGGTTAGTTCCATTCAAATCATGCAAATTAGAGTCCAAAACAAGGGCAAAAGAGTTTGGAAAAGTAGATACAGTGGAGACGTATCAACTCCCCCAAGCTTAACCCATTGCTTGTACTCAAGCAATTCAGTAAACAAAATGAAAATGATAAATAAAAAACTTTTACAAACTCTGTTTGATCTTGTTGTTGCAAATATGTAAAGCCATCATTCAAGTTTTCGGCAAAGATTATGAACTAACCATATTCACAATAACATTTAGGTCTCACATTTACTCATATCAATGGCATAATCAACTAGCGAGCAATAATAATAAATCTCGGATGACAACTCTTTTCCGAAACAATCATGATATGATATAATATAATAAAATGACATCTCGCTAGCCTTTCTGAGACCGCAAAACATAAATGCAGAGCACCCCTGAAGATCAAGGACTGACTAGACATTGTAATTCATGGTAAAAGAGATCCATTCATAGTCATACTCAATATCAATTAATATCAAAAAATACAAATGACGGTGGTGCTCCCTAACTGGTGCTTTTTATAAGAGCATGATGACTCAGCAATAAAAGTAAATAGATAGGCCCTTCGTAGAGGGAGCAGGGATTTGTAGAGGTGGCAGAGCTCGAGTTTTTGAAACAGAGATAAATAATATTTGAGCGCTATGCTTTCATTGTCAACATAACAACAAAGAGATCTCGGTATCTTCCATACTAGATACATTATAAGGCGGTTCCCAAACAGAATGGTAAAGTTTGTACTCCCCCACCACCAACAAGCACATTCCACAGCTGGTCCAAAACAACGGGTACCGTCCAACTAAAAACAATCCTCTGGGAGTTTTGTTTGCAATTATATTTTTACTTGATTTGAGCAGGGAACTGGGCATCCCGGTTACCATCCATTCTCTCGTGAATGATGAGCGGAGTCCACTCATCGTGAGAATAACCCACCTAGCATGGAACATAATGATAGCCCCCAGTCGCTACATGAGCGATTCCGGCATACGAAACAGATTATCATTTGAAGGTTTAGAGTTTGGCATATGCACATTTACTTGGAACGGCAAGTAAATACCACATATAGGTAGGTATGGTGGACTCATATGGAACAACTTTGGGTTTATGGAAGTGGATGCACAAGCAGTATTCCCGCTTAGTATAAGTGAAGGCTACCAAAAGACTGGGGAACGACCAACTAGAGAGCGACAACAGTCAAAAACATGCATTGAGATTAACCAATATCGAGTGCAAGCATGAGTAGGATATAAATCACCATGAACATAAATATCGTGGAGGCTGTGTTGATTTTGTTTCAACTACATGCGTGAACATGTGCCAAGTCAACCCACTCGAATCATTCAAGGGAGGATACCATCCTATCATACTACATCACAACCATTTTAAAAGCATGTTGGCATGCAAGGTAAACCATTATAAACTCCTAGCTAATTAAGCATGGCATGAGTAACCATAATCTCTAATTGTCATTGCAAACATGTTTCATTGTAATGGACTGAATCACGAACTTTGAACTAATCATATTTACAAAAACAAGATAGGTCAAGTTCATACCAGCTTTTCCTCATCTCAATCATTTCATCATATATCGTCATTATTGTCTTTCACTTGTACGACCGAACGGAGTGGATAATAACAATAATAGTGTGCGTGCATTGGACTAAGATGGAATCTGCAAACATTTATTCAAAGGATAAGACAAGGTAATATGGGCTCTTTGTTAAATCAACAATAGTGCATATGAGAGCCACTCAACATTTTCATCATAGTCTTCTCCTCTCGACCCCAAAGAAAAGAAAAGAATTTCAAAGAAACACACTGAAATGTTTTTGGAGTTTTTGTTTTTCTAAAGAAAGTAAAACAAGAACGAGAAAACTATTTACACGGGAAAGCTCCCAACAAGCAAAAGAAGAACGAGAAATCTTTTTGGGTTTTATTTTAATACTCCTACTAAGTAATCATGGAAAGTAAACTAAACTACAACTATTTTTTTATTTTTTCTCAAAGTTCTTCAGACACACAAGAAGAAAGCGAGAAAAATAAATAAACTAACATGGATAATACAATGAAAAATTATGAACACGGACAACTAGAATGATGTGTGAACATGAATGTAATGTCGGTGAGAAATACGTACTCCCCTAAGCTTAGGATTTTGGCCTAAGTTGGTCTAGGGTCTCGACTGACCTGGATTGTATTCGAAATCATAGTTGGGGTTGTACTGTGCTGCGGCAGCTACCGCTTGGCGAGCTGCTTCATGGAGGAGAGTGGCCTCTGTTGCTCTCTCATACTCGTTTGCCTCCTCTCTAGTTATAAAATATCTCCCATTTACATGAAAGTTAAAGAAGGAAAGAGCAGGAAGGGTAATATGGACAACACACCGTCTATCAAAGATTAGTCGGTACTGGAGGGACTGTTTGTTCCTATCAAGAAACTGGTACCTTACCATAGCATTATATATAGAAAAGCATGTGGTAACTCAATGTCATTCCCTCTTATGGGCACACCAAGATAATTAGCTAAACGAGTTGCATAAATCCCACCAAATATATCTCCACATTTAGCATTAAGATGTAACCTCCTCGCAATAATGGCCCCCAAGTTATATCGCTTGTCACCTAACGCCGCACACTTGAGGACACTAAGATCTGGAACGCAAAGGTGGCAATGCTCATGCTTACCATTAATGCATCTACCTATAAAGAGAGCAAAATAATGTATGGCAAGAAAGTGAATGCTCCCTACGGTAGCTTGTGTGATATTCTAATTTTTCACACAATGATGCTACCAAGGAAATCATTGTATTCAGTTTTGTGAGGCTCAATATGAATGCCCCATTGAGGGATTTTGCATGCAGTATTAAAATCTTCAAGGTCCATGGTACATGATTCATCATAAAGATCAAATAAAACAGTATAGGTATTGCACTTAGATGAAAATTAGAACCTCCACATAAAGGAATCAGTGAGGAAATAGTATTGTCGGCACTTATCTGACACGAAGTCCTCAAGGCCGACATTTTGTACGTATGCATCAAACTCATCCTTGAAACCTGCATGGACCATGAATTCATCCGATGGCCATTCACAAGGCCGCACTTGAGCTTCCCTTAGTGGCTCAAGCTCTAGCTCACGTATCGTGAGCCTCGGTGCTTGCTTCCTCGAAGAACCACCTTGGTACATTTTCCTAGACATTTTTCTTCCTTTGAAAAATTTCTGAAAGTTTTAGTGACTCAAAATAAAAGTGAACCAAACTCAATAAGATTGATAGCAACTACTCCTACAAGTATCTAGAGGCCATATCCTGCATCAAAACTACTTTGGACCATATAAATTTGACATGCAAGCTCAAGAACAAGGTCACCACAGCAGCAAAAATTTGCAATAAATAAAGCACTAGAACAAAAACTAATTGGACCGTTGGAGGAGTCACATACAAAGAACAATCCCCAAAAACAGTTTTGCAAATGGAGCTTTGCACCAGGAGATTCAAAATGGCAGCAAGATGAGCAATAACACTGGTTTGATCTATGGGATGATTTTTTCTGGAGGAAGACAAAGTGGATGGGTGCTGGAATAAGTGAAGGGGACCCACATGGGACCCACAAGGTAGGGGGCGCGCCCAGGGGGTAGGGCGTGCCCTCCACCCTCGTGGTCCACTGGTGCAGCCCCCTGGTGTGTTCTCAGTGCCAGAAATTCTAAAATATTCTATAAAAAATCATACTAAATTTTTAGGGCATTTGGAGCACTTTTATTTTCGGGACATTTTTTTTATTGCACGGACAATTCAGAAAACAGACAAAAAAAATACTATTTTTGCTTTATTTAATCTAAATAACAGAAAGTAAGTATGTACATAAAGTTGTGCTATCTAAACTCATCCATCTCATTCCCATCAAAAGGAATCCATTAACAAGGTTGATCAAGTCTTATTAACAAACTTCTTCTGAATGACGTGAAACCGGAGAATTTTTGAATAACACTAAGTTACCTTAACGGGGATATGCATGTCCCCAATAATAAGCATATCATATTTCTTTTTGATAGTAGGAAGGGGAATTCAAAACCTCCAACAGTAATAGTTGAAATTTTTCTAATAGAATTGATACTATGGACTTGAAATTATTTCTTCGGAAAGTGTACAGTATGCTCATTACCATAAACATGAAAAGTGACATTGACTTTGTTGCAATCAATAATAGCCCCTGCAGTATTTAAAAAGGGTCTACCAAGTATGATTGATATACTGTCGTCCTCGGGAATATCAAGAATAACAAAGTCCATTAAGATAATAACGTTTGCAACCACAAAAGGCACATCCTCACAAATACCGATGGGTATAGCAGTTGATTTATCAGCCATATGCAAAGAGATCTCAGTAGGTGTCAACTTATTCAACTCAAGTCTATGGTATAAAGAGAAAGGCATAACACTAACACCGGCTCCAAGATCACATAAAGCAGTTTTAACATAGTTTCTTTTAATGCAGCATGGTATTTGATGACCCACAAGTGTAGGGATATATCATAGTCCTTTCAGTAAGTAAGAGTGTCGAACCCAACGGGGAGCAGAAGGAAATGACAAGCGGTTTTCAGTAAGGTATTCTCTGCAAGCACTGAAATTATTGGTAACAGATAGTTTTGTGATAGGGTAATTCATAATGAGTAACAAGTAACAAAAGTAAATAAGGTGCAACAAGGTGTCCCAATCCTTTTTGTAGCAAAGGACAAGCCTGGACAAACTCTTATATAGAGAAAAGCGCTCCCGAGGACACATGGGAACTATTGTCAAGCTAGTTTTCATCATGCTCATATGATTCACATTCGTTACTTTGATAATTTGATATGTGGGTGGACCGGTGCTTGGGTACTACCCTTTCTTGGACAAGCATCCAACTTATGATTAAACCCTATTGCAAGCATCCGCAAATACAAAAGAAGTATTAAGGTAAACCTAACCATAGCATGAAACATATGGAACCAAATCAGCCCCTTACGAAGCAACTCATAAACTAGGGTTTAAGCTTCTGTCACTCTAGCAACCCATCATCTACTTATTACTTCCCAATGCCTTCCTCTAGGCCCAAACAATGGTGAAGTGTCATGTAGTCGACGTTCACATAACACCACTAGAGGAGAGACAACATACATCTCATCGAAATATCGAACGAATACCAAATTCACATGACTACTTATAGCAAGACTTCTCCCGTGTCCTTAGGAACAAACATAACTACTCACAAATCATATTAATGTTCATAATCAGAGGGGTATTAATATGCATAAAGGATCTGAACATATGATCTTCGACGGAATAAACCAACTAGCATCAACTACAAGGAGTAATCAACACTACTAGCAACCCACAGGTACCAATATGAGGTTTTGGGACAAGGATTGGATACAAGAGATGAACTAGGGTTTGAGAGGAGATGGTGCTTGTGAAGATGTTGATGGAGATTGACCCCCTCCCGATGAGAGGATCGATGGTGATGATTTCCCCCTCCCGGAGGGATGTTTCCCCGGCAGAACAGCTCCGCCGGAGCCCTAGATTGGTTCGGCCAAGGTTCCGCCTCGTGGCGGCAGTGTCCCGTCCCGAAAGCTTGCTTATGATTTTTCCAGGGTAAAATAGTTCATATAGAAGAAGATGGGCACCGGAGGCCTTCCAGGCGGCCCACGAGGCAAGGGGGCGTGCCTAGGGGGGTAGGGCGCGCCCCCCACCCTCGTGGATGGTGGGTGGCCCCCTATGGTATTTTCTTCACTTAGTATTTTTTATTAATTCCAAAAATGACTTCTGAGTTTCAGGACTTTTGGTGTTGTACATAATAGGTCTATAATATTTGCTCCTTTTCCAGCCCAGATTTCCACCTGCCGGCATTCTCCCTCTTCATGTAAACCATGTAAAATAAGAGAGACTGGGCATAAGTATTGTGACATAATGTGTAATAACAACCCATAATGCAATAAATATCGATATAAAAGCATGATGCAAAATGGATGTATCAACTCCCCCAAGCTTAGACCTCGCTTTTCCTCAAGCGGAAGCCGATACCGAAAAATATGTCCACATGTTTAGAAATAGAGGTGTGGATAAAATAAAATACGGACATGAGGGCATCATGATCATTCTTATAACAACAATATATATATATATATATATATTGTCATATGATTTCTTATACTAAAGTAACAATCTATTCACAATGTCAAGTATGAATCAGAGACTTCATTGAAAACTAACAAACTATAATCTCGGTCATTGAAGCAATTGCAATTTATCATAACATCGGAAAGAGTCAATATAAGAGCTTTTCAGCAAGTCCACATACTCAACTATCATTTAGTCTTTCACAATTGCTAACACTCATGCAATACTTATGGGTATGAAGTTTCAATTGGACACAGAGAATGATAGGGGCTTATAGTGTTGCCTCCCAACCTTTTACCTCAAGGGTAATGTCAACAATAATAGTTGATGCTAACTTACATCCAATTGGATATATATATATCAGGATCTTTCCAACACAAGGTGCTTGCCAAAGGATAAAATGTAAAAAGGAAAGGTGAAGATCACCATGACTCTAGTAAAAGGTATAAGACAAAATTAAAAGATAGGCCCTTCGTAGAGGGAAGCAGAGGTTGTCATGTGCTTTTATGGTTGGATGCACGAAATCTTAATGCAAAAGAACGTCACTTTATGTTGCCACTTGTGATATGGACCTTTATTATGCAGTCCATCGCTTTTATTGCTTCCACATCACAAGATCGTATAAAACTTATTTTCTTCACACTAATAAGGCATACATATTTAGAGAGCAATTTTTATTGCATGCAACATGACAACTTACTTGAAGGATCTTACTCAATCCATAGGTAGGTATGGTGGACTCTCATGGCGAAAGTGGGTTTAAGGATATTTGGAAGCACAAGTAGTATCTCTACTTGGTGCAAGGAATTTGGCTAGCATGAGAGGGAAAGGCAAGCTCAACATGTTGGATGATCCATGACAATATACTTTATTTCGGATATAAGAAAACATAACCCATTATGTTGTCTTTCTTGTCCAACATCAACTCTTTAGCATGTCATATGTTAATGAGTGCTCACAATCATAAAAGATGTCCAAGATAGTATATGTGAAAACCTCTCTTTCTTTATTACTTTCTATTAATTGCAACGATAACCAAAACTATGTTTGCCAACTCTCAACAACTTTTATTCATCATACTCTTTATATGTGAAGTCATTACTCTCCATAAGATCAACATGATATCTTTTATTTCTTTTTGTTCTTTCTTTTATTCCCTCAAGACCATAGCAAGATAGCAAAGCCCTTGACTCAAGACTAATCTTTATTATATATAGCTCACGGACTCAATTACATAGAGGGATCATAAAGAAAAACTCAGAACTAGATCATTCTAAAACTTTATTCTACTAGATCAAGATATTACCAAAAGGATCATACTAGGAAAAACGGTAAAGATAGGAGCATGATGGTGATACGATACCGGGGCACCTCCCCAAGCTTGGCAGTTTCCAATGGGAGTGCCCATACCCATGTGTTTATGTCTCCTTCTTCGGAGGTGGTGATGATGGAGTTGTTGATGATGTAGGCTTGACGTCCATCTTCCAAGGCATAGGCTCACCATCATAGAAGGATGATCGAGTCTCCGGGATCCTCAAATCTACAGCCAAACTCATCCTCTTGAATCTATATTCATACTCACAGTTTTGGTTTTGCAGGTCATAGATCTGGGCTTGGAGGTGCTTGATTTTCTCATGAAGCGTGAAGATGGTTTCCCCAATGTTCTTGGCATCCATCTTGTGGTTGTTGGTGAACTCCACGATCATCATGTGGTTGGCGTTGAGTCCGGGTTCCACCATCCCTTGGCACTGAAAACTTGTTGTTCCATTGCTTCGAGTCTTGTCTCCACGCTTCCGGTCCTCCTTGGTCCCTCAACATCGCGGATGTGCAGCACCCCTTCACGCATCTCAATGGTTTGAGGGTGTTGCAGCACCTTCGCGAGGTAGGGGTTGATGACCTTCTCAAAAAAACTTTTCCTTGGGGGCGCTTGCAGGCGTCATGGTGATCTGGATCTGTCAGAAAAACAGCTCAAAACAAAAGCAGATGATTATGTCGTGGTACGGTGGTCAAAACCTTCGGGAGATTATATAATGAATTTTTACCGACCAAAAGAAGTATCGTGCAAGAAAACGGTGTTCGGAGGGCACACGAGGTGCCCACGAGGCGGGGGGCGCGCCCGGGGGGTAGGGTGCACCCTCCACCCTCGTGGATGCCTCGTGTCCTTCCCGGACTACTTCATATTTTCGTATTTTCTTAAATATTCCAAAACGGAGAAAAATTGCTCTTAGAACTATTTTGGAGTCGGTTTACTTACCATACCACATACCTATTCCCTTTTGGAGTCTGAAACATTCTGGAGAGTGTCCCTTATGTATTCCTCCGGGGTCATGGTTTCAATAACATTAGTTTCAATATTTATTGGATTACCTGAGATATAATGTTTGATTCTTTGGCCGTTCACCACCTTTGGATTTGTGCCTTCGAAGTTGTTGATTTTTATGGCAGCGGAATGATAGACCTCCTCGATAACGTAAGGGCCTTCCCATTTAGAGAGGAGTTTTCCTGCAAAAAATCTTAAATGGGAGTTGAAAAGCAAAACATAATCACCTACACTAAACTGACGCTTTTGTATCCTTTTGTGATGCCATCTTTGAACTTTTTCTTTAAACAGTTTGGCATTCTCATTGGTTTGAGTTCTCCATTCATCAAGTGAGCTAATGTAAAATAACCTCTTCTCACCGGCAAGTTTGAAATCATAATTGATCTCTTTAATGGCCCAATATGCCTTATGTTCTAATTTGAGAGGTAAGTGACATGCTTTTCCATAAACCATTTTATACGGAGACATACCCATAGGATTTTTATATGCAGTTCTATAAGCCCATAATGCATCATCAAGTTTCTTGGACCAATCCTTTCTAGATCTATTAACAGTCTTTTGCAAAATCAATTTAAGCTCTCTGTTACTCAGTTCTACTTGGCCACTAGATTGTGGGTGATATGGATATGCAATTATATGATTAACATCATACTTAGCAAGCATTTTACAAAAAGCACCATGAATAAAATGTGAACCACCATCAATCATTAGGTATCTAGGGACTCCAAACCTCAGAAAAATAACTTCTTTAAGCATCTTAATAGAGGTGTTATGATCAGCACTACTAGTTGGAATAGCTTCTACCCACTTAGCAACATAATCAACCGCAACTAAAATATGTGTATACCCATTAGAGGAAGGAAACGGTCCCATATAATCAAAGCCCCAAACATCAAATGGTTCAATAACAAGTGAATAATTCATAGGGATTTCTTGATGTCTACTAATATTACCAATTCTTTGACATTCATATCGCAAGACAAGACAAACTTACGGGCATCCTTGAAGAGAGTAGGCCAATAAAAACTGGATTGCAATACCTTATGCGCAGTTCTATCTCCAGCGTGGTGTCCTCCATAAGCCTCGGAGTGACACTTGCATAGGATTTGTTCCTGTTCATGCTCAGGTACACAACGTCTAATAACACCATCTACTCCTTTATAAAGGTGTGGGTCATCCCAGAAGTAATGTCTTAAATCATCGAAAAACCTTTTCTTTTGCTAGTACGTGAAACTAGGTGGTATAAATTAGGAACAATGTAATTAGCATAATCAGCATACCATGGAGCAGTACGAGAAGCATTTATGATAGCTAATTGTTGATAACCCACAAGTATAGGGGATCGCAACAGTTTTCGAGGGTAGAGTATTCAACCCAACTTTATTGATTCGACACAAGGGGAGCCAAAGAATATTCTCAAGTATTAGCAGTTGAGTTGTCAATTCAACCACACCTGGATAACTTAGTATCTGCAACAAAGTATTTAGTAGCAACGTAGTATGGAAGTAACGGTAATAGTTGCAAAAGTAACAGTAGCAGTTTTGTAGTAATTGTAATAGTAGCAACCGTAAAGTAACTAAGCAAAGCACAATATGTGAAAAGCTCGTAGGCATTGGATCAGTGATGGATAATTATGTCGAATGCGGTTCATCATGTAACAGTTATAACATAGGGTGACAAAGAACTAGCTCCAATTCATCAATGTAATGTAGGCATGTATTCTGAATATAGTCATACATGCTTATGGAAAAGAACTTGCATGACATCTTTTGTCCTACCCTCCCATGGCAGCGGGGTCCTAATGGAAACTAAGGGATATTAAGGCCTCCTTTTAATAGAGTACCAGACCAAAGAATTAACACATAGTGAATGCATGAACTCCTCAAACTACGGTCATCATCGAGAAGTATCCCGATTATTGTCACTTCGGGGTTGTCGGATCATAACACATAATAGGTGACTATAGACTTGCAAGATAGGATCAAAAACTCACATATATTCATGAAACCATAATAGGTTCAGATCTGAAATCATGGCACTCGGGCCCTAGTGACAAGCATTAAGCATGGCAAAGTCATAACAACATCAATCTCAGAACATAGTGGATACTAGGGATCAAACACTAACAAAACTAACTTGATTACATGGTAAATATCATCCAACCCATCACTGTCCATCAAGCCTACGATGGAATTACTCACACACGGCGGTGAGCATCATGAAATTGGTGATGGAGAATGGTTGATGATGATGACGGCAATGAATCCCCCTCTCCGGAGCCCCGAACAGACTCCAAATTAGCCCTCCCGAGAGAAATTAGGGCTTGGTGGCGGCTCCGTATCATAAAGCGCGATGAAACTTTCTCTTTGATTTTTTTCTCCGTGAAAGCGAATATATGGAGTTGGAGTTGAGGTCGGTGGATGTCCAGGGGGCCCACGAGGCGGGGGGTGCGCCCTAGGGGAGGGGGCGCGCCCCCCACCCTCTTGGACAGGGTGTGGGCCCCTTGACACTGATTCTTTCGCTAGTATTTTTTATTAATTCTGAAAAGTTGCTATGTGGATTTTCAGGTCATTCCGAGAACTTCTATTTCTGCACAAAAATAACACCATGGCAATTCTGCTGAAAACAACGTCAGTCTGGGTTAGTTCCATTGAAATCATGCAAGTTAGAGTCCAAAACAAGGGCAAAAGTGTTTGGAAAAGTAGATACGATGGAGACGTATCAACTACCCCAAGCTTAAAGCTTTGCTTGTCCTCAAGCAATTCAGTTGACAAACTAAAAGTGATAAAGAAAAACTTTTACAAACTCTGTTTGGTCTTGTTGTTGCAAATATGTAAAGCCAACATTCAAGTTTTCAGCAAAGATTATGAACTAACCATATTCACAATAACACTTAGGTCCCATGTTTACTCATATCAATGGCATAATCAACTAGTGAGCAATAATAATAAATCTCGGATGATAGCACTTTCTCAAACCAATCATAATATGATATAACAAGATGGTATCTCGCTAGCCCTTTCTGAGACCACAAAACATAAATGCAGAGCACCTTTAACAATCAAGGACTGACTAAACATTGTAATTCATGGTAAAAGAGATCCAGTCCTAGTCATACCCAGTATAAACTAATAGTAATGCATGCAAATGACAGCGGTTCTCTCCAGCGGTTGCTTTTTAATAAGAGGGTGATGACTCAACATAAAAGTAAATAGATAGGCCCTTCGCAGAGGGAAGCAGGGATTCGTAGAGGTGCCAGAGCTTGATTTTGAAATAGAGATAAATAACATTTTGAGCGGTATACTTTCACTGTCAACATAACAACTAAGAGATCTCGAAATCTTCCTTGCTACACACATTATAGGCGGTTCCCAAATAGAATGGTAAAGTTTATACTCCCCCACCACCAACAAGCATCAATCCATGGCTTGCCCGAAACAACGGGTGCCTCCAACTAGCAACAATCCTGGGGGAGTTTTGTTTGCAATTATTTTGATTTGATTTGAGCATGGGACTGGGCATCCTGGTGACCAGCCATTTTCTCGTGAATGAGGAGCGGGGTCCACTCCTCTTGAGAATAACCCGCCTAACATGGAAGATAAAGACAGCCCTAGTTGATACATGAGCTGCTCGAGCATACAAAATAGAATTTCATTTGAAGGTTTGGAGTTTGGCACATACAAATTTACTTGGAACGGCAGATAGATATCACATATAGGAAGGTATGGTGGACTCATATGGAATAAATTTGGGGTTTATGGTGTTTGGATGCACAAGTAGTATTCCCTCTTAGTACATGTAAAGGCTATCAAGAGACTGGGAAGCGACCAACTTAGAGAGCGACAACAGTCATGAAAATGCATTAAAATTAATCAACACTGAGTGCAAGCATGAGTAGGATATAATCCACCATGAACATAAATATCGTGAAGGCTATGTTGATTTCGTTTCAACTACATGCGTGAACATGTGCCAAGTTGAGTCACTCGAATCATTCAAAGGAGGATACCACCCTATCATACCACATCACAACCATTTTAATAGCATGTTGGCACGCAAGGTAAACCATTATAAGCTCCTAGCTAATTAAGCATGGCATAAGCAACTATAATCTCTAATTGTCATTGCAAACATGTTTATTCATAATAGGCTGAATCAGGAATGATGAACTAATCATATACAAAAACAAGAGAGGTCGAGTTCATACCAGCTTCTCTCATCTCAACCGGTCCATCATATATCGTCATTATTGCCTTTCACTTGCACGACCGAATGGTGTGGATAATAATAATAGTGCACGTGCATTGGACTAAGCTGGAATCTGCAAGCATTCAATTCAAGGGAGAAGACAAGGTAATATGGGCTCTTGGTTAAACCAACAATCTTGCATATTAGAGCCACTAAACATTTTCATTATGGTCTTCTCCTCTCGACCTCCAAAGGAAAGAAAAGAAATAAAATTATTTACACGGGAAAGCTCCCAACAAGCAAAATAAGAATGAGAAATCTTTTTGGGTTTTCTTTTATTTATTACTACTACAGACATAGAAAGTAAACTAACTAATTTTTTGGTTTTTTAAAGGTTTATCAAACACACAAGAACAAAGCTAGAAAAAGAAATTAAACTAGCATGGATAGTACAATGAAAAAGTATGAGCACCGACAACTAGAATGAGTGTGTGAACATGAATGTAATGTCGGTGAGAAATACATACTCCCCCAAGCTTAGGCTTTTGGCCTAAGTTGGTCTATGGCCATGGGTAGCCTAGTTGATATCTGAAGTTGTAACCGGGGTCGTACTGAGATGTAGCAGCCATTGCCTCCTGAGCTGCCGCATGGAGGCGAGCTGCCTCCATCCTCCTCTCGTACTCATGTGCCTCCTCCCTGGTTATAACATATCTTCCTTTTGCCTGATAGTCAAAGAGGGCAGGAGCAGGAAGAGTAATATGGACAGCGCGATGTTTGTCAAAGATTAGTCGATACTGGAGGATATGTTCGTTCCTCTCAAAAAAATGATGATTAACCATGGCATTATAATGTAAATAGGTGGGAGGCAACTCCCTATCATTTTAATGTACAAGTATACCAAGATAATTGGCCATCACGGGTCGCATAAATCCCTCCAAACAAGTCTCCAACTAAACCATTATTATCCAACCTACGTGCAACAATTGCCCCCAAGTTGTATTGTTTATCACCTAATACAACACTCTTGAGAACACAAAGATCAGGAACACACATGTGACATGCTTCATCTTTACCGTTAATGCATCTACCAATGAAAAGATCAAAATAATGTATAGCAGGAAAATGAATGCTCCCTATGGTAGCTTGTGTCATTTGTCTAGATTCTCCCACAGTATACTAGCAAGAAAGTCTTTATATTCAGATTTACGAGGTTCATTAACACTGCCCCACTGCGGGAGTTTACAAGCAGTCATAAAATCTTCTAAGTCCATGGTATATGATTTATCATAAATATCGAACAGGACATTTTGAGAATTGTGCAAAGTTGTAAATTTAAACCTTCTCACAAAGGAGTCAGCCAAATGGTAGTATTGAGGGCACTTATCTTGCATGAAGTCCTCAAGGTCAGCATTACGCACATATGCATCAAATTCATCCTTGATGCCTGCTTTGACCATAAACTCCTCTGACGGCCATTCACAAGGCCGCACGTCAGCTTCCCTCGATGGTTCGCCGTCCTGCTCACGTATTGCGAGCCTGGGTCCTTTCTTCCTTGAAGAACCACCTTGGTACATTTTCCTGGACATATTTCTTCCTATAAAAATTTCTGAAATTTTTAATAACTCAAAATAAAAGTGAACCAAACTAAACAATATTGATAGCAACTACTCCCACAATTGCCTAGAGCCTATATCATGCATTAAAATTACTTGGGACCACATAAATTTGACATGCAAGCTCAAGAACAGGTTCACCTAGGCAGCAAAAATTTGCAATGAATAAAGCACTAGAACAAATACTAATTGGACCATTGGAGGAGTCACATACCAAAGAGCAATCTCCCAAAGCAGTTTTGTGAATGGAGCTTTGAGCAAGGAGATCGAAAATGGCAGCAAAGTGAGCTAGAACTCGTGCTTGAGCTAGATGGTGATTTTTTTGGGAGGAAGATGAAGTGTGTGGGTGCAGGAATAAGTGGAGGGGGGCACCGTCGGCCCACGAGGCAGGGGGGCGCGCCCTATAAGGGTGGGTGCGCCCTGGACCCTCGTGGCCAGGTGCCAGCTCCCCCTGCTGTGTTCTCAGTGCCAGATATTCTCAAATATTCCAGAAAAAATCATACTAAATTTGCAGGGCATTTGGAGAACTTTTATTTTCGGGATATTTTTCTATTGCATGGATAATTCAGAAAACAGACAAAAAAAATACTATTTTTACTTTATTTAATCTAAATAACAGAAAGTAAAAGGAGGGTACAGAAGGTTGTGCCTTCTAACTTCATCCATCTCATGCTCATCAAAAGGAATCCACTAACAAGGTTGATCAAGTCTTGTGAACAAACTCATTCAGAATCGCATGAAACCGGAGAAATTTCGAATAACACTAGGTTACCTCAACGGGGATATGTTTGTCCCCAACAATAAGAATATCATATTTCTTCTTGACAGTAGGAAGAGGAAATTCAAAACCTCCAATAATAATAGTTGGAATTTTTCCAATAGAATTGAAGCTATGAACTTGAGGTTGTTTCCTCGGAAAGTGTACCGTATGCTCATTACCATTAACATGAAAAGTGACATTGCCTTTGTTGCAATCAATAACATCCCCTGCAGTATTCAAAAAGGGCCTACCAAGGATAATCGACATACTATCATCCTCGGGAATATCAAGAATAACAAAGTCCGTTAAGATAGTAACGTTTGCAACCACAACAGGCACACCCTCACAAATACCGACAGGTATAGCAGTTGATTTATCGGCCATTTGCAAAGATATTTCAGTAGGTGTCAGCTTATTCAATTCAAGTCTACGATATAAAGAGAGAGGCATAACACTAACACCGGCTCCAAGATCACATAAAGCAGTTTTAACATAGTTTCTTTTAATGGAGCATGGTATAGTTGGTACTCCTGGATCTCCAAGTTTCTTAGGTATTCCACCCTTAAAAGTATAATTAGCAAGCAAGGTAGAAATTTTAGCTTCCGGTATCTTTCTTTTATTTGTAATAATATCTTTCATGTATTTAGCATAAGGACTCACTTTAAGCATATTAGTTAAGCGCATACGTAAGAAGATAGGTCTAATCATTTCAGCAAAGCACTCAAAATCGTCATCATCCTTTTTCTTGGATGGCTTAGGAGGAAAAGGCATGGGTTTATGAACCCATGGTTCTCTTTCTTTACCGTGCTTCCTAGCAACAAAGTCTCTCTTATAATAACGTTGATTCTTTGATTGTGGGTTATCAAGATCAACAGCGGGTTCAATCTCTACATCATTATTATTGCTAGGTTGAGCATCAACATGAACATTATCATTAACATTATCACTAGGTTCATGTTCATCACCAGATTGTGTTTCAGCATTAGAAATAGAAATATCATTGGGATTCTCAGGTGTGTCTATAACAGGTTCACTAGAAGCATGCAAAGTCCTATCATTTTTCTTTTTCTTCTTTTTAGAAGGACTAGGTGCATCTACATTATTTCTCTAAGAATGTTGCTCAATTCTCTTAGGGTGGCCTTCAGGATACAAAGGTTCCTGAGTCATTTTACCAGTTCTGGAAGCCACTCTAACATCAAAGTCATGTTTATTATTTAATTCATCAAGCAAATCACTTTGAGCTTTAAGTACTTGTTCTGCTTGAGTGGTAACCATAGAAGCATATTTACTAATGAGTTTAAGTTTACCCTTAACTCTAGCCATATAATCACTCAAGTGTCCAATCATGTAAGCATTACTCTTTAATTCTCTACCAACATAAGCATTGAAGTTTTCTTGTCTAGCCATAAAGTCATCAAATTCATCCAAACATTGGCTAGCAAATTTATTAGACGGGATTTCAACTTTATCATATCTATAGAGAGAATTTACCTTAATTACTACCTGTGTCGGGTTATCAAGACCATGTGTTTCTTCAATAGGTGGTATATTAAGACCATGTATTTCTTCAATACGAGGTAAATTCTTAACATCTTCAGCTTTAATACATTTTTCTTTCATAGATTTCTTTCCCTCTTGCATATCTTCCGGACTGAGAAATAGAACTCCCCTCTTCTTCGGAGTTGGTTTAGGAGTCGGCTCAGGAGTTGGCTCAGGAAGTGTCCAATTATTTTCATTAGTCAACATATTATTCAATAGAAATTCAGCTTGATCGACTGTTCTTTCCCTGAAAACACAACCAGCACAACTGTCCAAGTGGTCCTTGTCGGTGTTCTGGGAACGGGGGTCCCTAGACTTGCCTGCATGCGGCCTGCGGCGTGGCTCAAGTGGTGGCCCAATACGGCCCGTCTTCATCAGTACAAAACTGAAGACCCTCACGAGGGGCCAAGCCTCGCGGGGCGGACGACCCAAGGCTTCCTCAAGAACGGCCTCGCCAGGCAGGCTCGCGAGGAGGCGGAGAGATCAAGGCAGGGTACCTCGCGAGGTGCTCGTGATGCAAGCCATGACGATCGAGACCAGGCGGGCACCAGGCGGGCGCCGGCCTGCGCAGTGTCCTTGTTTCCTCTTTGGTGCAAAGGGGGCAAGCACAGACGTGGAGTACCGAGGCATCAGGCAAAGGTTGCCATTTCAGTGCAACGAGACCAAGACCAGCGGAGCGGCAGGATGGAGGTCACCATGGAGCCCAAGACGGCGTCATCGCCAGTACTTTTGGCAGCCGAAGACCAACTTTAGTCAGGATAACTTGTACTAGATGTTCCCCTTCAAAATGGCCGTTGTTGGTGCCCTTCCCGCTCAATATTTGGGAAGAGGCCCAGGGCCTCTATAAATAGTACTAGCCACCAAAATAGAGGGGGATCCATACTTTGGGAAGACTAGAGAGAGAGAGAGAGAGGCGATCGAACTCACCCAAGCAATTCATCGCATCAGCTCAAGAACACCTCTCGCGAGGTTGTTCTTCTCCTGTACTGCTCATCATCAGCCCCTGAGGCAATCCACCGCACCACACACTGGAGCAGGGTATTACACCACAACGGTGGCCCGAACCAGTATAAATGTCGTGTCCCTTGTGTTGTTCATCGTTTTCGGCTTAGATCTCATGAGGCGATCGGACGTATATCGGTAGGGGAGAGATCTTCGTGCGCACCCCAGTGTTCGAACCTTAAGGGTCTGCCGGAACCCAACATCTGACATTTGGCATGCTAGGTAGGGGTGCGCCGGAATCTTTCTTCCACTGTTCACGTTCGATCTTCCGTCATGTCCATGGCTGACGCTCGCCGGGCTCGCGCCGAGCGTCGGGCTGCTCTCGCCGCCCGCGTCGCCCAAATGGCACCCATCGGCGGGTGCCCCCGTCATTCCCCGTCGCCCGCCGCCAACGCCGCCACTGGCCCGTCAGGGAACGAGCAGCAGGCCTCGTCTCTGCATCCATCGGTGCGGCGGGAAGGTGAAAGTGCAACTATCCCTAGGTGGTTTTGGTAATTCATAACAACATATAGCTCATTGAGCTAATGCCATTCCAAGACTATTATTTCAGGAAAGCTCAATGAATGGCATGGCATGGATGATGAAAGTGGAACCCTCAAAATACTAAGGACAAAGGATTGGCTCAAGCTCAAAAGCTCAAGATTCTTCATTTTATATTTTAGTGATCCAAGATCACATTGAGTCTATAGGAAAAGCCAATACTATCAAGGAGGGATGAGGTGTTGCTTAATGAGCATCTTGCTTCATGTGGTTAGTGATATGCTCCAAATACCCTCAACTACTTTCTCACATCCTCATATGACCTAAACCTAAAGCCAAAATCGGTCACACCGATTCTTTCTATCCGGCGCCACCGAGTTCATATGTCATAGCCACTGCCACAAACCCTAGGCAAATCGGTCTTACCGATAGGGATCTCGGTCTCACCGAGATGGGATTGTAATCTCTCTGTTTCCCTTCATAACGGATTGGTTTAACCGAAGTGAGCGATCGGTCCCACCGAGATTGCAATGTAAACTCTCTATTTCCCTTTTGTAACATTTCGGTCTCACCGAAAAGAGCAAATCGGTCCCACCGAGTTTACCTGACCAACTCTCTGGTTAGCTAATTACCAAAATCGGTCTCACCGAGTTTGTGTAATCGGTCTCACCGAGATTACGTTATGCCCTAACCCTAACCATATCGGTCCTACCAAGTTGCATGTCGGTCCCACCAAAAACCCTAATGGTCCCTAGGTTTACTAAATCGGTCTGACCGAGTTTGTTGATTCAGTCCCACCGAGATTGGTAAATTGTGTGTAACGGTTAGATTTTGTGTGGAGGCTATATATACCCCTCCACCTCCTCTTCATTTGTGGAGAGAGCCATCAAAACAAACCTACACTTCCAACTTACCATTTCTGAGAGAGAACCACCTACTCATGTGTTGAGGCCAAGATATTCCATTCCTACCATATGAATCTTGATCTCTAGCCTTCCCCAAGTTGCTTTCCACTCAAATCTTCTTTCCACCAGATCCAAATCCTATGAGAGAGAGAGTTGAGTGTTGGGAATACTATCATTTGAAGCACAAGAGCAAGGAGTTCATCATCAACACACCATTTGTTACTTCTTGGAGAGTGGTGTCTCCTAGATTGGCTAGGTGTCACTTGGGAGCCTCCGACAAGATTGTGGAGTTGAACCAAGGAGTTTGTAAGGGCAAGGAGATCGCCTACTTCGTGAAGATCTACCGCTAGTGAGGCAAGTCCTTCGTGGGTGACGGCCATGGTGGGATAGACAAGGTGCTTCTTCGTGGACCCTTCGTGGGTGGAGCCCTCCGTGGACTCGCGGAACCGTTACCCTTCGTGGGTTGAAGTCTCCATCAACGTAGATGTATGATACACCACCTATCGGAACCACGCCAAAAACATCCGTGTCTCCAATTGCGTTTGAATCCTCCAAACCCTTCCCTTTACTTTCTTGCAAGTTGCATGCTTTAATTTCCGCTGCCTATATACTCTTTGCATGCTTGCTTGATTTGAGTGATGATTGCTTGACTTGTCCAAAGGTTGCTAAAATCTGCCAAACTCTAAAATTGGGAAAAGGTTAAGTTTTTAATTGGTCAAGTAGTCTAATCACCCCCCTCTAGACATACTTCAAGGTCCTACAAGTGGTATCAGAGCTTTGGTCTCCATTTGCTTTGATTCCCATAGCTTTTGGTGGTCATAGCCTTGGTTTCGCAACCTAGGAGAGTATGGCGTCTAGCGAGGGAAATTATCACCGTAGAGGTCCTTACTTTGATGGCACTAATTTTGCTAGTTGGAAACATAAGATGAAAATGCATATTCTCGGACATAACCCCGCCGTTTGGGCTATTATTTGTATTGGCTTGCAAGGTGAATTCTTTGATGGGAGAGAGCCGAACCGTGAAGCTAATGCGGAAGAATTGAAGATGCTGCAATACAACGCTCAAGCTTGTGATATCATCTTCAACGGATTGTGCCCCGAAGAATTCAACAAAATCAGCCGTCTTGAGAATGCCAAGGAAATTTGGGATACTTTGATTGATATGCATGAAGGTACTGACTCCGTCAAGGAATCCAAGTTGGATTTGCTCCAAAGTCAGCTTGACAAGTTCAAAATGAAGGATGGTGAAGGTGTCGCTGAAATGTACTCTAGGCTTGCACTTATCACAAATGAGATTGCCAGCTTAGGGAGTGAAGAAATGACCGACAGATTCATCATCAAGAAGATCCTAAGAGCATTGGATGGAAAGTATGATACCGTGTGCACATTGATCCAAATGATGCCAAACTACAAAGATCTCAAGCCAACCGAAGTCATTGGAAGAATTGTTGCTCATGAGATGTCACTCAAGGATAAGGAAGAACTTCACAACAAGTCAAGTGGTGCTTACAAAGCCTCATGTGAAGCCCCCACATCATCAAGTGAGAAACAAACCTTCAATGAAGAATTGAGCTTAATGGTGAAGAACTTCAACAAATTCTACAAGAGTAGAAGCATAGAAAGAAGCTCCAAGTCAAGGTCATACAATGACAAAAGATCTTCTAGTCGAGAGCGCAATTGCTACAATTGTGGGAGACCCGGACACTACTCCAATGAGTGTACGGAACCCAACAAAAGCAGAGAAGATTCTCCAAAAAGAAGAAGCAAAAGAGAAGAATCACCACCAAGAGAGAGGAGGAGTACAGATGATCGGTATGAACGAGGACCCTCACAGAGAAGCAAGGATTCAGAAAGGAAGGACAAGTCATCAAGGAGCTACACAAAATGAAGACATCAAGCTCATGTTGGTGAATGGGTATCCGGCTCCGACTCCGACTATCACTTCGAGAGAAGCTATCACTCCGACTCCGAATATACTCAAGATGAAGGTGTTGCCGGTCTAGCACTTGTGTCAATCAACTCCTACGGCATATTTGACTCACCAAATGAAAGAATTGGAAGATGCTTCATGGCCAAAAGTCCAAAGGTAACACATCCCGAGTATGTTGATTTCAATAGTGATGAAGACGACTTGCTAGGTGACGATGATTTACTTGTTGACAACTCTAGTGATGAATACTATGATGAAACGTCAATTAATCATGCTAATCAAGATAAAATGAATGACAATGATAAGGAGAAGATTGAGCTTCTAACTAAAGAGCTAAACACTCTTAAGTTAGCTCATGAAACTATCTTCGAAGATCATCGAGAACTTTTAAGGGCTCATGAGAAGTTACGCTTTGAAAAGCTCAGTCTTGAGCAAGAGCATGAGTTCTTAAAAGCTACACAAAATGAAGACATCAAGCTCATGTTGGTGAATGGGTATCCGGCTCTGACTCCAACTATCACTCCGAGAGAAGCTATCACTCCGACTCCGAATATACTCAAGATGAAGGTGTTGCCGGTCTAGCACTTGTGTCAATCAACTCCTACGGCATATTTGACTCACCAAATGAAAGAATTGGAAGATGCTTCATGGCCAAAAGTCCAAAGGTAACACATTCCGAGTATGTTGATTTCAATAGTGATGAAGACGACTTGCTAGGTGACGATGATTTACTTGTTGACAACTCTAGTGATGAATACTATGATGAAACGTCAATTAATCATGCTAATCAAGATAAAATGAATGACAATGATAAGGAGAAGATTGAGCTTCTAACTAAAGAGCTAAACACTCTTAAGTTAGCTCATGAAACTATCTTCGAAGATCATTGAGAACTTTTAAGGGCTCATGAGAAGTTACCCTTTGAAAAGCTCAGTCTTGAGCAAGAGCATGAGTTCTTAAAAGCTACACAAAATTAAGACATCAAGCTCATGTTGGTGAATGGGTATCCGGCTCTGACTCCAACTATCACTCCGAGAGAAGCTATCACTCCGACTCCGAATATACTCAAGATGAAGGTGTTGCCGGTCTAGCACTTGTGTCAACCAACTCCTACGACATATTTGACTCACCAAATGAAAGAATTGGAAGATGCTTCATGGCCAAAAGTCCAAAGGTAACACATCCCGAGTATGTTGATATCAATAGTGATGAAGACGACTTGCTAGGTGACGATGATTTACTTGTTGACAACTCTAGTGATGAATACTATGATGAAACATCAATTAATCATGCTAATCAAGATAAAACGAATGACAATGATAAGGAGAAGATTGAGCTTCTAACTAAAGAACTAAACACTCTTAAGTTAGCTCATGAAACTATCTTCGAAGATCATCGAGAACTTTTAAGGGATCATGAGAAGTTACGCTTTGAAAAGCTCAATCTTGAGCAAGAGCATGAGTTCTTAAAAGCTACACAAAATGAAGACATCAAGCTCATGTTGGTGAATGGGTATCCGGCTCCAACTCCGACTATCACTCCGAGAGAAGCTATCACTCCGACTCCGAATATACTCAAGATGAAGGTGTTGCCGGTCTAGCACTTGTGTCAACCAACTCCTACGACATATTTGACTCACCAAATGAAAGAATTGTAAGATTCTTCATGGCCAAAAGTCCAAAGGTAACACATCCCGAGTATGTTGATTTCAATAGTGATGAAGACGACTTGCTAGGTGACAATGATTTACTTGTTGACAACTCTAGTGATGAATACTATGATGGAACGTCAATTAATCATGCTAATCAAGATAAAACGAATGACAATGATAAGGAGAAGATTGAGCTTCTAACTAAAAAACTAAACACTCTTAAGTTAGCTCATGAAACTATCTTCGAAGATCATCGAGAACTTTTAAGGGCTCATGAGAAGTTACGCTTTGAAAAGCTCAATCTTGAGCAAGAGCATGAGTTCTTAAAAGCAATCAATGATGATCTTCGTAAGAAAAGTTCTTCTTACATTGCCAAGCGTTTACTCTTATCTACTTACATGCCTCAAGTCAAATCTAGTAACAAGTACAAGAAAGATCCTTCCTCTAGTAGTAACAATAATTATGCTAAATCAAATATTGTTGCTTGTAGTAGTTCTCTTGATTCCACTAATGATTCTCTTAGCCAAGTTACACTTGAGCAAGAAAATAGCTTATTGAAGGGAATTATAGAGAAAGGTGTATACAAGAGCCTTGCCGGGAGTAAGCAATTCGAGGAAATTGTACGCAAGCAAGGAAGGCACCGGAAGAATCAAGGTGTTGGTTTTGAACGAAAGTTCAATGCCAATGGTGTTGAGTGGGAAGAAGATCAATACCACAAGACGAAGTTTGTTCCTCAACAAGAGAATTATGATCCCACTTCCTTCAAGGGAACACAAGCACAAGATGATCTTCCACCACAAGACCACAAGAACAAAGGCAAGGACAAGCTTCAAGAGGAGATTGATGCATTTGAAGAAGCACCCAAGGCCTTGGTCAAGTGGGTTCCCAAGACTACGTCAAGTTCTACTTCATCAAGTACAACTACAACTCCCAGGATTCCCATCAAGATTATGTGGATCACAGAGAATAAGAACTAGAGAGTTCTTGAGGGTGACTCCGCCAACATTCTTCACTCATATCATTATGGCGAGGACAAGTGCAATCAACTTCCACATCTTGCACTAGTTCAAGGAGTCACAAACCCTCATGTTGGTAAGGCAAGGGACAAGGTAACCTAATGATTTCATGGGCATCATCTTGTGTGTGCATCACTCTATATCTATGGATATTCTTGTTTGTTCCTTGTGGGACTAACCCATGTAGGCATGTTGAAAGTGCAACTCACTCCAAAGGATTGCTCCAAATGATCTACATCAATATTGAGCATCCACATCTTCAACACCTACATGAAGTCATCATCGACAAAACCCAAGGTTAGTTCATCCCTCTAAAAAGGGGATCTCACATCTTGGGGGAGCTTAACTCTAAGAAATGAGTCAAAGCAACTCTAATGGTGTGAACACATCAATGCATTATGTAAAAGTGGTAACCCCACTTGAGCTTAAACGATGAGTATGACCTATGATCAAATGTTATCATTTGACTCCTAAGTCAATATACTCATATATAGATGACCTAGTCATCGCCAATTGTTTGATAGATGCTAGAATTGGTTGTGCATGCTTTGCCACATATTTCATTTGCCATTCTATTGTGTGAGCATGTTGGTTGCATACTTTACTCATTCGAGGACATCCACTTGTTGCTTTGATTGTTTGGGTTCTTTTTCTTTTGCCAAGTGGATGAACAAGAATGCCTAAGAACCTTCTCTAGCTATCTATGCTTTTCTCGTCTCAAACTCTATTCATGCCACATCACAAAATTTGATCAAGTCAGATTCGAACCACTCTGTGTGAGGAGCACTCGGAGTCCCCGATTCTTCATAGACTTAAACTTCCAAAACTTCTTTGTGATTCTCGGTCTGACCAATTCCTCCATTTTGGTCCTACCGAGATCACTAAGTCGATCTAGGTTTGCAACCAATTTGAACTTTTCGGTCACACCGAGTTGCTGTAACTGTATACAGTTATGCATCTTGGTGCCACCGAGTTATTCCACTCGGTCACACCGACAGGGTCGGGCTATATATAGTCACGGGCAAAAATTTGGAAATTTCTCCGAACCTCTTCGTCCGCGCAATAGCTCGCTCTGCCACCAGGGTCTCCGGATCGTCTCCTCGTCACCAGCCGCCTCCTGTCGCTGGTCTCCGCCGTCGTCAATGGATTTCACCCCCGTCGTTGCCGCCGTAGCGAGTTCATTGCCAAGCTAGGGTATGGACTCGATCACAGTGCTATCCTCGTCTGGTTCCTAGCACATTGTGTTCATCATGTATCTTGCCACGATTGCAACACTCCTATCCAATCAGAACAATCCTTATAATAGGTGTGAATTGAGAATTTAGGGTTAGGTTTCCGCCGAAACCATCTCGGATCCACCGAGTTGAAAAACTCAGTCCCACCGATTTGGCTAACATCATTGCACTAGTAACTCTCGGTCTGACCAAGAATTACAAATCGGTGTGACCGATTTTAGGACTTTGTGAAATCCTAGCAGTGTCGGTGCCACTGAACTTTGACTCGGTCCCACCGAGTTCACCAGTTTAGGTTCCAAAACTGCTTTGGTATCACCGAGTTTGAAAATCGGTTGATCCGAAATGCTTTCTGTGGAAAACTAAAACTGAATTTTTGAATCATTCTTTTGCAAAAATCTCTGCATTTTGTGATGCTCATCCATTCTATCTCATCTATAACTATTCACAGGGTCAGCAGTCAGTGATTTGCAGCATGTCAGACCAAAGTGATAGTCAGAACAAGTCAGAAGAGTAGATGCACATGAGTGAGGGCACTAGTCCCTCTAGCACTTCAGATGAAGGAAGCAGAAGCACCCCAAGCAATCTGCCTAAAGCTGCCACCAGGTCAAGGAAGAAGAGAACCTGAGAATCTGAGGATGAGGATTATTTGGCAGAAGAAGATGAGGCTACTTCCAAGAAGGTAGTGCTCAAAAAGGAGTATGGCCTAGCAAAGACCACTAAGCCTGGACTTAATAGGAAGGTCCCTGCCAAGAGGACACCTATGCTGAAGGTCAGAGGGGCAACTCAAACACCTGAAAAGCCTGATTCTAACGAGCCTGCTGCTGAAGGAAAGAAAAGGAAGGAAAGGGTCAAAAAGACCATAGCCAGAGTTGTTGGCAACCTTGCATGTTGGAAGAGGAAGAAGAGGTTGCTGCACCAGCACCCAAGGCACAAAAGCTGATGGGTGTTGCTATAAGATCAGGGGCTGCAACATCAAAGCCCAAAGAAGCACCCAAAGCTGCCCCCAAGCCCAAGAATGCACCAAAGAGGAATACCAGGAGTATTCCAGCTGCTGAGAAGAACAAGGCCTCAGTGCCTGAAGTTGCTGATGAGGAAGATGAAGAAGGACAAGTCTTGAGGAAGCTAAAGCCCAAGATTCCATACCACAATGATACTCATCATGTGGCTGAGGACATGAATATTAGGAGAGACTTAGGGTTGAGGCTATGGAGAATGACAGATCCATATGCCACTAGGAGAAGGACTGCTGTTGATTACAGGTTCCATACAAAGGAACAACATGACTTCTATGAGACAATCTTGTTGGACAAGAAGCCCATAGTGTGTGATATGAGGTGGGTCGGCTGGACCTACATGAAGGAAAATGAAGAACATTATCCTGGAGTGTATGACAGTTTTGAAGCTTGTGGAGTTGCAGATTTTGTTGGGCAGAAGCTCACCAACTGGAATGATGAACTCATTATGCAATTCTACTCCACAGCACACTTCTATCCAGATGGCAGGATAGTGTGGATGTCAGAAGGTACGAGGTACCAGTCAACCATAGAGGAATGGCTAGTCTGGTCAATGCCCCCAAGGAGAGTGAAGATGACTTGGATGTCTATGCCAAGAAGAAAATGGGACACAATACTATGTCACATATGTACAAGGAGATCCCAAACAAAGCTCTAGAGACTTTCAAGTTTGGATCAGTCCACTTTCTTCTGTCAGGGCTGCCTACGATCAACTGGATTCTAAGGCACACTCTTTTTCCCAAGTCAGGTGACCACAACATGATTAGAGGGCAGGCTATCAACTTGCTGCACTTGTTTGATGTGCCACCGAAATTCAAGGTCATGAGCCTTATGGTTGAGACCATTAAGAGGACTGCAGCAGACCAGAAGAGAAGTTGTGGATATGCCCCACAGATTCAGGAGTTAATTAACTCAAAGATGGGCACAGGGAAATATCTGTTGGATAAGGAACATTTTGCTCTTTATCTAGACTTTGAGGACAATCAGGTTGTCATGTATGAGAATGAACCATCATCAGTGCAAGCTCAAGAGCAGAAGGAGAAAGCAAAGAGAGAGAAGGCTGCCAAGATGCCAACTCAAGAGGAGGCATCTGAGTACTTTTTGAAGAACAAGCAGGAGCAGATTGGTTACTTGATAGCATCAACACTGAGGATTGAGAAGGGGTTGGCCACCCTAACTCAAAACCAGGAGAGCTTGGAAAGAATCATGGAACAAAAATTCTATAATCTAGATGTCAAAGTAACTGAGATTTAGTCAGTTGTGGAGCAGCTTCAGGAAGACATGCAGGAGAGGAAGGGCAAGACAACCATAGATGCATTTGCTAGAGTGCCTAGAGCTCAGAGGTCAGCTGCCGTGCCTCTGACAGACACCAGAGCCACATCATCTGCACCAGCTACAGGTCCAGGGCAACCAGCTCCAGCACCAACACCTCCAGCTCCCTCTACATCAACTGAAGCCTTTGTTCTTGGAGTTCTCCGGACACCACCACCTGAAGATCAAGCCCGAGAGTCGATCTAGCACTATGCATTTTCTATGAACTTTTTGGTAACTTGTTGCCAAAGGGGGAGAAAAATGTATAGATCATAGGCTTCGAGAGAGAGAGTGTTGCTTTTGTTCTCTCTTGCTTTGGTGGTTAAACTTTGTTTGCTTTTGATTACTTGAGATACTATGCTATTATCTGTGAGACATTGATGATCATGTGTTTGATCATAAGCTACACTTATGCATGTTTGATGATATTTTCTTACCTATTCTTATATGATCATTCACTTTGCTTGGTGATGAGTGCATGTATTCAATCTTTATTATTTTGAGCGCTCCACCAAGATGTATGTGACATGGAAGAGTAACCCATGAGCCTAATTCCTTGTGCATTTGCAGTCCAAGGTGAATCCTAAACTATCCACAAATTTAGGGGGAGCTCTTGCTTATCACATACTTCTCAAAGCAACAATGTTTTTCAACCTTATTATCTTTTGTCGAAGCTTTGATCTATATGTTGTCATCAATTACCAAAAAGGGGGAGATTGAAAGTGCAACTATCCCTAGGTGGTTTTGGTAATTCATAACAACATATAGCTCAGTGAGCTAATGCTATTCCAAGACTATTATTTCAGGAAAGCTCAATGAATGGCATGCCATGGATGATGAAAGTGGAACCCTCAAAATACTAAGGACAAAGGATTGGCTCAAGCTCAAAAGCTCAAGACTCTTCATTTTATATTTTAGTGATCCAAGATCACATAGAGTCTATAGGAAAAGCCAATACTATCAAGGAGGGATGAGGTGTTGCTTAATGAGCATCTTGCTTCATGTGCTTAGTGATATGCTCCAAATACCCTCAACTACTTTCTCACATCCTCATATGACCTAAACTTAAAGCCAAAATCGGTCACACCGATTCTTTCTATCCGGCGCCACCGAGTTCATATGTCATAGCCACTGCCACAAACCCTAGGCAAATCGGTCTTACTGATAGGGATCTCGGTCTCACCAAGATGGGATTGTAATCTCTCTGTTTCCCTTCGTAACGTTTCGGTCTAACCGAAGTCAGCGATCGGTCCCACCAAGATTGCAATGTAAACTCTCTGTTTCCCTTTTGTAACATTTCGGTCTCACCGAAAAGAGCAAATCGGTCCCACCGAGTTTACCTGACCAACTCTCTGGTTAGCTAATTACCAAAATCGGTCTCACCGAGTTTGTGTAATCGGTCTCACCGAGATTACGTTATACCCTAACCCTAATCATATCGGTCCTACCGAGTTGCATGTCGGTCCCACCGAAAACCCTAACGGTCACTAGGTTTACTAAATCGATCTGACCGAGTTTGTTGATTCGGTCCCACCGAGATTGGTACATTGCGTGTAACGGTTAGATTTTGTATGGAGGCTATATATACCCATCCACCTCCTCTTCATTCGTGGAGAGAGCCATCAGAACAAACCTACACTTCCAACTTACCATTTCTGAGAGAGAACCACCTACTCATGTGTTGAGGCTAAGATATTCCATTCCTACCATATGAATCTTGATCTCTAGCCTTCCCCAAGTTGCTTTCCACTCAAATCTTCTTTCCACTAGATCCAAATCCTATGAGAGAGAGTTGAGTGTTGGGGAGACTATCATTTGAAGCACAAGAGCAAGGAGTTCATCATCAACACACCATTTGTTACTTCTTGGAGAGTGGTGTCTCCTAGATTGGCTAGGTGTCACTTGGGAGCCTCCGACAAGATTGTGGAGTTGAACCAAGGAGTTTGTAAGGGCAAGGAGATCGCCTACTTCATGAAGATCTACCGCTAGTGAGGCAAGTCCTTCGTGGGCGACGGCCATGGTGGGATAGACAAGGTTGCTTCTTCGTGGACCCTTCGTGGGTGGAGCCCTCCATGGGCTCGCGCAACCGTTACCCTTTGTGGGTTGAAGTCTCCATCAACGTGGATGTACGATAGCACCACCTATCGGAACCACACCAAAAACATCCGTGTCTCTAATTGCGTTTGAATCCTCCAAACCCTTCCCTTTACTTTCTTGCAAGTTGCATGCTTTAATTTCCGCTGCCTATATACTCTTTGCATGCTTGCTTGATTTGAGTGATGATTGCTTGACTTGTCCAAAGGTTGCTAAAATCTGCCAAACTCTAAAATTGGGAAAAGGTTAAGTTTTTAATTGGTTAAGTAGTCTAATCACCCCCCTCTAGACATACTTCAAGGTCCTACAGAAGGTCGCACCATCACCCCGTCGCTGACTCCAGCCGGTTCGTCGTCCCACGCCCGTCGCGCCCCCACGGACGCGCACGCCGCGTTGCTCCTGGCGCTAGAGCTCCCGCACTACCGTCCCGTCGACGACCTCTACGAGGACTGGCTCGCTCGCATCACCGATCTTGTCAGCGCTGTAGGGGGCTCTCCTATGCCGCCCCTCTCGCTGCCTCGCCCTCCATCCTGCGCAGGAGGCGCAGACCAGGAGGTGCCTCCGTCTCCTCCTCCCCAAGAAGGTGCCCTAGCTCCAAGGCGCGCGGACCCAGGATGACACCCACCGCGTCCAGCGCCCGCGCGACAAGAAGGGACCTGCCAAGAAATCCCTCATCCCCAAGAAGGTGCTCGCGTGCTCCCGGCACGGGTGCACCATGACCGCATCCCTGTGCCACCAAGTCAAGACCCCACGCTGCTCCAGGCAGCAGTGCGCGAGAATCCCCTAGAGCAAGCCCAACATCAGCACAGGGCTCCGGTGGCCACCGCAGGCTGCCGCGCTTTCACCCCCGAGCTACACAGTGTCGCCTAGCGAGGCAAGTAAAAGCCTGACCTGCCTCCTCGCTACGACGACACTGCAGACCCCGTGGAGTTCCTACAGCTCTACAAGCTGGGCGTCGAAGTTGCCAATGGGGACAAAAAGGTCATGGCGAACTGGTTTCCCATGGCACTCAAGGACGATGCCCGCACCTGGCTCCTGAACCTGGCTCCTGGCATGATCTCCTCCTGGGACGTGATGCGCACCCGCTTCATCGCCAACTTCCAGGGCACTCGTGACCGTCCATCGGCCATGGGTGTCCTGCGCCACATCAAGCAGCAGCCTGGAGAGACCTTGCAGAAGTACATCCAGCCCTTCAACAACGCTCGCCTCAAGATTCCCAGGGTGACTGAGGAGGCCATTATCTCTGCGTTCTCTGATGGCATTCGCGACGTCAAGATGAAGGAGGAGCTGGCAATCCATGAAAATCTGTGCACATCACTGGAGTTGTTCAACCTGGCGACCAAGCGCACGGGCTAAGGAGGGATGCTTCTCCCTTCTCAAGATCCCAGCAGCAGACCCAGAAGAGAAGAAAGCCAAGGCCAAAGATGTGAAGCGCAAGGGAGCAGCTGTGCTCGCGGCAGAGCCAAACACCAAGCACAACAAGGACCAGCCGGAGTCGTCCAAGGGTAGTCGGTACTGTGTGTACCACGATCTCCACACCCATAACACCAACGAGTGCCAAGAGCTCAGGGCCGTACGAGAAGGCCGCGTCGGACGGCGCCCCGAGCACAACGGTCGGGGCTACGGCCGAGGCGGAGCAAGAGGTGGAAGACGATGGGACGACCGTGGCCCTTGCCAAGGGTGGCGTGACCGACCTTGCGAGGACCGCTGGCAGGACCAGCCTCGCGAGGGAGCTTGGAGAGATCAGCCTCGTGATGATCGCCCGCAGGGCAACGCATGTCTTCCTCCTTTGGCACCACCACCAAGGAGGAATGAAGACCATCATCAGGACGAGGGGGCTGGGGGCTTCCAGGAGCCACATGTGATCGCCTGCATCCTGGGCGGCGCTCAGGCCCCAGCCTCACAGCGCATCTTCAAGCAATTTGCTCGTGAGGTGAATGCAGTCCTTCCCAAGCTTGAGGCCACGGGCCCTCTCAGGTGGTCTGTGTGCGCCATCACGTTCAGCTCAGCGGATCAGCTCAAGTGCGCGGCAACGGCCGGTGTCCTCCCAATGCTTTGTTCCCCAGTCATCAGTAATGTGCAAGTCACCAGGACCCTCATCGATGGCGGAGCAGGACTCAACGTTCTGTCCGTCGAGACGTTCAACAATCTCCAAGTGCCATATGATCAGCTTTAGCCAACCAAGCCTTTCTCAGGAGTCACTGATGGTTCCACTGTCCCGATAGGGCAGGTCTGCCTTCCTGTCACCTTTGGACAGCACAACAACTACCGCACCGAGCTCATTGACTTTGACATCGCTCACATTCGCCTGCCATACAATGCCATCCTCGGGTACCTAGCCCTGGCCAAATTCATTGCAGTGACTCACCATGGCTACAACGTCCTCAAGTGCCAGGAAGCCATGGGGTCATCACAGTCCCCTGTGAAGAGAAGGATGCGGTGTGCTCCCTCGAGCACGCCTTCCAGGCCGCATCGATCGAGGACCCGAACAGCAAGAGTGGAAACCTCCCTAGAGCAGCTCCCAAGAAGAAGAAGACATCACCTGGTTCAAAGCCTCAGGAGGCAGGCACCTCCAGAGGCGCCACATCTGGACATGTGCCCATCCAAGGGGCGCCACCCTCCATCGCATAGGAAGGCGTGCCCGGCGCCCTCCTCGGGCAGGGCTCGGGGGATCTCTCCTAGGGAGCCACCGACTTTGCCAAGGTCACGAGGGAGGCGCTTGGCCACAACTTGGAGGCGTGCTTCACGGCACGCTTCCCTCAGGAAGGCGTAAGGAAGGAATGACCCAGCCCTAAGTAGTTCATCACCAAGGCCGCTCAGGAGTTGGAGGAATCAAGAGTCATGCATGGTAACCGCCGTCTGCCCGACGAAGCTCCCCATCCAGGCGAGGATGGCGGGCTGCGCGTCTGCATCGACTACCCGGGGCTCAATCGAGTCGCTTCTTAGGAGTGCTTCTGGCCTTCGCGCGTGGGGCGTTGCGCGGGCCCACTGCACAACTTCGTTCGCATGCCCTTTGGCTTGCCGAACGCGGTTGCAGCCCACCAGTGCTTGATGAGAAGCATTGTTGAAGCTCAGGTGGCCAAGCATCACGCGTTCCTGGAGGAGATGGAGATGGACCTCGCCGAGCCGCCCGGACCTCCTAAGCCTCCCGAGGCTTGGAGTCCCGAGGGCTCGTGAGGATCGGCTTCTTCGCCCTGCACCACCAACTGCTCCGGCACTCGTTCTGCAACAGTATTAGGTGACTTCTCTTCAGTTTTCGTTTCAACTGGGAGCGCCCTCAGGGCTGCATCATTCCCAGGTCGCGTGGGTCTGTCCCTCCGGCATGTATCCGTTTTGCTTATGCCTTCTGCTTACCTTGTTGGGGGCGCCCCTCGGGCTGCATCATCCTCAAGCCGCTCGGGCCTGACCCAGTGGCGTTTGCTTTTTCTGCATCTATATAAGTGGTTTGCTCCTTCATGCTTAACCTACTCATGATTATTGTCTGCTGCCTACCGCGGACCTCTCCACTCTCATGCAAAGCGCTTGCACGTTAAAAGGGGGGTGCCTGAGCATCGTGACTCACGAGCTCTTACTGGCTCTCCATCCCTCACCCCCTGGCCTTGACCCACGGCATCGCGACCTGTCATACTAGCGGCGGCTGAGCTTGCTCGAGGGCCGGGACCTGAGAACGTAGAGCATTTGCATTCTAACCACCTTGCAGGAACATACCACTGACAAAGGCCCAGAGCCAGGCGCGACCCGCCTCGAGGTAGGGCCTCGTGAGTCCCGTCGTGGCTCACGGGTGCCTAGATACACCTCTCCTAGCCCTACCGTGCCGACCACGTGTCATGGCGGGGCTGTACATGCCCCGGGGGCTGATACGTCTCCAACGTATCTATAATTTTTGATTGCTTCATGCTACTTTATCTACTGTTTTGGACTATATTGGGCTTTATTTTCCACTTTTATATTATTTTTGGGACTAACCTATTAACCGGAGGCCCAGCCTAGATTTGCTGTTTTTTTGCCTATTTCAGTGTTTCGAAGAAATGGAATATCAAACAGAGTCCAAACGGAATGAAACCTTCGGGAACGTGTTTTTCTCACCAAACGTGATCCAGGAGACTTGGACCCTACTCCAAGACGTAATAGAGGCGGTCACGAGGGTGGGGGGGCGCCCCCCTGCCTCGTGGCCCCCTGTTGCTCCACTGACGTACTCCTTCCTCCTATATATACCTACGTATCCCCAAACGATCAGAACGGGAGCCAAAAACCTAATTCCACCACCGCAACCTTCTGCATCCACGAGATCCCATCTTGGGGCCTGTTCTGGAGCTCCGCCGGAGGGGGCATCCACCACGAAGGGCTTCTACATCAATACCATAGCCCCTCCGATGAAGTGTGAGTAGTTTACTTCAGACCTTCGGGTCCATAGCTAGTAGCTAGATGGCTTCTTCTCTCTTTTTGGATCTCAATACAATGTTCTCCCCCTCTCTCGTGGAGATCTATTCGATGTAATCTTCTTTTTGTGGTGTGTTTGTTGAGACTGATGAATTGTGGGTTTATGATCCAGTTTATCTATGAACAATATTTGAATCTTCTCTGAATTCTTTTATGTATGATTGAGTTATCTTTGCAAGTCTCTTATAATTATCCTTTTGGTTTGGCCAACTAGATTGGTAGTTCTTGCAATGTGAGAAGTGCTTAGCTTTGGGTTCAATCTTGCGGTGTCCTTTCCCAGTGACAGAAGGGGCAGCAAGGCACGTATTGTATTGTTGCCATCGAGGATAACAAGATGGGTTTTTTATCATATTGCATGAATTTATCCCTCTACATCATGTCATCTTGCTTAAGGCATTACTCTGTTTTTAACTTAATACTCTAGATGAATGCTGGATAGCGGTCGATGAGTGGAGTAATAGTAGTAGATGCAGAATCGTTTCGATCTACTTGTCTCGGACGTGATGCCTATATACATGATCATACCTAGATATACTCATAACTATGCTCAATTCTGTCAATTGCTCAACAGTAATTTGTTCACCCACCGTAGAATATCTATGCTCTTGAGAGAAGCCACTAGTGAAACCTATGGCCCCCGGGTCTATTCTCATCATATCAATCTCCATTACTTTATTACTTGCTTTGTTTTTACTTTGCCTTTTACTTTTCACTTTGCATCTATCTATCAAAAATACCAAAAATATTATTTATCATCTCTATCAGATCTCACTCTCGTAAGTGACCGTGAAGGGATTGACAACCCCTAATCGCGTTGGTTGCGAGGAGCTATCGTTTTGTGTAGGTACGAGGGACTTGTGCGTGGTCTCCTACTGGATTGATACCTTGGTTCTCAAAAACTGAGGGAAATACTTACGCTACTTTGCTGCATCATCCTCTCCTCTTCGGGGAAATCCAACGCAGTGCTCAAGAGGTAGCAAGAAGAATTTCTGGCGCCGTTGCCGGGGAGGCTCACGCGAGCAAGTCAACCATACCAAGTACCCATCACAATCCCTATCTCTCGCTTACATTATTTGCCATTTGCCTCTCGTTTTCCTCTCCCCCACTTCACCCTTGCCGTTTTATTCGCCCTCTCTTTCCCAATCTCCTCCTCTCTTTCCCGTTTGCCTTTCCTTTCCCGTTGCCTTTCTGTTTGCTTGTGTGTTGGATTACTTGTTGCCATGGCGCAAGATAATACCAAATTGTGTGACTTCTCGAATACCAATAATAATGATTTCCTTAGTACTCCGATTGCTCCTCTTAATAATGATGAGTCTTGTGAAATCAATACCGCTTTGCTGAATCTTGTTATGAAAGATCAATTCGCCGGCCTTCCTAGTGAAGATGCCGCTACTCATCTAAACAATTTTGTTGATTTGTGTGATATGCAAAAGAAGAAAGATACGGATAACAATATTGTCAAATTGAAGTTATTTCCGTTTTCACTTAGAGATCGTGCTAAAGTTTGGTTTTCGTCTTTGCCTAAAAATAGTATTGATTCTTGGAACAAGTGCAAAGATGCTTTTATCTCTAAGTATTTTCCTCCCGCTAAGATCATCACTCTTAGGAACGATATTATGAATTTTAAACAACTTGATCATGAGCATGTTGCCCAATCTTGGGAAAGAATGAAATTGATGCTTCGCAATTGCCCTACTCATGGTTTGAATTTATGGATGATCATACAAATTTTTATGCCGGATTGAATTTTGCTTCTAGAAATCTTTTAGATTCGGCCGCGGGAGGCACGTTTATGGAAATTACGTTAGGAGATGCTACAAAATTGCTTGATAATATTATGGCTAATTATTCTCAATGGCACACCGAAAGATCTTCTAGTAAAAAAGTGCATGCTATAGAAGAAATCAATGTTTTGAGTGAAAAGATGGATGAACTTATGAAGATGTTTGCTACTAAAAATACTCCTCTTGATCCCAATGATATGCCTTTGTCTACTTTGCTTGAGAATAATAATGAATCTATGGATGTGAATTTTGTTGGTAGGAATAGTTTTGGAAACAACGCGTATAGAGGGAATTTTAATCCTAGGCCTTACCCTAGTAATCCTTCTAATAATTATGGAAATTCCTACAACAACTCTTATGGAAATTTTAATAAGATGCCCTCTGAATTTGAGAGTAGTGTTAAAGAGTTTATGAATTCACAAAAGAATTTTAATGCTTTGCTTGAAGAGAAATTGCTTAAAGTTGATGATTTGGCTAGGAACGTTGATAGAATTTCTCTTGAAATTGATTCTTTAAAGCTTAGATCTATTCCTCCTAAGCATGATATCAATGAGTCTCTCAAAGCCATGAGAATTTCCATTGATGAGTGCAAAGAAAGAACCGCTAGGATGCGTGCTTCAAAAGATGCCTTTATTAAAGCGTGTTCTTCCAATTCCTATGAAAATCAAGATGAAGATCTAAAAGTTATTGATGTGTCCCCCATTAAATCTTTGTTTTGCAATATGAATCTTGATGAAACTGAATATGATCTTCCTTTACCTAGAAGGCGTTCTAAGAATTCGGAGTTTCTAGATCTTGATGATGAATTTGATAAAAGTGGGATTGAAAGAAATAAAAACCTAGATATTGCTAAACCCACTATTTTGGATCTCAAGGAATTTAATTATGAAAGTTGCTCTTTAATTGGTTGTATTTCCTTGTTGCAATCCGTGCTAGATTCTCCTCATGCTTATAGTCAAAATAAGGCCTTTACCGAACACATTGTTGATGCCTTGATGCAATCTTATGAAGAAAAACTTGAGTTGAAAGTTTCTATCCCTAGAAAACTCTATGATGAGTTTCATGCTTTGTGTGATTTGGGTGCTAGTGTCTCTACTATTCCCAAAACTTTGTGTGATTTGCTAGATTTTCGTGACTTTGATGATTGCTCTCTAAACTTGCATCTTGCGGATTCCACTATTAAAAAGCCTATGGGAAGAATTAATGATGTTCTTATTGTTGCAAATAGGAATTATGTGCCCGTAGATTTTATCGTTCTTGATATAGATTGCAATCCTTCATGTCCTATTATTCTTGGTAGGCCTTTCCTTAGAACGATTGGTGCAATTATTGATATGAAGGAAGGGAATATTAGATTCCAATTTCCCTTAAAGAAGGGCATGGAACACTTCCCTAGAAAGAAAATAAAATTACCATATGAATCTATCATGAGAGCCACTTATGGATTGCCTACCAAAGATGGCAATACCTAGATCTATCCTTGCTTTTATGCCCAGCTAGGGGCGTTAAACGATAGCGCTTGTTGGGAGGCAACCCAATTTTATTTGTGTTTTTTGTTTTTGCTTCTGTTTAGTAATAAATAATCCATCTAGCCTCTGCTTGGATGTGGTTTTATGTTTTAATTAGTGTTTGTGCCAAGTAGAACCTATAGGATAACCTACGATGATAGTTGATCTGATTCTGCTGAAAAACAGAAACTTTGCGCGCACGAATATATTTTTGTTAAATCACAGGAACGTGCTTTTGCGTTGATTCTTTTTTCTTCTGATCAATAAATAAATTTTCCAGGACTTCCTAGTTTGGTAGAATTTTTAGAGTTCCAGAAGTTTGCGTTAGTTACAGATTACTACAGACTGTTCTGTTTTTGACAGATTCTGTTTTGCGTGTATTGTTTGCTTATTTTGATGAATCTATGGCTAGCAAAATAGTTTATAATCCATAGAGAAGTTGGAATAAAATAGGTTTACCACCAATATAAATAAAGAATGAGTTCATTACAGTACCTTGAAGTACTCTTTGTTTTCTTTCTCTAACGGAGCTCACGAGATTTCTATTGAGTTTTGTGTTGTGAAGTTTTCAAGTTTTGGGTGAATTCTTTTGATGGATTATGGAACAAGGAGTGGCAAGAGCCTAAGCTTGGGGATGCCCATGGCACCCCCAATATAATCCAAGGACACCAAAAAGTCAAAGCTTGTGGATGCCCCGGAAGGCATCCCCTCTTTCGTCCACTTCCATCGGTAATTTACTTGGAGCTATATTTTTATTCACCACATGATACGTGTTTTTCTTGGAGCATCTTGTATTATTTGCGTCTTTGCTTGTTAGTTTAACACAATCATCCTTGCTGTACACACCTTTTGAGAGAGCCATACATGAATTGGAATTTTTTAGAATACTCTATGTGCTTCACTTATATCTTTTGAGCTTGATAGTTTTGCTCATAGTGCTTCACTTATATCTTTTGAGTGTGATATTTTTTGCTCTAGTGCTTCACTTAGATCTTTTAGAGCACGGTGGTGGATTTGTTTTAAAGAAACTATTGATCTCTCATGCTTCACTTAGATTATTTTGAGAGTCGTTAATAGCATGGTAATTTGCTTAATGTTAATATACTTGGTATTCAAGATATGTGAAACTTTCTTTTGAGTGAATTGAATACTAAGATAAGTTTGATGCTTGATAATTGTTTTGAGACATGGAGGTGATAATATCAAAGTCGTGCTAGTTGAGTAATTGTGAATTTGAGAAATGCTTGTGTTGAAGTTTGCAAGTCCCGTAGCATGCACGTATGGTTAAAGTTGTGTAATAAATTTGAAACATGAAGTGTACCTGGCTTGTGCATCCTTATGAGTGGCGGTCGGGGACGAGCGATGGTCTTTTCCTACCAATCTATCCCCCTAGGAGCATGCGCGTAGTACTTGATTTTTGATGACTTCTAAATTTTTGCAATAAGTATATGAGTTCTTTTGACTAATGTTGAGTCCATGGATTATACGCACTCTCATCTTTCCGCCTTTGCTAGCCTCTTCGGTACCGTGCATTGCCCTTTCTCACCTTGAGAGTTGGTGCAAACTTCGCCGGTGCATCCAAACCCCGTGATACGATATGCTCTATCACACATAAACCTCCTTATATCTTCCTCAAAACAGCCACCATACCTACCTATGATGGCATTTCCATAGCCATTCCGAGATATATTGCCATGCAACTTCCATCATCATCATCATGACATACATTACTATTGTCATATTGCCATTGCATGATCATGTAGTTGACATCGTATTTGTGGCAAAGCCACCATGCATTATTTTTCATACATGTCACTCTTGATTCATTGCACCATCCCAGTACACCGCCGGAGGCATTCATATAGAGTCATATCGCATTCTAAGTTTCGATTTGTAATCCTTATGTTGTAATCAATAGAAGTGTGATGATCATCATTATTAGAGCACTGCCCAAAAAAAAGAGAAAGGCCCAAAAAAAGAAAAAAAGAGAAAATAAATAAAAAGGGCAATGCTACTATCTCTTTTTCCACACTTGTGCTTCAAAGTAGCACCTTGTTCTTCATGTAGTGAGTCTCATATGTTGTGCTTCAAAGTAGCACCTTGTTCTTCATGTAGTGAGTATCATAAGTTGTCTTTTTACACTAGTGGGAATTTTTCATTATAGAACTTGGCTTGTATATTTCTACGATGGGCTTCCTTAAATGCCCTAGGTCTTCGTGAGCAAGCGAGTTGGATGCACACCCACTAGTTTTCTTTTGTTGAGAATTCATAGCTCTAGTGCATCCGTTGCATGGCAATCCCTACTCCTCATGTTGACATCAATTAATGGGCATCTCCATAGTCCATTGATTATCCTCGTCAATGTGAGACTTTCTCCTTTTTTGTCTTCTCCACACAATCCCCATCATCATATTCTATTCCACCCATAGTGCTATATCCATGGCTCACGCTCATGTATTGCGTGAAGATTGAAAAAGTTTGAGATTATTTAAGTATGAAACAATTGCTTGGCTTGTCATCGGGGGTATAGAAGTTGGGAACATCTTTGTGTGACAAAAATGAAGCATAGCCTAACTATATGATTTTATAGGGATGAACTTTCTTTTGCCATGCTATTTTGAGAAGACATGATTGCTTTGATTAGTATGCTTGAAGTATTATTATTTTTGTGTCAATATGAACTTTTGCCTTGAATCTTTCGGATCTGAGTATTCATGCCACAATTAAGAAGATTTACATTGAAATTATGCCAAAGTATCACTCCGCATCAAAAATTCTTTTTTACATTTACCTACTCGAGGACAAGGAAGAATTAAGCTTGGGGATGCCTGATATGTCTCCAACATATCTATAATTTTTGATTGCTCCATGCTACTTTATCTACTGTTTTGGACTATATTGGGCTTTATTTTCCACTTTTATATTATTTTTGGTACTAACCTATTAACCGGAGGCCCAACCCAGAATTGCTGTTTTTTTGCCTATTTCAGTGTTTCAAAGAAACGGAATATCAAATGGAGTCCAAACGGAATGAGACCTTCGGGAACGTGATTTTCTCACCGAACGTGATCCAGGAGACTTGGACCCTACTCCAAGACATAACAGAGGCGGTCACGAGGGTGGGGGGCGCCCCCCCTAGGGCGCGCCCCCTGCCTCGTGGCCCCCCTGTTGCTCCACCGACGTACTCCTTCCTCCTATATATACCTACGTATCCCCAAACGATCAGAACAGGAGCCAAAAACCTAATTCCACTACCGCAACCTTCTGTATCCATGAGATCCCATCTTGGGGCCTATTCTGGAGCTCCGCCGGAGGGGGCATCCACCATAGAGGGCTTCTACATCAACACCATAGCCCCTCCGATGAAGTGTGAGTAGTTTACTTCAGACCTTCGGGTCCATAGCTAGTAGCTAGATGGCTTCTTCTCTCTTTTTGGATCTCAATACAATGTTCTCCCCCTCTCTCGTGGAGATCTATTCGATGTAATCTTCTTTTTGCGGTGTGTTTGTTGAGACCAATGAATTGTGGGTTTATGATCCAGTTTATCTATGAACAATATTTGAATCTTCTATGAATTCTTTTATGTATGATTGAGTTATCTTTGCAAGTCTCTTCGAATTACCCTTTTGGTTTGGCCAACTAGATTGGTAGTTCTTGCAATGGGATAAGTGCTTAGCTTTGGGTTCAATCTTGCGGTGTCCTTTCCCAGTGACAGAAGGGGCAGCAAGGCACGTATTGTATTGTTTCCATCGAGGATAACAAGATGGGTTTTTTTATCATATTGCATGAATTTAGCCCTCTACATCCTGTCATCTTGCTTAAGGCGTTACTCTATTTTTAACTCAATACTCTAGATGCATGCTGGATAGTGGTCGATGAGTGGAGTAATAGTAGTAGATGCAGAATTGTTTCGATCTACTTGTCTCGGACGTGATGCCTATATACATGATCATACCTAGATATACTCATAACTATGCTCAATTCTGTCAATTGCTCAACAGTAATTTGTTCACCCACCGTAGAATATCTATGCTCTTGAGAGAAGCCACTAGTGAAACCTATGGCCCCTGGGTCTATTCTCATCATATCAATCTCCATTACTTTATTACTTGCTTTGTTTTTACTTTGCCTTTTACTTTTCACTTTGCATCTATCTATCAAAAATACTAAAAATATTATTTATCATCTCTATCAAGATCTCACTCTCGTAAGTGACCGTGAAGGGATTGACAACCCCTAATCGCGTTGGTTGCGAGGAGCTATCGTTTTTTGTAGGTATGAGGGACTTGTGCGTGGTCTCTTACTGGATTGATACCTTGGTTCTCAAAAACTGAGGGAAATACTTACGCTACTTTGCTGCATCATCCTCTCCTCTTCGGGGAAATCCAACGCAGTGCTCAAGAGGTAGCAGGGGCTCCTCTTGGAGGGGAGCCCCCCTCCCAATCACCAGTAGAAGCACCATGCTCCGCGCTGGCTGACGACACTACCGAGGAGCGGCTATGACCATACACATACGGAAGCACTATGCTCCGCGCTGGTGATAAACAACTGAGGGCAGCCCACGGCTGTATCAACCTCAGGGAGCCCAGAGCTCAGTGTCTGGCACCATCGCAAAGCCTCCACTTGGGAGTGCCGCACGAGGGGGTTGGACACGCGGGCTGCGCCCGGGTCACGCCGAGCACATGCCACCCAGCCAGGTCCCTCGGACCTGGTCATCACGCATCCTTCCCCGAGCGGAGCCAATGTATGAAGACTCGTTTGAGCGTCAAGGGGGACTCCCGAGCATCACAATTCAGGAGCCTAACTTGTCACATAGCCCCTCACTCCTTAGTCCCGTCCTGGTGATCCGGTCGGGGCTAACAGCGGCTGAGGTATGCATAGGGCCGGGCTCTGCCAACGTAGAACACAAGCTAATAGGAAGGAAATCGCAAAATCTAGCAAATCCAGAAGCAAATATTACAGAGAATAAATTGTTCTCACAATACAAGACACGAATTTAAACGCCTCCACGAGGCACGGTGCATGTTGCAGGAATCAAAGCAGGGAAAAGGCTGCGAGAGGATCACCCCTGGGCCGCGCCACCGCTCGTGTTAGAGTCGTGCTTGGCAGCCCCACCTCCTGGGGCTGCGGGGCCGGCAGCACCTCGCTTCGGCACGGTGTTGAAGGCGCGGAACTTCAACAGCAAGGCCTTCGCTCGACCCTTGACGACTTCAGCAGCAGCGGCGGAGTGCTTGGCATCCACGAGCTCCAGCAGGTCATTGAGGTTGGCGTCGGGGTTGCGGAGGTTGACGTGGCTGAGGTTCCGCGTCAGCGCTGTGGAGGAGAGGACGCGAGCCTCGACTTCAGCCATGGGGCTGATGCCGATCATGACCTCCTCAAGCGCCTCAACGAGGAAGGGAACCAGCTTAGCGGGGCCTTCCTTGGCTCCGGCCAGTGGCTTCTCCAGGCCCCCGTCGTAGAGCGTTTTTAGCGCTATGCGGGCCCTCTCCTCGTAGAGTGCAAAGGCCGTGCGGTCTTCGCCCAGGATCTTCGCCTTGCCATCCAGTTTGACCCTCTCCACCTTCAGCGCCTGCTCCAGTGTCTTCAGCCGGTCACGGTCGGCTGACAGTTCGGTGTCGCGTTCTTTGACAGCAGCCTCCCGAGCTTTCATCTCCTCCTCCTTCACCACGTGGTCGCGAATCTCCTTGGCGAGCTCATCACGCAGCCCTTGCAATTCGCCCTCCAGCGTCTTGCAGTGTCCCTTGGCAGTAGAGGCGTCCTTCAACGCCTCGTCGCGAGCGGCCATGGCCTAGGAGTTGGCTTGCTCCCCCTTCTCGGAAGCCACCACAGCCTGGCTCAGCGCCGCTCGGACGGAGGCGTGAGAGCTAGCCCAGCTGGAGACTAACTCCAGGCGCCCGGCCACCAGGCGGGGGTCCGCGCTCAGGAGATCCTCCTGCAACTTGCTTAGTTCGTCGGCAGCACGGTCCAAGGTGGCAGAGGAAGCAGAGGAGACGGGAGCCGGTGGAGTAGGAGGAGAGGACGGCAGCGTGATCACGGCTTGGGAGGAAGGGACCCCCTGAGCCTTGGCCACCTCGGCGACAGCATCAAGAGCAGGCACCTCCAGAGTCAGCGAGGCCACGGGGGCTGACTCCTCGCCGGAGCGTCCTTGCTGGCCTCGCGAGGACGATCGGGATGGGGACGTGCGGGCCCCGCTACCTCCCTTTCCTGCAAGTGAAGACGCGGCCGCGGCCAAGGGGCCCATCCCAGGCAGGGTCGCCGCATCTCCCCTCAGCCTCTTCGCCGTGGGCAGCAGCCTGCCCAATGGAAGATGTCAGGTCTAGACAATAGAAGACAGGAGCAAGGTGGAACTCAAACACTTACTGGTTGACCGCCGCTGGATCCCACAGACTCCGGCCAAGCTTGAAGCCTGAAAGCCTCTTGTGGGGCTCAGCCTCGGGAGGCCCAGTCGCAGGAGAAGGCGCGCCTGAAGGGCTGGAGCTGACTTCGGCTGGTGCAGGGGACGGGGTAGACCCTTGGGGGATCAGCCCAGACCTGTCCTTCCTCGGAATCAGGGGCGCGTCCTCCCCCTCTCGCCTGGTGCCGGCCTCATCGTTGTCAGTCAAGGAGCGGAGGGCCCTGGACCTGCGCCAGGGGGAAGTCTCCCCCGTCCCCTCGAAGGTTGCCTCCAAGTCCTCATCGCCATCTCCCTCCTCTTCTCAGCTGGATTCACCGAAGGACAGGTTCACCATCGCTGTCGCCGCCTGACCATCAGGATCCTCCGCCGGTACCAGGCCAACCTCGCCGAAGGTGGGCATGGCGTCCACCACCAGCTCCCAGTCATCACGGAGGAACAAAGGGACCAGAGCACCCACCGGGCCTACCACTTCCTCTCCAACCAAGCAACACAGGGCCGCGGTCAGATCCTCGTCGCTTAGGGCGTCCAAGCTCAGGCGGAGGACGACATCCGCATCCGTGAGCCTCCACAGCGGGCGCGAGTGCGCCTGAAGAGGGGCCACCCGGTGCGACAGAAACTCCCTCAGGAGCGAGGCCCCGGTCAGCTTCACCACCCTCAGACTGCCCGGCTCAGGTCGGCGTTCATCTTCTCCGACACCCGCTTCGCCCGCCGGTCATCGAGCTTCGTGCGGGACCATGCCTCAACAGCCTCGGGCTGCTTTGTTGGCAGCTCCAACAGGGGGTTGCGACGCCTGGCGTCCACCATGACCCACTTGCTCCGGAAGCCCTCGGCCCTCTTCTCGGCCTTCGAGATAGCGTTGGACTTGGTGTACGCGACAAAACTCGCGTACGCTGAGATATTGCCGCCGGAGACCCGGAGGGAGAAGAAGTGGCGCATCAAGGCCACGGAGGGCGCCACCCCGACGTGCGCCTCACAGTAGTAGGCGAAGATCGACAAGAGGAGGATGGAGTTGGGGTGGATGTGCAGAGCATGCAACTGATACTGGCGAAGGACGGCAAGGAAGAACTCAGAGAAGGGAGGAACCAGACCAGCGATGGCGGCATTCATGAAGAGGGGATAGAAGGTGCTCCCCTTTTCCTCTGGCTTGGCGGAGCCAAGACGGAGCGCGGTATCCCCCATCTCATTGATCTGCGACGCCGCCATCCGGCGCGTGAGGGCGAGATTCTTCTCCGTCACATTGGGAGAGACCAGGGCCGGCGAGTACCAGGCCGATGCAGCCCCAGCCGGAGTCTAGCGGGGGGCCATGGTTCGCCGGAGGAGAAAGAATGCGGCAGATCTGGAGATTTTGGAGGCAAATAGGTGGAGATCAAGGAAGGGGATCTGGAGCAAGGAGAACGAGGGTAATGAGGTAAGGCTAACCCAGAGCCAGCCTTTTATCAGTCGAGCAGTTGCCGAGGCAGCGTGGGGAAGCAAAGATGCCCACGTCCAATCAACCGCCACGCGGCGCCCAAGGCCGCAGGTTGATGGGGCCCGCGGCGCTCCGCACTTGCCCCTTCACTTCTCTGCTAAGCCAAGTCCGAGCGCCTTGGGCCCAGGGGCTACTGTCGGTGTTCTGGGAATGGGGGTCCCCAGACTTGCCTGCCTGCGGCCTGCGGCATGGCTCAAGTTGTGGCCCAGTATGACCCGTCTTCATCAGTACAAAACTCAAGACCCTCGCGAGGGGCCAAGCCTCGCGGGGCAGACGACCCAAGGCTTCCTCAGGAACGGCCTCGCCAGGCAGGCTCGCGAGGAGGCGGAGAGATCAAGGCAGGGCACCTCGCGAGGTGCTCGTGACGCAAGCCATGACGATCGAGACCAGGCGGGCGCCGGCCTACGCAGTGTCCTTGTTTCCTCTTTGGTGCAAAGGGGGCAAGTACAGACGTGGAGTACCGAGGCATCAGGCAAAGGTTGCCATTTCAGTGCAACGAGACCAAGACCAGCGGAGCGGCAGGATGGAGGTCACCGTGGAGCCCAAGACGGCGTCATCGCCAGTACTTTTGGCAGCTGAAGACCAACTTTAGTCAGGATAATTTGTACTAGATGTTCCCCTTCAAAATGGCCGTTGTTGGCGCCCTTCCCGCTCAATATTTGGGAAGAGGCCCATGGCCTCTATAAATAGGACTAGCCACCAGAGTAGAGGGGGATCCAGACTTTGGGAAGACTAGAGAGAGAGAGAGAGGCGATCAAACTCACCCAAGCAATTCATCGCATCAGCTTGAGAACACCTCTCGCGCGGTCGTTCTTCTCCTATACTGTTCATCATCATCCCCTGAGGCAATCCACCACACCACACACTGGAGTAGGGTATTACACCACAACGGTGGCCCAAACCAGTATAAATCTCGTGTACCTTGTGTTGTTCATCGTTTTCGGCTTAGATCTCACAAGGCGATCGGACGTAGATCGGTAGGGGAGAGATCTTTGTGCGCACCCCAGTGTTCGAACCTTAAGGGTCTGCCGGAACCCAACATCCGACAGTCCTTGGAAGCAACGGTTAGTCCATTATAAAAGATATCACGTATTTCATTTTTCTTAAGAGGATGATCCAGCAGAGCATTAAGTAATCGAAGAAGCCACCCCAAGCTTGTGGGAGATTCCCTTCTTCAATTTGCACAAAATTATATATTTCCCTTAAGGCATCTTGTTTCTTATGAGCACGGAAATATTTAGCAATGAAGTAAGAAATCATATCCTAGGGACTACGCACACAACCAGGATCAAGAAAATTAAACCAAGTTTTAGCATCACCCTTTAATGAGAATGGAAATATCTTAAGGATATAATAATAGCGAGATTTCTCATCATTAGTGAATAAGGTGGCTATATCATTTAACTTAGTAAGATGTGCCACAACAGTTTCAGATTCATAGCCATAAAAAGGATCATATTCAACCTAAGTAATTATCTCGGGATCGATAGAGAATTCATAATCCTTATTAGTAACAAAGATAGGTGAAGTAGCATAAGCAGGGTCACATTTCATTCTACCATTCAGAGTTTTCTGTTTCAGCTTAGCTAATAACTTTTTAAGATCAGATCTATCATTGCAAGCAAGAAAATCTCTAGCAGTTTCTTCCTTCATAACATAACCCTCAGGAACAACAGGTAATTCATATATAGGGGGAGAACCTTCATCATCACTATCTTCAATAGTATCAGTTTCAAGAATTTCATCCTCTCTAACCCTAGCAAGTTGTTCATCAAGATATTCACCTAATGGCACAGTAGTATCAAGCATAGAAGTAGTTTCATCATAAGTATCATGCATAGTAGAAGTGGCATCATCAATAACATGCAACATATCAAAATTAATAGCAGAAGCAGGTTTAGGTGTCGCAAGCTTACTCATAACAGAAGGAGAATCTAGTGCAAAGCTAGATGGCAGTTCCTTACCTCCCCTCGTAGTTGAGGGATAAATCTTAGTTCTTTCATCTTTCAAGTTCCTCATAGTGACTAGTAGATATAAATCCTAAGTGACTCACAGAATAGAGCTATGCTCCCCGGCAATGGCGACAGATAGTCTTGATAACCCACAAGTATAGGGGATTGCAACAGTTTTTGAGGGTAGAGTATTCAACCCAAATTTATTCATTCGACACAAGGGGAGCCAAAGAATATTCTCAAGTATTAGCAGTCGAGTTTTCAATTCAACCACACCTGGATAACTTAGTATCTGCAGAAAAGCATTTTGTAGCAAAGTAGTATGGGAGTAACGGTAATAGTAGCAAAAGTAACAGTAGCAGTTTTGTAGTAATTGTAACAGTAGCAACGGTAAAGTAACTAAGCAAAGCACAATATGTGAAAAGCTCATAGGCATTGGATCAGTGATGGATAATTATGTCGGATGCGGTTCATCATGTAATAGTTATAACATAGGGTGACACAAAACTAGCTCCAATTCATCAATGTAATGTAGGCATGTATTCCGAATATAGTCATACGTGCTTATGGAAAAGAACTTGCATGGCATCTTTTGTCCTACCCTCCCGTGGCAACGGGGTCCTAATGGAAACTAAGGGATATTAAGGCCTCCTTTTAATAGAGTACCAGACCAAAGCATTAACACATAGTGAATACATGAACTCCTCAAACTATGGTCATCACCGACAAGTATCCCGATTATTGTCACTTCGGGGTTGTCAGATCATAACACATAATAGGTGACTATAGACTTGCAAGATAGGATCAAAAACTCACATATATTCATGAAAACATAATAGGTTTAGATCTAAAATCATGGCACTCGGGCCCTAGTGACAAGCATTAAGCATGGCAAAGTCATAGCAACATTAATCTTAGAACATAGTGGATACTAGGGATCAAACCCTAACAAAACTAACTTGATTACATGGTAAATCTCATCCAACCCATCACCGTCCAGCAAGCCTGCGATGGAATCACTCGCCGGGCGGTGAGCATCATGAAATTGGTGATGGAGGATGGTTGATGATGACGACGGTGAGGAATCCCCCTCTTGGGAGCCCTGAACGGACTCCAGATCAGCCCTCTCAAGAGAGATTAGGGCTTGGCGGCGGCTCCGTATCATAAAACGCGATGAAAGTTTCTCTCTGATTTTTTTCTCCGTGAAAGAAAATATATGGAATTGGAGTTGAGGTCGGTGGATGTCCAGGGGGCCCACGAGGCAGGGGGTGTGGGCCTCCTGACGCTAATTCTTTCGCCAATATTTTTTATTAATTTTGAAAAGTTGCTCCGTGGATTTTCAGGTCATTCTCAGAAATTTTATTTCTGCACAAAAATAACACCATGGTAGTTCTGCTGAAAACAACGTCAGTCCGGTTAGTGCCATTCAAGTCATGCAAGTTAGAGTCCAAAACAAGGGCTAAAGTGTTTGGAAAAGTAGATACGACGGAGACGTATCAATTGTTCATCAGGAAAGCTCTCATCAATAGGTAGTGGGTCGTCAAGAACATTCTCTAACCAAGACAAGTTGTCTACAATGGGGTTCTTAGCTCCCTTTCTATCAATAACATGCAAATCAAATTCTTGTGGTAGGAGAACCCATCTAATAAGTCTAGGTTTGGCATCTTTCTTTTCCATAAGATATTTAATAGCAGCATGATCAGTGTGAACAGTTACTTTAGAATCAACGATATAAGGTCTAAACTTATCACAAGTAAATACAACTGCTAAAAATTCTTTTTCAGTAGTAGCATAATTTCTCTGGGCAATGTCTAGAGTTTTACTAGCATATTGAATAACATTTAGTTTATTATCAACTCTTTGTCCTAGAACAGCACCTACGGCATAATCATTAGCATCACACATAATTTCAAAGGGTAAATTCCAATCAGGTGGCTGAACAATAGGTGCAGAAATCAAAGTTTTTTTCAGTATTTCAAATGCTTCTACACAATCATCATCAAAGACAAAAGGAATATCTTTTTGTAAGAGATTAGTCAGAGGCCTAGAAATTTTAGAGAAGTCCTTAATAAACCTCCTATAAAAACTGGCATGACCAAGGAAAATTCTTATACCTTTAATGTCTTTAGGACACGACATCTTTTCAATATCATCAACTTTAGCTTTATCAACCTCAATACCTCTTTCAGAAATTTTATGCCCCAAGACAATACCTTCATTAACCATAAAGTGGCACTTCTCCCAATTCAAGACAAGATTAGTTTCTTCACATCTCTGCAAAACTCGATCAAGGTTGCTCAAGCAATCATCAAAAGAAGATCCATAAATGGAGAAATCATCCATGAAAACCTCAACAATCTTTTCACAAAAGTCAGAGAATATAGCCATCATGCATCTTTGAAAGGTAGCAGGTGCATTACATAAACCAAAAGGCATACGTCTATAAGCAAAAGTACCGAAAGGGCAAGTAAAAGTGGTCTTTTCTTGATCCTCTTTTGACACAAGTATTTGTGAGAAACCAGAGTAACCATCTAAAAAGCAAAAATGTGTATGTTTGGATAATCTTTCTAGCATTTGATCAATAAAAGGTTGTAGTGACCCGACCTTAGACGGTCAATTCTCTTTGCTTAAGTGTCATCCCTGGATCGGTATGCTGACACACACAGTACTTGAGGATTTATAACAGAGGTAAATCACATGTATAAAGTAACGTAAATACTATTACCTCAATCCATATAGCGGAAGTAGCAACAAGGTTGTGCATTCCCATCAACACCAACGGCAAAGTTGAGTGTAGAAATCGTAACCCAAACGTATCACTTACACGTCGTGAGAAATCCTGCAACATGAGACGTTGCAGCCACAAAGGGTCAGTACATTGAATGTACTGGCAAATTCACACCATTGGATAATGATGAATAATAGCTATCACTACATGCATATTTGGCTGGTGGAAAGCTCTAAATTTATTTTTGCATAAAGCCAGTTTTTCCCTACAACAAAGGAATATATTTTATTTAACTATCATGGTGGTTGTTAAAGCAATGAGAAGGTTCACCCAACGCAATCCCAAATTAATAATCATCAGCCCAACAAATTATTTAAGTAACATGATCAGATCAACATGATAATCAAAGAACCAGATACTCAAGATGTCCATAACCTGGGACATGGCTAATCATGATTAGTTTGTACACTCCGCAGAGGTTTGCACTCTTTTCCCCACAAGACCCGATCTCCTCCGTTGGATTTCTCGCACTACATGGTGTTTGAGAAACGGATGACCGAGACACAGTCTTTCAGAAGCGTTAGCACCTTACGATGGGTAGACAGTTAAACCTACTTTCTCCTACATCTGCTAGTCTACCAGTGTAAGAGTTCAACAACTTAATCAACTATGATAGAGCCCATAATAGCTTGTGGCTGCACACGGAAGTTTCTAGCATGAATAATCTTATGATCCCTTTGAGCCTAGGTGGCGGTCCAGAGGAGAATCACACGGTACCCCGGGATTTCCAAAAATACAAACAACACTGGGTTCCCCAGGTGCCTCAATCCACCCAGATGTGTATTAAAGTAGCCACCTTAAGTTGAACCATTAATTAACAATCTCACATCGGTCATGGATACACTCAAACCCAATCCACGTCTATGAGCATAGCATAGCAGTATAAGCATAACATAGAAGTAACTCCCAAGGTTTGAATGCAGGACAATAGGTACTACCTCATCTACTTCCCAAAACCCACATATTAATCAATTCCTAACCATGCAATGTTTGAGGGTGAAACTAATGCATAAAAACTGGGTATGAAAGGGATATGATCAAAGTGTGAACTTGCCTGTACTGTTGATGAAGATGATTCGCACTCAACTCCTAATAGTTTTATTCGTCTCACTCCGTTCAATCTATCGTAAGCAAGCAATAGTAACCACACATAAGCAATCACTCAAAAGATCGGAAAGAACGAAGAAAACAATTCGAAAAACTTTGAAACCAAGCAAATAACTCTTGCAACAGAAAACAATTTCTAATAGTACCAAAATTATGTGAATTTGGCCTTATCAGAAAGTTTAGGTCAAGAGCTTCGATTTGCAAAAAGAATCAACTCAAACGGAGTTATAGAACTCGAGTTACAATCAAACGGAGTTCAAATACTAAACTGTTTGAAATTCAAATTTTAAACTTTCAAAAACATGTTTAAGTTGTTTTACTGGATAGAGGTGATCATAACAAAGAAGTGAGAGTTGGTTTCGTCTAATTGCGAATAACAAGCAAAAAGTAGTGACCGTTTTAAGACTAGGGACTAATTTGTAAAAACTTTAATCACAGACGGGTCCCTGGCAGAAAATAAAAAGAAAAAGAAAAACTCTACAGAACTAACGTTCGCTGCGGAAAACTAACTAACTAAAATTGTTCGCTAAAGAAGCTAACTAATGAATGTTCACTAAATAATCAAATCTCAAAAAAATAAAACCACCTAAAGGAAAACCGAAGAAAACATAGAAGAAATAAACCGGACTGGGAGGTATTATACCGGTTCGGGCGTCAGCGAGAAAAACCAACGGCGGCGTCAACGGTTGACGGCGGCGGGATTCCGGCGATGGGCGGCGGTGGCGCGGCGGTTCTGGCGAGCGCGGCGAGCTCTGGCATCGGGGCGAGGCGGCGGACGGCGGCGGATCGGTGTGGGCGACGGCGGAGCGGCGGACTAGGCGGCGTCGGCGGCGGGATCTGTAGCCGGCAGTGGATCTCGCCGGAGCGGTGGAGAAGACGGCGGCGGCGCTGCGAGGCGAGCTGGCAGCGGGAATGGGGTCCAGGGGCGACGCCCTCGCCTTTTAAAGGCGGAGGAGGAGGCGGTGACATGGAGGAGGGGGCAGAGGAGGCCGGAGGCAGCACAACGTCCATGGCGGCGCGGCGGCGGACTCGGGAGGAGAGAAACGGGGCCCGGGGCTCCAATATTTATAGGATGGGCCAGAGAGGCTTGCGGGAGGGGCAAGGCGAGGCGGCGGAGGAGTCCGCGGCGGCTATGGCGGCGTCCGATGATGTGCGGGAGTCGAACTCCGGCTCGGGGAGGGAGACGACCGCGAGGTGGGCTGGGCCGCGGCCTGCTGCGGGGGCGCGCGGGGAAGTGGGTTGTGGGGAGGCGCGGCTGGCTGGGCCGCTTGCTGGGCTGAACATTTTATTTTTTTAAACATTTTTTCAGACAAATAGAAATAATAAAAACAAAAAATAAATAAGAAATATTATGTAGGCATATAATATAAAAAAAATTCAGAAAAAGATTTTCTACAACATGAACATTTTTTTGGCATCAAATAAAATCTACAAAAATTCATATAAATCAAACAGTCCTACTGCTCTAATAAAATCCAATAAAACTCATTAAAAAATACCAAAATGATTTCAAATTCATTTATCTCCAATTTTCTGTTGTAGGGAATCATTTTACCCTAATTTCTGTATATTTTATTTTTGAAGAAAAATAATTTGAATAAAACCCAAATAACTCCAAAATGAAAATAATTTCAAAGAGACTTTGAATTTAATTCTTTTAAAATTCCAACTCATATTTCATATGTTTTGAAGATGTCATTTTATCTTCTCTCATGAAAATCATTGAGTTGCTTAAAGTTTTCTGAATTTGAAATATTTCCAAATGGAATTCAAATATTTTCAAAAACCCCTTTTTATTTACTTAAATGGAAGAAGTCATGTCATCTTCTCCCTAGGGTTTTGTATTTGAAAAGAATTTGAATTCATGGGGATGCAAAAAATGAAAGTTTTGGGAAAGTCCTTTTATTCCCTCTCATTTAACTTTCAAAAGTTTCAAATTTCACTCAATTTCACACAAGCAATCAAACAATCACTCAAAACTATTTATTTATTATAACATTCCAAAATTTAGAATTTTGGGATGTTACAAACCTACCACCCTTAAAATGAATCTTGTCCTCGAGATTCAGAGAGGCTAGAAAGAAATAGGTTAGGTTCGGGGGTCTTCTCAAAATCCATCGATCGTCACAGGGGGTCTGGGGTGCTACCACCCTTAGAAACATTGTTATGGTCCCATCGATACTCATATACTCCGTCCTTATTCTTGACAGGGCCGGTCTTCTCAGATCTTCAGTATAGTTCCTTCTTTGGCTCTTCCGGTAGTGGCATAACCTTTTCCTCAATTCTTCTGTCCTTTCATCTTGGTAAGGTTATTCTGAGGCCGGATCTTCTTAGCTGATAGGTCTGGCGCCAATTCTAAACAACTATCGATATCTCTTGGTGGTCAACATTTATGGTTTCTCCTGCAGGAAATGAGTCTGGGCTTCATTCTCACCGTATGACCTATCATTGGCAACAATTGCCTGTACAAGGGGAAAATACTATACCATTCTATGGTTTAAAAAGTTTTTGATCGTCGTCTCTCTACTATAGGTAAGTCACTCAGATTTTCCATCCCATATAGCAAGGCGAATAATAAGAGTAAGTCGGTATGGTGATCAATCCATCACGCACCCAAATCATTACCGTGTATATGGTTTAGCAAATCTCGCATTCTAACACTCGATCATCCTCACAAGCGTTGCGGAATTTCTCTTGTCCACGAACTGGGTTCGGATAAATCCATTGATTCTGCAAGCCAAAACAAACATCTATCGTTCTTCACTACTCTCAGGTTTTGCGTAACTCCTATAAGATTGTCAGTGGGTAAGGTCGTATCTTCTTCCAGGGTTTTTCCTTCAGCAAGAATGTGCTTGCTTCTTGGTAGGTCCCAGAGCCCGTGGGTTATGGCCCATCTCATCACTTGTAAACATTGAATTCATCCTCGGGGCAACTGATCACGATTCCAACCTCCACCTTCCTAGCATTCTTAAATCCATCCAAGGGTACTGTCTCCCTTCCTTCTATTTGTACCAAACTAAGACGTGATTACTCAGACTCATCATGGAGTTACAATTGATCCATATTACCTACATCATACGTCCTTTATATCTAAATAGTACTTCATCCCTTCAAACTCTTAGGATATCGCACATATCGCGACAAAACTCGTACTTATTTTGTCCGAAGTCCACTTCGTGGAATATCATTTTCTTTACCAGGGGTCAAGGGTTCTCACAATTGCTACCACCCTTGAAATGCTCAAACTCATCCATAGACCATACTTCTCATATCCTCGAAATTGGTTAAAATCCTTCTTCATAGAGTAACAACTCATAAAATCCAAATCAGTACCAATGATGCTAACTTTATTGATTCTCAAAGTATTACAATCTCCTGCATTTACATTACATACCTCAACTCAACACCTCAATGTAAAAGAATTGTTCCCACTACTACTACTACATTTCTCTTGTTGCTAACTCAACTATTTAGCACAAGTCTCCTTCTCCTTGGGACAATTTCTTGCAAAGTGCCCTGCTTTATTACAGAAGAAACATATTACTTCTGACAAATCTCGAGGTTTCCTCATGATTACATAGCCTCCTTGGGTCCTCGGCTTCCTTTTTGGGCAACTGCTGAAGTAGTGCCTCGACTCCTTGCACCTGAAACAAGTGATATGACTCAGGTCCTTCCTGGAATCCAATCTATTTCTCTTCATGGACTTTTCTGTTCCAGTCAAGGCTTCTATTTCCCGTGGGTCATACTCTACTTCCTTTGTCCAGATTTCTACTAGATCCCCATTCAGACAATTCTGGGAGATGTGTCCTTCTTCTCCACATGAATAGGAATACTTGGTGCATGGTTTAATTGGGTCTTCTTCGGGTGTGTCCTCCACCTCTTCCTTCATCACAGGTTCTTCTAAAGTTTCCTTGAGGACTCCTTCCATTGCTTCTTTCTTCTGCTGGATGGTTCTTTGTACCATGGGATATATTTGACACTGAGCAGCGTAGTGGGTAGTTTCTTCACACAAGAAACAAGTAATTTACCTAGTTGGGCATTCTTCAGTTGGGTGACTTCCTTCACAATTAGGGCATTCATCCATGTGCTCCTTATGGTTGTTTCCTATTTCTCCACAGAGCTTGCATGCACAAAGTTTCTTCATATCCTTTCCATAAGGCTTCAATTTCTGGGACACAAACCAAGACTTTAGCAAAGTCAACTTAAATTCCTTCCAAGTTGTTACTCCTTGCCATCCATTGATGTTTTGGTACATCCTCCACCAAGTAGCAGCACCGCTTTCAAAGCATTGAAGAGCATGCTGGGCCATATTCTTTCCGGCTATAGGGTTATTCTTCATTTGATCCTCCATGTTCTGAATCCATCGGTCCATCTCCAATTGACTCATCGGTCCAGATAATATGAGCTCATCTCCATTCATCCTCTATTGGGTCCAGGGGTTTTGGGGTGAGATAAGAGAGATAGAGAGGGGTACACACAATACAAACAATAGTTTTGGAAAGACATTTTATTTTTGTGGCTGTTGGAAAAACAACAAACCAATGACAGCTCACAATCGTAGCATCTAACGTAAGTATATTACAGGGGTTTGGTCTTCTAAAGGTCAATAAATCTTCAAAGTCGCCAAACTCTTCTTGTTCATGTCTCCGATGACTTCTTCCAATCGTGCTTGTCCTTCTCAAATTCCTCTGCCAGATCTCTGTTGACGCGAAGTCTCTAGTGACATCCTTTAATACTTCTGGAGTTGCGTTCCAAACTTATGGGTTTCAACACCCTTGGCATGAGCCATGGTCCTACTGTCCTTCAGTTCCTGACGAATCTCCGGTGCCTCAAGGTTTTGCTCCTCCTGCTTGGCTACTTTCAGTTTCTAGTTCCTGAGGGCTTCATGAATTGCCTCCTTGTCAAATATGATTTCCTAAAGGTCCCTCTAAAATCCTTCATGTAATACTCCAGATCCTGGTGATGCACCAGCTAGGGTTAAAACTACATCCTTTGCTGACAGGTGCTCCATCAGCCTTCTACCATCCGATCCTTCCATGCATCTGCATGCTTAATTTCGCACAGTGACAATAGCATAAGCGGGCAATAACACCATGGTTAGCCGTGTCTATGCCCATGTTACTGCCATGAGCTTTCATTCCATAATTGATATCTCCTGTCTTAGGGTTTTCCTTGACAAAAACTTCAAGTTCTAATGCTCCATGTTCTGGTATTTCTCCGATACACGTTGATCTCGGGTATTGACAGCTTCCTTAGTCTACCAAGTTCCATAAGGGGTGCCTTCCTAGGTCATACAAATCTGGAATTCTACAGGGCCTTCAAATTCTCCTAGTTTTCGGAGTCTTCAACCGTTGCAGTTTCCATTAGTATAATGCACGGTAAAATCCTCTTCATTCCAAAGTGGTCTTAGTTATCCGATATCTTGTACTCCTTGAAGTGGTCTCATCAGTCGAATCTTCGTGTGGTCAAATGGGGAAAGGGTATAGTCTAACTAAAAGGGAATATTTGAATAACCTTAGAAGAGAAGAGAGGTAAAAGATCTTTTTGGAAAAAAAGCAGTAGAGAAAATATTTCCTATGGGCTTGCCAGTTTCTAGGGTCACGTCCTACAGTTAACATGTGCTCTCATACCATCTTGTAGCGACCCGACCTCAGACGGTCAAGTCTCTGTGCTTAAGTGTCATCCTTGGATCGGTATGCTAAAACACATAGTACTCGAGGATTTATAATAGAGCTAAATCACATGTATAAAATAACGTAAATACTATTACCTCAATCCATATAGTGGAAGTAGCAACAAGGTTGTGGATTCCCATCAACACCAATGGCAAAGTTGAGTGTAGAAATCGTAACCCTAACATATCACTTACACGTCGTGAGAAATCCTGCAACATGAGACGTTGCAGCCACAAAGGGTTAGTACATTGAATGTACTAGCAAATTCACATCATAGGATAATGATGAATAATAGCTATCGCTACATGCATATTTGGATGGTGGAAAGCTCTAAATTTATTTTTGCATAAAGCCAGTTTTTCCCTACAACAAAGGAATATATTTTATTTAACTATCATGGTGGTTGTTAAAACATTGAGAAGGTTCACCCAACTCAACCCCAAATTAATAATCATCAGCCCAACAAATTATTTAAGTAAGGTGATGAGATCAACATGATAATCCAAGAACTAGATACTCAAGATGTCCATAACTGGGGACACGGCTAATCATGATTAGTTTGTACACTCTACAGAGGTTTGCACACTTTTCCCCACAAGACCCGATCTCCTCTGTTGGGTTTCTCGCACTTCATGGTGTTTGAGAAACGGATGACCGAGACACAGTCTTTCAGAAGTGTTAGCACCTTACGATGGGTAGACAGTTACACCTACTTTCCCCTACATCTGCTAGTCTACCACTATAAGAGTTCAACAACTTAATCAACTATGCTAGAGCCCATAATAGCTTGTGGCTGCACACCGAAGTTTCTAGCATGAATAATCTTATGATCCCTTTGAGCCTGGGTGGCGGTCCATAGGAGAATCACACGGTACCCCGGGATTTCCAAAAATACAAACAAAACTGGGTTCCCCAGGTGCCTCAATCCACCCAGATGTGTTTTAAAGTAGCCACCTTAAGTTGAACCCTTAATTGACAATCTCACATCGGTCAGGGATACACTGAAACCCAATCCACGTCTACGAGCATAGCATAGCAGTATAAGCATAACGTAGAAGTAACTCCCAACGTTTGAATGCAGGACAATAGGTACTACCTTATCTACTTCCCAAAACCCACAGATTAATCAATTCCTAACCATGCAATGTTTGAGGGTGAAACTAATGCATAAAAACTGGGTATGAAAGGGATATGATCAAAGTGTGAACTTGCCTGTACTGTTGATGAAGATGATTTGCACTCAACTCCTGATAGTTCTATTCGTCTCACTCCGTTCAATCTATCATAAGCAAGCAATAGTAACCACGCATAAGCAATGACTCAAAAGATCGGAAAGAACGAAGAAAACAATTCAGAAAAGTTTGAAACCAAGCAAATGACTATTGCAATAGAAAACAATTTCTAATAGTACCAAAATTAAGTGAATTTGGCCTTATCATAAAGTTTAGGTCAAGAGCTTCGATTTGCAAAAAGAATCAACTCAAACGGAGTTATAGAACTCGAGTTACAATCAAACGAAGTTCAAATACTAAACTGGTTGAAATTGAAATTTTAAACTTTTAAAAACTTGTTTAAATTGTTTTACTGGATAGAGGGGATCATAACAAAGAAGTGAGCGTTGGTTTCGTCTAATTCCGACTAACGAGCAAAAAGTAGTTATCGTTTTAAGATTAGGGACTAATAAGTAAAAACTTTAATCATAGACGGGTCCCTGGCAGAAAATAAAAAGAAAAAGAAAAACTCTATAGAACTAACGTTCGCTGCGGGAAGCTAACTAACCAAAATTGTTCGCTAAAGAAGCTAACTAATGAATGTTCACCAAATAATCAAATCTAAAAAATAAAACCGCCTAAAGGAAAATCGAAGAAAACCTAGAAGAAATAAACCGGAACGGGAGGTATTATACCGGTTCGGGCGTCGGTGAGAAAAACCAATGGCGGCGGCAACGGTTGCCGGCGGCGGGATTCCGGTGACGGGCGGCCGTGGCGCGGCGGTTCCGGCTAGCGCGGTGAGCTCCGGCGTCGGGGCGAGGCGGCGGACGGCGGCGAATCGGTGCGGGCGACGGTGGAGCGGTGGGATCTACGGCCGGCGGTGGATCTCGCCGGAGCGGCGAAGAAGACGGTGGCGGCACTGCGAGGCGAGCTGGCGGCGGGAACGGGGCCTAGGGGCGGCGCCCTCGCCTTTTAAAGGTGGAGGAGGAGGCGGTGACGTGGAGGAGGGGGCAGAGGAGGCCGGAGGCGGCACGACGTCCATGGCGGCGCGGCGGCGGACTCGGGAGGAGAGAAACGGGGCCCGGGGCTCCGGTATTTATAGGAGGGTCCGGAGAGGCTTGCGGGAGGGGCAATGCGAGGCGGCGGAGGAGTCCGCGGCGGCTACGGCGGCGTCCAGCGACGGGCGGGAGTCAAACTGAGGCTCGGGAAGGGAGACGACCGCGAGGTGGGCTGGGTCGCGGCCTGCTGCGGGCGCGTGTGGGGAAGTGGGCTGCGGGGAGGAGCGGCTGGCTTGGCCGCTTGCTGGGTCGGTTGGCCTGGCGCGGTCGGCGGGGTTGAAAAGTTTAATTTTTTTAAAACATTTTTTTAGACAAACAGAAATAATAAAAACAAAAAATAAATAAAAAATATATTATATAGGCATATAATATATCAAAATTTTCAGAAAAATCTTTTCTACAACATGAACATTTTTCTAGCATCAAATAAAATCTACAAAAATTCATATAAATCAAACAACGCTACTGCTCTAATAAAATCCAATAAAAATCATTAAAAAATACCAAAATGATTTCAAATTCATTTCTCTCCAATTTTCTGTTGTAGGGAATCAAATTACCCTAATTTCTGTATATTTTATTTTTGAAGAAAAATATTTTGAATAAAACCCAAATAACTCCAAATTGAAAATAATTTCAAAGAGGCTTTGAATTTAATTCTTTTAAAACTTCCAACTCATATTTCATATGTTTTCAAGATGCCATTTTATCTTCTCTCATGAAAATCATTGAGTTGCTTAAAGTTTTTTGAATTTGAAATATTTCCAAATGGAATTCAAATATTTTCAAAAAACCCTTCTCATTTATTTAAATGGAAGAAGTCATGTCATCTTCTCTCTAGGGTTTTGTATTTGAAAAGAATTTGTATTCACGGGGATGCAAAAATGAAAGTTTTGCGAAAGTCCTTTTATTCCCTCTCATTTAACTTTCAAAAGTTTCAAATTTCACTCCATTTCACACACGCAATCAAACAATCACTCAAAACTATTTATTTATTATAACATTCCAAAATTTAGAATTTTGGGATGTTACAAAGGTAAAGGGTAATGATCCTTTTAAGTAGCTTTATTTAATTTGCGGAAATAAATTACCATCCTATAACCTGTAAAAATTCTTTGCGGGATCAATTCATCTTTATCGTTAGGAACGACAGTAATACCTTCCTTCTTAGGGACACAATGGACATGACTTACCCACTGACTATCAACAACGGGATAAATTATACCTGCCTCCAGGAGCTTTAGTATTTCTTTTCTTACCACTTCTTTCATCTTAGGATTTAACCATTGTTGGTGATCAACAACTGGTTTGGCATCTTTCTCTAATTTTATTTTGTGTTGGCATAGAATGGGACTAATGCCCTTAAGATCATCAATAGTATATCCAATAGCAGCACAGTGCTTCTTCAGAGTTTTCAATAATTTCTCCTCTTCCTTCTCTTCATCAAGATAAGCATATTTAAGAGTATCAGGTAGTGGTTTAAGCTCAAACACGAGATCACCCTTGGGTGGTGGAGGATCCCCTAGAATTTCAACAGGCAAGTTGTGTTTCAAAATAGGTCCATGTTTAAAGAATACTTCATCTATCTCCCTTCTTTCATTCATAAACATATCATTTTCATGGTCTAGCAAATATTGTTCTAAAGGATCATTAGGAGGCACGACAACAGAAGCAAGACCAATAATTTCATCCTTACTAGGCAATTTTTTATCATGTGGTTGTCTACGAAATTTAGCAAAGTTAAAGTCATGAGACATATCCCCTAAACCAATCGTAACAATATCCTTTTTGCAGTCTAACTTTCCCACACAAGAATTCTACATCTCTAACAATCCCAACTGGTGAAATAGTATCTCTATTGGCAAGCTTAATTGTAACATCAATTTCTTCTATCTCAGCAGGTGCAATATCATGCATAATTTCTTTGTATAAGAAATGAGGTATTGCACTTGCACTAGCACCCGTATCACATAAGCTATGATAACAATGATCTCCCATTTTAACAGAAATAACAGACATGCCTACAACAGGTCTATGTTTATTCTTAGTATCGGGTTTAGCAATTCTAGCAGCTTCATTACAGAAGTAAATAACATGCCCATCAATATTATCAGCCAAGAGATCTTTAACCATAGCAATACTAGGTACAACTTTAATTTGCTCAGGTGGTGTAGGTGTTCTAGTATTACTCTTACGAACCACATTTGAAGCTTTAGCATGATCCTTTATCCTAACATGGAAAGGTGGTTTCTCAATATAAGTAGTAGGAACAACAGGATCATCATAAGTGATAGTCTTTTCTTCAACTTTAATAGGTGCAACTGCTTTTACTTCAATGGGAGGATTATATTTAAACCACTTCTCCTTAGGGAGGTCAACATGTGTAGCAAAGGATTCACAGAAAGAAGCTACTATCTCAGAGTCAAGTCCATATTTAGTGCTAAATTCAAGAAAAGCATTGGTATCCATAAAAGATTTACCACAATCAAACTTAGGTGTTATACCTGACTCCTTAACTTCGTCAAGATCCCAATCTTCATAGTTGCATTTAATTCTTTCCAATAAATCCCATCTGAATTCAATAGTCTTCATCATAAAAGAACCAGTACAAGAAGTATCGAGCATGGAGCGATTATTGAGAGAAAGCCGAGCATAAAAATTTTGAATAATAATTTCTCTTGAGAGCTCATGATTGGGGTATGAATATAACATTGACTTAAGCCTCCCCCAAGATTGAGCGATGCTTTCTCCTTCATGATGCCAAAAAATTATATATATAATTACGATCACGATGAACAAGATGCATAGGATAAAACTTCTGATGAAATTCCAATTTCAATCGGTTGTAGTTCCATGATCCCATATCATCACATAGCCTAAACCATGTCAATGCCTTTCCCTTCAAAGATAAAGGGAAGACCTTCTTCTTGATAACATCCTCGGGCGTACCTGCAAGCTTAAATAATCCACAAACTTCATCCAGATAGATTAGGTGCAAATCGGGATGCAATGTTCCATCTCCTGTAAAAGGATTAGCTAGCAATTTCTTTACCATACCCGAAGGAATTTCAAAGAAAACATTTTCAGTAGGTTCAGTAGGTTGAGGAGCAACTCTTTGCCCTACTGGTCCAGGCAAAGATACCCCAAACTAGCCCCTCAAAGGATTATGTTCCATAGTAACAAGTGACACTAAATTTCAGCACACTATATAAATTTTTTCCTTACCAAGTTCCACTTACCAAAGGCGCTTCACTCCCCGGCAACGGCGCCAGAAAAGAGTCTGGATGACCCACAAGTGTAGGGGATATATCATAGTCCTTTCAATAAGTAAGAGTGTCAAACCCAACGAGGAGCAGAAGGAAATGACAAGCGGTTTTCAGTAAGGTATTCTCTGCAAGCACTGAAAATATCGGTAATAGATAGTTTTGTGATAAGGTAATTCGTAACGAGTAACAAGTAACAAAAGTAAATAAGGTGCAGCAAGGTGGCCCAATCCTTTTTGTAGCAAAGGACAAGCCTGGACAAACTCTTATATAGAGAAAAGCGCTCCCGAGGACACATGGGAATTATCGTCAAGCTAGTTTTCATCACGCTCATATGATTCACGTTTGTTACTTTGATAATTTGGTATGTGGGTGGACTGGTGCTTGGGTACTACCCTTTCTTGGACAGGCATCCCACTTATGATTAACCCCTATTGCAAGCATCCGCAACTACAAAAGAAGTATTAAGGTAAACCTAACCATAGCATGAAACATATGGATCCAAATCAGCCCCTTACGAAGCAACTCATAAACTAGGATTTAAGTTTCTGTCACTCTAGAAACCCATCATCTACTTATTACTTCCCAATGCCTTCCTCTAGGCCCAAACAATGGTGAAGTTTCATGTAGTCGACGTTCACATAACACCACTAGAGGAGAGACAACATACATCTCATCAAAATATCGAACGAATACCAAATTCACATCACTACTTATAGCAAGACTTCTCCCATGTCCTCAAGAACAAACGTAACTACTCACAAATCATATTCATGTTCATAATCTGGGGGGGTATTAATATGCATAAAGGATCTGAACATATGATCTTCCACAAAATAAACCAACTAGCATCAACTACAAGGAGTAATCAACACTACTAGCAACCCACAGGTACCAATCTGAGGTTTTGGGACAAGGATGGGATACAGGAGATGAACTAGGGTTTGAGAGGAGATGGTGTTGGTGAAGATGTTGAAGGAGATTGACCCCCTCCCGATGAGAGGATCGATGGTGATGATTTCCCCCTCCTGGAGGGATGTTTCCCCGGCAGAATATCTCCGCCGGAGCCCTAGATTGGTTCCGCCAAGGTTCCGCCTCGTGGCGGCGGTGTGTCATCTCGAAAGCTTGCTTATGATTTTTTCCAGGGTAAAAGACTTCATATAGCAAAAGATGGGCACCGGAGGCCTTCCAGGTGGACCACGAGGCAGGGGGCGCGCCCCCACCCTCGTGGACGGTGGGTGGCCCACCTCTGGTATTTTCTTCGCTCAATATTTTTTATTAATTCCAAAAATGACTTTCATGGAGTTTCAGGACTTTTCGAGTTGTGCAGAATAGGTCTCTAATATTTGCTCCTTTTCCAGCCCAGAATTCCAGCTGCCGGCATTCTCCCTCTTCATGTAAACCTTGTAAAATAAGAGAGAATGGGCATAAGTATTGTGACATAACGTGTAATAACAACCCATAATGCAATAAATATCGATATAAAAGCATGATGCAAAACAGACGTATCAATACTCTTGGGTCTCCTAGTTTCTTGGTATTCCACCCTTAAAAGTGTAATTAGCAAGCATGGTGGAAATTTCAGCCTCCGATATCTTTCTTTTATTTGTAACAATATCTTTCATATACTTAGCATAAGGAGGCATTTTAAGCATATCAGTCAAACACATACACAAAAAGATAGGTCTAATCATTTCAGAAAAGTGCTCAAAATCCTCATCATCCTTTTTCTTGGATGGTTTAGGACGAAAGGGCATGGGTTTCTGAACCCATGGTTCTCTTTCTTTACCATGTTTCCTAGCAACAAAGTCTCTCTTATCATAACGTTGATTCTTTGGTTGTGGGTTATCAAGATCAATAGCAGGTTCAATCTCCATGTCATTATCATTTCTAGGTTGAGCATCATCATGGACATCATAGTTAACATTATCAATAGGTTCATGTTCATCACCAGATTGTGTCTCAGCATCACAAATAGAAATATAATTAGGATCCTCAGGTGTATCTACAACATGTTCACTAGAAGCATGCAAAGTCCTATCCCTTTTCTTTTTATTTTTATTAGATGGACTAGGTGCATCAATATTAATTCTCTGAGAATCTTGCTCAACTCTCTTAGGATGGCCCTCAGGATACAAAGGTTCCTGGGTGATTTTACCACCTCTAGTCATAACCCTAACAACATTATCATTTTTCTTACTATTCAACTCATTGAGCAAATCATCTTGTGCCTTAAGTACTTGCTCTACTTGAGTTCTAACCATGGAAGCATGCTTACTAATAAGCGTAAGATCATTAATAGTTCTACTCATATAATCACCCAAGTAGTCAAGCATGTGAGCATTACATTTCAATTGTCTACTAACATAAGAATTGAAGTCTTGTTTACCAATAAAATTATCAAACTCATCCAAGCATTGACTAGCAGACTTATTATGAGGGATATCACCTTCATAAAATCTATATAGAGAGTTTACCTCTACTACCCGTGTCGGGTTATCAAGACCATGTATTTATTCAATAAGCGGTAAATTCTTAACATCTTCAACTTTAATACCTTTTTCTTTCATAGATTTCTTTGCCTCTTGCATATCTTCAGGACCGAGAAATAGAATACCTCTTTTCTTTGGAGGTTGCTTAGGAGTTGGTTCAGGAAGTGTCCAATCATTATCATTACTCAATATATTATTCGATAGCATTTCAGCTTGCTCAATAGTTCTTTCCCCGAAATCACCACCAACACAACTATCTAGGTGGTCCCTAGAAGCATCGGTTAGTCCATTATAAAAGATATCAAGTATTTCATTTTTCTTGAGAGGATGATTAGGCAAAGCATTAAGTAATTGGAGAAGCCTCCCCCGAGCTTGTGGGAGACTCTCTTCTTCAATTTGCACAAATTTAAATATTTCCCTTAAGGCAGCTTGTTTCTTATGAGCAAGGATTTTTTTCCAGAGAAGTAGTAAATAATATCCCGGGGACTACACACACAACCAGGAGCAAGGGAAATAAACCATAACTTAGCATCACCCTTTAATGAGAAAGGAAACAACTTAAGAATATAGTAATAGCAAAAAATTTCCTCATGAGCAAATAGGGTGGTTATATCATTCAATTTAGTAAGCTGTGCCACAAAAGTTTCAAATTCATAACCATAGAAAGGATCAGATTCATCCAAAGTAATTAACTCAAGATCGACAGAGAATTCATAATCTTTATCAGAAACAAAGATAGGTGAAGTAGCAAACTTAGGATCATATTGCGTTCTAGCATTCAAAGATTTTTCTTTCAGCTTAGTTAACAGTTTCTTAAGATCATCTCTATCATTGCAAGCAAAAAAGTCTCTAGCAGTTTCTTCATCCATAATAAATCCCTCAGGTACAACAGGCAATTCATATCTAGGGGCAGAATCATAATCTTTAGTTTCAATAATATCATCAGTTTTAGTAGTTTCATTCTCTTCAGCATAATCAATAGTTCTAACTCTAGCAAGGTGTTCATCAAGTAATTCACCCAGTGGCACAGTTTTATCAAGCAAAGTAGTAGCATCATCATAAGCATCATGCATAGCAGAAGTGGCATCATCAATAACATGTGAAATATCAAAATCAATAGCAGGTGTAGGTGTTGCAAGTTTACTCAAAACAGAAGGTGAATCAAGTGCAGAGCTAGATGGCAGTTCCTTACCTCCCTTCATAGTAGAGGGATTGATCTTGGTTTTGTTGTCTTTCAGATTCCTCATAGTGATCAACAGATATAAATCCCACGTGACTTAGATAATAGAGCTATTCTTCCCCGGCAACGGCGCCAGAAAAAGGTCTTGATAACCCACAAGTATAGGGGATCACAACAATTCTCAAGGGTAGAGTATTCAAACCAAATTTATTGATTCGACACAAGGGGAGACAAAGAATATTCTCAAGCATTACCAGCTGAGTTGTCAATTCAACCACACCTGAAAGACTTAATATCTACAACAAAGTGTTTAGTAGCAAAGTAGTATGGAAATAACGGTAGCGGTGGCAAAAGTAATAGTAGCAATTTTGTAGCAATTGTAACAGTGGCAATGAAAAAGTAATTTAGCAAAGATCAATATGTGAAAAACTCGTAGGCAATGGATTGATGATGGATAATTATGTCGGATGGCATTCATCATGCAACAGTTATAACCTAGGGTGACTCAGAACTAGCTCCAATTCATCAATATAATGTAGGCATGGATTCCGAATATATTCATACGTGCTTATGAAAAAGAACTTGCATGGCATATTTTGTTCTACCCTCCCATGGCAGTGGGGTCCTATTGGAAACTAAGCGATATTAAGGGCTCCTTTTAATAGAGAACCGGACCAAAGCATTAGTACTTAGTGTCCTCAAACTATGGTCATCACTGGGAAGTGTCCTGACTATTTTCACTCAGGGGTTGCCGGATCATAAGACGTAGTAGGTGACCATAACTTGCAAGATAGGATCAAGAACACAAATATATTCATGAACACATAATAGGTTCAGATATGAAATTATGGCACTCGGGCCCTAATGACAAGCATTAAGCATAGCAAAGTCATAGCAACATCAATCTCAGAACATAGCGAATACTATGGAACAAACCCTAACAAAACTAACTCGATTACATGATAAATCTCATCCAACCCATCACCGTCAAGCAAGGCTATGATGGAATTACTCACGCAGGACACTCAGCATCATGAAATTGGTGATGGAGGATGGTTGATGATGACAATGGCGACGATTTCCCCTCTTTGGAGCCCAAAACGGACTCCAGATCTGCCCTCCCGAGGAAGTACAAGAGGCGGCGGCGGCTTCATATCATAAAACGCAATGAATCCTTCTCTCTGATTTTTTTCCCCGAACATGAATATATGGAGTTGGAGTTGAGGTTGGTGGAGCTTCGTGGGACCCACAAGCCAGGGGGCGCGCCCAAGGGAGTAGGGCGCGCCCCACCCTTGTGGACAGGTGGTGGGTCCTCCTCTGTTGATTCTTTTGCCAATATTATTTATTTATTCCAAAAATATTCTCCGTGAAGTTTTAGGTCATTCCGAGAACTTTTATTTCTGCACGGAAATAACACAAATTCTGCTGAAAACAACGTCAATCCGGGTTAGTTCCATTCAAATCATGCAAATTAGAGTCCAAACTAAGGGCAAAAGAGTTTGGAAAAGTAGATACGATGGAGACGTATCAAGGGGCAATGTTACTATCCTTTTCCACACTTGTGCTTCAAAGTAGCACCATGTTTTTCATAAAGAGAGTCTCTTATGCTTTCACTTTCATATAACTAGTGGGAATTTTTCATTATAGAACTTGGCTTGTGTATTGCAATGATGGGTTTCCTCAAACTCCCGAGGTCCTCAGGAGCAAGCAAGTTGTATGTGTTGGGAATATGCCCTAGAGGCAATAATAAAGTGGTTATTATTATATTTCCTTAATCATGATAAAAGTTTATTATTCATTCTAGATTTGTATTGACCGGAAACTTAAATACATATGTGGATACATAGACAAATACCGTTTCCCAAGTAAGACTCTACTAGACTGGCTCATTGATCAAAAGTTGGTTAAGGTTTCCTAACCACAGGCATGTGTTGTCACTTGATAACGGGATCACATCATTAGGAGAATTATGTGATGGACAAGACCCATCCGTTAGCTTAGCATATGATCGTTCAGTTTATTGCTACCGCTTTCTTAATGTCAAATACATATTCCTTCGACCATGAGATCATGCAACTCCCGGATACCGGTGGAATACCTTGTGTGCTATCAAATGTCATGATGTAACTGGATGATCATAAAGATGCTCTACAGGTATCTCAAAGGTGTTTGTTGGGTTGGCATGGATTGAGACTGGGATTTGTCACTCCGTATGACAGAGAGATATCTCTGGCCTTCCCGGTAATACAACATCACAAGAAGCTTGCAAGGAAAGTGACTAAGGAGTTAGTTGCGGGATGATGTATTATAAAACGAGTAAAGATACTTTCCTGTAACAAGATTGAACTAGGTATGGAGATACCGATGATCGAATCTCAGGCAAGTAACAAACCAACGGACAAAGGGAACTACGTATGTTGTCATAAGGGTTGGACCGATAAAGATCTACATAGAATATGTAGGAACCAATATGGCCATCCACGTCCCACTATTTGTTATTGACCGGAGAAGCGTCTCAGTCATGTCTACATCATTCTCGAACTCGTAGGGTCCACAGGCTTAACATTCATTGACAATATATTAATATATGAGTTATGTATGTTGGTGACTAAATGTTGTTTGGAGTCCCGGATGAGATAACATACATGACGAGGAGCTCCGGAGGTAAATATTGATATATAGGATAATAGTGTTTGGTCTCCGGAAGGGTTCCAGAATTCATCGGAAGGGGTTCCGGATTTTTCCCAAAATGTTCTGGTGCGAGAACAGTTTATTTGGGCCAAGGGGTCACATGGTTTAAGGAACGTGCAAAAGGAAGTTTTGCAGAGGCCATGGGCCAGACGCCAGGGACTCTGGCGTCTGGTCCTGGAGTCTGAGAAGGACTCTTGCCTTGCGGGCTAAACCGACTTTGATGAGGCTCTTTCTCGAAGAAACGACCCTAGGGCTCAACATATAAATAGAGTGGTAGGGCTAGCACCAAGGCCACATCAAGATTCACCAAGCCATGTGCCGGCAACCCCACCCCTCTAGTTTATCCCCTGTCATAGTTTCCGATGTGCTTGGCAAAGCCCCGCGGAACTCATCTACTACTTCGCCTCTCTTGCTGGATCGAGAAGGCAAGGACGTCATCGAGTTGAACATGTGCTGAACGCGGCGGTGTCGTACATTTGGTACTTGATCAGGATGGATCGTGAAGATGTACGACTACATCAATCACGTAGATAAATGCTTCCGCTTAGCGATCTACAAGGGTATGTAGATGCTCTCCCCCTCTCGTAGCTATACATCGCCATGGATAGATCTTGCGTGTGCGTAGAAATTTATTGTTTTCCATGCAATGTTCCCTAAAGTGGCATCATGATCCAGGTCTATGCGTAGATGATATGCACGAGTAGAACACAAACGAGTTGTGTGCGGTGATGTTCATATTGCTTACCACCAACGTCTTATTTTTATTCGGCGGTATTGTGGGATGAAGCGGCCTGGACCAACCTTACATGTCCACGTACATGAAACTGGTTCCACCGATTGATGCAACTTGTTTTGCATAAGATGGCTGGCGGGTGTTTGTTTCTCTCACTGTAGTTGAATCGAATTTGAATATGGCCGGTCCTTGCAGAAGGTTAAAATAACAAACTTGATAATCACCATTGTGGTTTTGCATAGGTAAGAACGGTTCTTGCTAGTTGCCTATAGCAGCCACGTAAAAATTGCAACAACAAAGTAGAGGACATCTAACTTGTTTTGCAGGGTATGTTGTGATGTGACATGCTCAAGACGTGATGTGATATATGTTGATGTATGAGATGATCATGTTTTGTATAAGTTCACGACTTGCATGTCAATGAGTTTGAAAACCGGCAGGAGCCTTAGGGTTGTCTTTAATTATTGTATAACAAGTATGTGAATCAATTAAGCACCATGTAATTGCTTTACTTTATCGCTATACATTAGCACTAGTTGTAGAAGCAATAGTTGGCGAGAGAACCCCGATGCAATGATGGAGAACAAGGTGTCATGGTGGTGACAATGGAGACCATACCGAATCTTTGGAGATGGACATCAAAAGCACAAGATCATGATGGCCATATCATGTCACATATTTTGATTGCATGTGATATCTGTTTATCATTTACGTATCTTATTTTTCTTAGAACGAGGTCGCATTATAAGATGATCCCTTCACTTAATCTCAATATAAAAGTGTTCTCCCCAAGTATGCACAAAATAAGCATGCCCATTTAATGGTTTTCCCTCAACTAAACCAGTTGGGGTTTCAGCACAAGCACATAGGGATCGAAGATGATCCAAGTAGAAAGCTTCAGTAGTATGATAGATTTTAGGTGGTTTATCAAACATTGGTTTAGTAGGTACAACTAATTTTTTTGGTATTTTACGTTTCTTACCCATAACTAGAGATAGAAAACAAGGGCACAAAATAAAAACTACTTAGTCATAAAGCAAACAAGCACACACGAGAATATTCACCCCACGCCATTGCTCCCCTGCAACGGCGCCAGGAAAAGATCTTGATAACACACAAGTATAGGGGATCATTTGTAGCCTTTTTCGATAAATAAGAGTGTCTAACCCAACGAGTCTAAAGGTAGAACAAATATTCCCTCAAGTTCTATCGACCACAGATACAACTCTACGCATACTTGACATTTGCTTTACCTAGTACGAGTATAAAACTATTTGGTAGGTGATAGGATAAGTTTGCAAGAATAAAACTAGGAGTACTTTGCGTGTAAGGTAATAAAATTAGATAGCTTTTGTCAACAAGAAAGTCATTTGTCCCTAGGAAATTGATAACTAGACCGGTAATCATTCTTGCAATTTTACATGAGGGAGAGGCATGAGCTAACATACTTTCTCTACTTGGATCATATGCAGTTATGATTGGAACTCTAGCAAGAATCCGCAATTACCAAAGATCATTAAGGTTGTAAAATCCAACCATAGCATTATGTATCAAGTCCTCTTTACTCGCATAAGCAATAACCCACTTATCCGTGTTCAGGCTTCTGTCACTCTAGCAACTGACAATAAGCAAATTATGAATGTTTTGCAACACCCTACAGCGGGGATCCCTCATGTGGGCACCATAGGACAGCACCATAAAAAATATACACTCAAACCAACCACGATCATCAGTTAGCCCATCGGACAAAACTGATCTACTCAAATATCATAGGATAACCACATATCATTGGGAAATATTATATAGTATTGAGGGGGAGAAAGGGGTGTTACACCGCTGCATAGAGGGGGAGAAAGTTGGTGTTGATGGTAGCAAGATTGTTGATGTAGCAAGATTGTTGATGTAGAGCTCCAACCGACCTACGATGACCGAACAACCCACCACCACGCATCTGGGCTGCCTGGCACGCCCAGGTGTCTTGTGGTGGCTGTGGGCCCCCATTTGCATTGATTCCACCTCCCAAAAATCACATATATTCCAAAATAATTCTTCGTAAATTTTTATCCCATTTGGACTTTGTTTGATATTGATTTTCCGCGAAGCAAAAAACATGCAACAAACTGGAACTGGCACTGGGCACTGAATCAATAGGTTAGTCCAATAAATCATATAAAATGTTGCCAAAAATATGTGAAAGTTGTATAATATTGGCATGAAACAACAAAAATAGATACGACGGATACGTATCAGCTTCCCCAAGCTTAATTCCTTCTCACCCTCGAGTAGCTAAATGATAAAAAATATAATTTTTGATGTGGAATGCTACCTAGCATAATCTTGATCATATATTTAATCATGGCATGAATATTAATTAAGACACGAGTGATTCAAAGCAATAGTCTATAATTTGACATAAATACATCAATACTCAGGCATCCCAACAAACAATCATTTCTTCCAAAATATCAATGCTAAAGAAAGCTATCCCTACAAAATCATATAGTATTTATCATGCACAACCCCGATGACAAGCCGAGCAATTGGTTCATACTTTTTAACGTGCTTCAGCTTTTTCAACCCTCATGCAATACATGAGCGCAAGCCATGGATATAGCACTATGGGTGGAATAGAGTATGATGATAGGGGTAAATATAGAGAATAAAAAAAGTAAGAAAGTCTCACATCAACGCGGGTAACCAACGGGCAATGAAGATGCCCATCAATTGATATCAATGCGAGGAGTAGGGTTTGCCATGCAACAAATGCACTAAGAGTTGTAGGTGTATGAAAACTCAACATGAAAACTAAGTGTGTGTGTGCATCTAACTCTATAATGAAAAATTCCCACTAGGATATGAAAGTGACAACATAGGAGACTCTCTATATGAAAAACATGGTGCTACATTGAAGCACAGGTGTGGAATTAGCATGCCCCTTCTCTCTTTGTCCTTTTTTCTGTTCTTTCTTTTTTCCTTTTCTTCTTTCTTCTTTTTTTCTCGTTGTCCGGAGTCTCATCCCGACTTGTGGGGGAATCATAGTCTCCATCATCTTTCCTCAATGGGACAATTCTCTAATGTAATGAATAATGATGGTCATCACACTTCTATTCACTTGCAACTCAAAAGAAATAAAAATTACAACTCGATACCTAGAACAAAATATGACTCTATATGAATGCCTCTGGCAGTGTACCAGGATGTGCAATGATCTAGCATAACAACGATATCAAAAAGCGGACAAGCCATGGAAATATCATGCTAGCTATCTTACGATCATGCAAATCAATATGACAGTGAATGCTAAAGTCATCAAAACGGAAGAGGTGGAAGTTGCATGGCAATATATTCAGAATGGCTATGGAAAGGCCATAATAGGTAAGTATGGTGGTTGTTCTAAGGAAGATATAATGAGGCTTATGTGTGATAGAGCATATCATATCACGGTGTTTGGATGCACCTGCGAAGTTTGCACCGACTCTCGAAGTGAGAAAGGGCAATGCTCGGTACCATAGATGCTAGCAAATTGCGAAAAGGTAAGACTGCGTATATTCCATGGACTCACATTAGTCATAAAGAACTCATATACTTATGGAGAAAGTTAATTAGCCCTCGAAGCAAAGTACTACTACGCATTCCCCTGGGGGATAGATTGGAAGGAAAATACCATCACTGATTCCCCGCCGCCACTCATAAGGAAGACAATCAATAATTAATCATGCTCCAACTTCATAGCATGATGAGAGACTATATGTGCATGCTTTGGGAATCACAAAACTTAAGACCAATATTCTTACTAACCACAACCATTTACTAGTACCTCCCACATATTACCATCTCTATATCACAAAACTATTGCAAGGAATCAAACATATCATATTCAGTGATCCACAAGTTTTATGTAGGATTTTGTGACTAACCATGCAAATGACCAATTCCTGTTGACTCTCTAAACAGATATAAGTGAAGCATGAGAGTTTAATTATTCCTATAAAAGAACAAGCTCTAATAAATATAAGTGAAGCAAAAGAGCATTCTATGAATAACGGTTTTCTATGTGAAGAGAAACAAGCAATCCAAACTTCAAATGATATAAGTGAAGCACATGAAGCATTCTATAAAGCCATACTCAAAAGATATAAGTGAAGTGCAATGAGCATTCTATAAATCAACCATGGAATATCTCATACCAGCATGGCGCGAAAAAGAAAAGTGGAAACTAAACACAAAAGACGCTCCAAGATTTACGCATATCACATGAACGAAACGAAAACAAAAACATACCGATACTTGTTGAAGAAAGATGGGATGCCTTCCGGGGCATCCCCAAGCTTAGACGCTTGAGTCTCCTTGGATATTTACTTGGGGTGCCTTGGCATCCCCAAGCTTGAACTCTTGCCTCTCCTCCTTCTCCTAATATCGAGAGCTCCTCGATCTTTCATCACTTCATCCACAAAAAACTCAACAGAGAGCTTGGTAAGATCCATTAGTATAATAAAGAAAATCACTCTTTTAAGTACTATTGCAAAACAATTCATATTTTGTTTCTGCATTATCCCTGATGTATTATAACTTCTTCCTGGTTTATACCACTGATAAAATCAATAGTTTTGTCAAAACAATGCATCAAAAACAGAATCTGTCAAAAACAGGACATTCTATAGTAATCTGAACTCTAACCATACTTCTGTAACTCCAAATTCTGAACAATTAGGACAAAATAAAAAATTTGTATTGCAATATTGTGCAAAAAGTTTTAGAAACTTTCGACATTCCAGTAAAATAAAAGCAAAATCATGCACTACAGCCAAAGTTTCTGTTTTTTGCACTGCACATACCAACAAGCAATCTAATCAACCTAAAGGCAAATCTTGGCACATTATTTTTATGATACGATGAATTTGCACATGGGGATAATTATTTTTCTTGAAAAGTTTCTATAATCGAGATTTAGAAAGTTTCCACTAGCAGGAACAAAGTTCAAGGATATCTCCCACTTCCATGATGCTCATCTTTCTCACTTTCACTTCTCTTTTCGTGAAGTATTAAGTTACCCTCTATATTTTTTTAAACATTATAAAAGGACACAACAGAATAAAATGACTCTCTAAAACTTCCAGCTTGTCTCCGTGGCAGCTCTTTCTTTAAAGCCATTAAGCTAGGCATAAAGTGCTCAAGTAATGGATCCACCCGGATCCCAAGATATATCAAAGCCAATTTTAATTAGAAATGATTTGTAATTTTGTAGTGAGCACAAAGCAACATATATCAAGCAATGACAAAGTCTAACTCTCTTCCTATGCATCGACATGTCATACAAGAACAATTCATGCACATCAAGTAATGGCCAATACATAGCATAAAAAGTTTCTTGCAATTTTATCGTGTTGGAAACATAGAGAGTCGAAGATATAGTTCCTCTCTCATAATAACTGCAAGTATGAGAAGCAAGCACATGCATATTATATTCATCAAATTTATCATGTGCAACGGTAAAAGGCAACCTATCAACATAATCTTTAATAAGTGCAAACTTCTCCGATATAGTGTAGTTTGGAGAATTCACAAAGATAATAGGACTATCATGTGTGGGTGCAATAGCAAAAATTTCATGTTTGTCACGCCCCCGATTCAATCGTACACTAATCATACACTCAAATGTGTACGATCAAGATTAGGGACTCAAGGGAAGATATCACAACACAACTCTAGACACAAATAAAATAATACAAGCTTTATATTACAAGCCATGGGCCTCGAGGGCTCGAATACATAAGCTCGATAACACAAGAGTCAGCGGAAGCAGCAATATCTGAGTACATACATAAGTTAAAAAAGTTTGCCTTAAGAAGGCCAGCACAAAAGCCTCCTATCTACTCTTGGTCGTCAGCGGGCTCCACGTAGTAGTATCCGCCGGCGGTGGCATCTGGCTCCTGGGCTCCGACATCTGGTTGCATCAACCGGAAAGAAAAGAAAGGGGGAAAAGGGGGAGCAAAGCAACCGTGAGTACGCATCCAAAGTAAACGCAAGCAAGGATCTACACTACATATGCAACATTATCAAAGGAAGGCTGTATATGTGGACTGGGCTGCAGAAATGCCAGAATAAAGAGAAGGCCTAGTCCTTCGAAAACTAGCATCTTCTGGAAACCACCATCTTGCAGCAAACACAAGGGAGTAGAGTAGCATAAAGTAAAGTAGTAGTAGTGTTATCAACCCCGGCCAGAGATCCTTTCTCGACTCCCTGCGAGAAAGAAATCCCAGAGCCGTACTATCCATTACTCATCACAATCCAATTCTCATCACAAGTATCCAATTCTAGTTGTATCGATCGGGATACAACTCCAAGTGTCCGTTACCATAAGACAGGCTATCGATAGATGTTTTCTTCCCTGCAGGGGTGCACCAACTTACCCACCACGCTCGATTAACTCCGGCCGGACACACTTTCCTGGGTCATGCCCGGCCTCGACCAAACTATACACCGCAAACCGACCTAGGCTTAATAGAGAGGCTAGCATGCCAGACTAAACCTATGCCCCCAGGGGTCATGGGCCATCGCCTCGGGAACTCCTGCACGTTGCATACGCGGCCGGTGAGCACACCTAGCTACCTCCTTCAAAAAGGCAGGTGCTTACGCAGTCCAACCCAGCGCGCGCCGCTCAGTCTCTAACGTCTATTAAACTTTGGCTAATGTATACGATGCATAATGCCCATACTATGTCCACGTGATGGTTAGTGCTATCAGGCCAAAGGCCCCTCGGATCAAATATCCAAATCGTACTGGATTAGGAACGCGCGGTAACAAGCAGAGACTCACGAAAGATGTGACCCTGTTGCCCCATCTCGAGGACTTGCGGCAATGGCTAGGAATGCCCGGCCATGCCTCATAATTACCTCGCGGGCACCTTCCAGGTCAACCCGTCTCCACATCACTAGCGGGTACCCCTCAGGGTCGACCTGCCTTTTCAAGTAGTAGTTGTAAGGTCCAAGTATCTATGTGTCCAAACTTTAAGGGGAAAGCCCGAGGAATCACCCCCGGTGAATTCCACTCAATGTAATCATCAAGGTGAATGTAAGAGGGACCACCCTCGAGGTCCACACTTGAGAGGTTGCACGACATAGTCGTAACGTAAGTGTTAAAAAGGAAATCACCCTCGATGACCACGACCATATAGCTACACTATAGGGTTAACATCAAAAGTGCTGATGACGCCTCACACTCGGCACTCGATAGTAACCCAGTAGTGTCGAGCAACTAATGGGAAGTGATGTGCGGTGCCGGGGCCTGGTCTTCAATCCCGTTGATCGGGTCTTTGATGATGAAGCAGGGGCAACAAGGACAAGGTGGGGGGTCACTAATGGATCACTAACCAACCTATACTAAGCAGTTTACGATAAGCAGGTAAGGTAACAATAAGCAGGTTACAAAAGCAGGCTATGCATCAGAATAGGAGCAAACAATAACAGTAGCAAAATATAATGCAAGAATGAGAGAATGGAATGGGTGATATTGGGATGATCAAAGGGGGGGCTTGCCTGGTTGCTCTGGCAAGGAGGAGGAGGAGTCGACGTAGTCGATCACAGGGGCAACATCGGTCTCGGGGTCTACCAGAGAGAAGATGGTGAAGAAACAATAAATAAAAAGCAAACATAGCATCACAAAGCATAACGTGGCAATATGCTATGCCGGGTGTAACCTAACGTATGGCTACATGATATAGGTGAAGGGGGAATTCAACCGGGAAGGTATTCCTGGTTCCGGACCTGTGTTAGACAGATGATCGGAGGGGGAATGTTCCATGTTTTGATAGTTAGAGGCATATGACAGGTAAACGGACCCCGTATTTGGATTCGTCTCATTGTTCTGAGCAACTTTCATGTATAAAACTTGTTCATCCGAATTACGGATTATTTTCTACGATTTTTCAAAGGTTTATTAAAATTCTGGAATTATCTTTAATTCAGAAAGGGAATTATGATGTCAGCCTGATGTTAGTAGTCAACAGAGTGTTGAATGGTCAAATAGAGCACGGGGGCCTATCTGTCATTGACCTAACTAATTTAACAGGGTTAAATTAGTTAATTTAGTTAATTAGACTAATTAATCATAGTTAATTAGGTTAATTATTTACCTATTTAATTAATTACTTAATTAATTATTATTTATTTATAAATCTTTTTTTACAAAACAGGGGGGTGTGGGCTCCTGTGGTCAGTGGCCCATGAGGCTAAACGGGCGCGCGGGTGACGGGTGCTGGCGCCCATCGAGGCCGAAGCCCGCCCAGGGACGGGGCAAGGAAGAGGCGAGGCCAAGGCGGCTGGGGGGGTGCGACAGCGTGGGGCAAGGGCGGCCAGGGGTGAGGCGCGGTTGGTCGGCGGCCGGAGATGAGGCCAGGGGCGCAGGCGCGGGCCATGGTGGCGAACAGCGCGACCAGGGGCGCGCGAGCGGGGTGAGGATGACAGGCGAGGCCACACGCGCGGGAGCGTACGAAGAGGTTCAGGCGCGTCAGTGGTGGCATCCTACGGTGACGGGAGGGGGAGGGGAAGGGGATGAGGGCTCACAGGGCCCTGTAGAGGTGCTAAAGCATGCTCGGGGACGGGCCAGAGTTATGATTTCGACGCTGGGGCGGCGGGTGGCGCCGTCGGGTGCCCTTCCAGATCCAGGGACGGGGAGGAGGACGGGGCCGTGAGGAGGAGGTTGAGGAGGACGGGGCCGTGAGGAGGTTGAGGAGGACGATGGCGGTCCGGTGACGGGGTTCGGCATGTCGAGGCAGCTATGGCGACAGTGGTCAGGGTCGCCGCCGGGTCATTGCCCCGATCCAGAAGGGGATCGGGGGAGTGGGGGAGTGCGTGGGGAGTGGGGGGGGGACAGCGGTTTAGGTCATGAGAGTGGGAGGGGATAAGGAGGCGATGGGTGGGCCGGCCTGTGAGCATGGTCGACCGGGTCGGCGGGGTTGAGGCCCGGTGGGGAAAAGGGGGGGGGGTTCAGCCTTTCTCTTTTTATTATGTTTTGCATTTTCTTTTAGTACCAAATGAGTTTTGTTTTGAACAAAACTTGGCACATAAATCTAACTCAATATCTTGAGATGGAATAAAAGTTTGGGGGTCAAAGGAGTTGTCTAACCATTTTTAGAAAATGAAGAGGACATATTAAATACTGCTGGACCAGATAATAAATTCCAAGAGGCAATTTGGGAATTCCAAAAATGTTGGCTTCAACATGACAAATATCTAGGGATTATTTGCCATAGGATGAATTATTTTATTTGCATGAAAGAAGAAGCAAACATTTGACATGCAATTTGAATTTGAATTTGAAGCAGATTTTGGACAAGTGGCATTTTGGCACTGTGATCATGATGACATGACCTTCATTAGGGGGATATTACTGTAGTGTGATGCTGGGGATGTTACAAATCTCCTCCACTACAAGAAATCTCGTCCCGAGATTTAAGTGGGGAAGTAAAGAGTAACTTCGGGAGAACTGACTCTTATAGGGTTAATTATCTGATGAACAATGGGAATGTGGCAGAAGTATCTCTCGAGTTGGAACTTAAGAAAACATCGAGAGCAAAATATGAAGGTACAATAGGAAGTTTCAAGCGAATGGACAAACGATCTATACCGGAACAGAGTGTGAGAAGGGGGTTCAGAGCATCAGGAATAGATCATCTCTCGGACGGTGGCTCGTGACAACACACAAAGCCAAGAGCAAATGATACTTCATAAGAAGGACATACAGGAGAGTTAGGTTTCGATCCTGTGGAACTGTGGGTTATGGGCCCGCCATGTGGGTTAAAAGTAGAAAGGGGGCTGATAGCAAGACATGTTAGATGATAGACTGTCAGTTATGTTGCTAGCAACGTTGGTACCAAGGGCGAGGGACGAAGAGAACTATTTTTCTGCTCGTTGAACGAGGCGGACCAATAGGCAAAGTTCTCATCCATCGGTGGTTACCGGAATGTCAATAGAAATAATAACAAGGTCTTACTGACAAATTGTACACCGAGGTGTTTTCATAAGCAGGGAACTATTACTGCTTAGATCTCATAAACCACAAGAAAGGTTAAACAAAACAATGGGAAGAAAAGGTGATCATTAGATTAATTAGAACATTGGAAAGGAAAGTGTGTTTAAACACAATTATCAGGAGTATATCCTTCCCAAGGACAAGCAGAGTATGATATCCATGATAAGACAACAAGTTCAAAAGCATTTAGATAAATGGGACGAGGGAAGAATCATGATATTACCCATACAATGATGTTTGGATAATAGATCAAGAAACATTCCACAATGTGCTTCCAATGTTCTTGTTGATATTCGGAATACCTCTGTCATGCTTCGAGGTAGCATTAACATGGTGTTCCAAGTAGGGGTTGGAGTTGAAGATCACAAGAAATACTCAAAGAACAATTGCAGGAATAACAAGGAGTCCAAGGTATAACCAAGACATGATCAAACATGTGTTGGAAAGAAGACAAGGGGGTTGTCAATGATAACTCAAATCATTAAAGGTGAAGGATGGTATTTCTCACCATGAATTTAATTATCATCTCAACGGAAGTCAAAATGTTGATATTGATCACGACGCATTTGTCGAGAGGCTCTATGAAGATGCCATCAAGGAGCGATGCCATCAAGCAACAGGAAGGATGAAGCGAAAGGCTATTGGAACCACGGATACGACACAAGCTCAAAATCAAGCTTGTTGTTCGAGGTGAATTGATAAAATAAGGAAGATCGACGTAAGCTTCGCTCATCGTTGAAAAGTTGTGCTCCGGGAATGAGGACCAGGTAGCACAGTTAAATTAGCACAAAAATGATATAGCCGATCAGGCTAGGAATGATGTGACGGAGTATCACTCCAATTAAGAATTTACAAGAGGTAGCACAATGACACAATATAATCGAGATAACATGAGGCAATACTTGAAGGTAGATAAAATTAGAGGTTGGACAGGTGAAATGACTTGCAGGAGACAAGTATTTTAACTTGTCCGAGAAATGGAAGTATGGAGAAACTAGGGTCGGAACCACGATTATGAATGATCAAACCACCGATACAAGATGAACTTATAACAAGGGGGTAATTATTTTTACGAGCAGCTTCCATGATAAGTCCTACATCGGGTCCATGGGCATGAACACAGAGGTTCAAGGTCGACTCCCACTTCTTCAATGCATAACCTTTCATTCACTCCTCATTTTCGAAGAATTTGTAGTGCAAAATATTTATCTGGTGAAGCACCAGAAGAGTATGACTCACATCTCTTTCGAGTTCACATGGATTAGTGAAGACATAGGTTCAACCCGTAGGGGTATCTTAGGAACATATACCACTAACTTCAGGATTAAAATATACTAGCTCGAAAGCAGAGCATGGTTGAAAAAACAAGATGATAGAATTTACCAAAGGCATTATGTGTCAGGGAAAAACTCACAAGTTTAATGAATATGAAGGACATTGTCAGATAATAATCCAACCAACGATATGGCGGTCCATAAAAGATCTGATGTGAGTATCGATACTCACCCAGAAGAAGAAAGAATGCAAAGGCATCGGGTTATAGATATAACTGGATAACTTGAAAGCTTGAATACAAAGGAATTACGATTTTCAAATCAGAAGATCTGAAGCAGAGGCTCTGATCAAAAGATAATTGAGTTGAATAGATACAGATCGACAATCAAACAAGGTTTGATTTGACAAGAATAAGCTCATGTTTGGAGTGACGTCTGAGCTGGAAGGATGAATGCTAGGATCTGATTGAGGATTACGAGCATTCGTGACATATTGGATCAAGGGACTCGAAACGATAGTGACAGAGGATGTCAACGAAGATTACTTGGAATTAACCATAATGCAAGCAAACAAGAATTTCAAGAACAATAGGCTGCTGAGGATTATCGGAAGATCGAGTAGTATTTCAAATACTTTTGTGAAACATATGAACAACTGGGGAAAAACAAATCCTCGATACGTGTGAGGATTAATTTGTCGGTGTATTCAGGCGACAAGGAACTGCAAGGCAGTAGGCACAAAAGCAGTCTCGGAACAACGACAAGTATTTCGGGGTATCTTGTAATAACAAGAGCAACTGGGGATGAAGGTATGAGCGACAAGGATATGCAATTATCCATAGGGATTCATCGGTGTTAAGGGACTGCAAAAGAAATGAACACAAGTTCTCGGGAGTAGATCGGAGAATATCTTCGAAGTCTTCTGGTGAAGCAGGCAACCATCCGGAATGAAGGGGCTCTCCGGGGAAAGTCGTTACGAGAACCTAATGTAGTTAGTAAATTCATTTAACCCGAAAAGAAGAGAATAGACTCCCAGAGTATAGACGAGGAGTAAAAGATCCTAATACCACCCATATGGCGACGTGGGCCCGTAAGACACACAACCATGTTAGTAAAAGTTTTTGTAGTGACTAGACTCGACTTCGGCCAAGGAGTTGGAAAGGGGGCCTACCTACAGACAGTCGGCTCTGATACCAACTTGTGACGCCCCCGATTCAATCGTACACTAATCATACACGCAAGTGTGTACGATCAAGATCAGGGACTCACGGGAAGATATCACAACACAACTCTAGACACAAATAAAATAATACAAGCTTTATATTACAAGCCATGGGCCTCGAGGGCTCAAATACATAAGCTCGATAACACAAGAGTCAGCGGAAGCAACAATATCTGAGTACAGACATAAGTTAAACAAGTTTGCCTTAAGAAGGCCAGCACAAAAGCATCTACGATCAAAAAGGCAAGGCCTCCTGCCTGGGAGCCTCCTATCTACTCCTGGTCATCAGCGGGCTCCACGTAGTAGTACGCACCGGCGGTGGCATCTGGCTCCTGGCCTCCGACATCTGGTTGCATCAACCGGAAAGAAAAGAAAGGGGGAAAAGGGGGAGCAAAGCAACCGTGAGTACTCATCCAAAGTACTCGCAAGCAAGGATCTACACTACATATGCAACATTATCAAAGGAAGGCTGTATATGTGGACTTGGCTGTAGAAATGCCAGAATAGAGAGAAGGCCTAGTCCTATCAAAGACTAGCATCTTCTGGAAACCACCATCTTGCAGCAAACAGGAGGGAGTAGAGTAGCATAAAGTAAAGTAGTAGTAGTGTTATCAACCTCGGCCAGAGATCCTTTCTTGACTCCCTGCAAGAAAGAAATCCCAGAGCCGTACTATCCATTACTCATCACAATCCAGTTCTCATCACAAGTATCTAGTTCTAGTTGTATCAATCGGGATACAACTCCAAGTGTCCATTACCGTAGGACAGGCTATCAATAGATGTTTTCTTCCCTACAGGGGTGCACCAACTTACCCACCACACTCGATTAACTCCGGTCGGACACACTTTCCTGGGTCATGCCCAGCCTCGGCCAAACAATACGCTGCAATCCGACCTAGGCTTAATACAGAGGCCAGCACGCCAGACTAAACCTATGCCCCCAGGGGTCATGGGCCATCGCCCCGGGAACTCCTGCATGTTGCGTACGCGGCCGGTGAGCAGACCTAGCTACCTCCTTCAAAAAGGCAGGTGCTTACGCAGTCCAACCCAGCGTGCACCGCTCAGTCCCTGACATCTATTAAGCTTTGGCTGATGTATACGACATAGAACGCCCATACTATGCCCACGTGATGGTTGGTGCTATCAGGCCAGAGGCCCCTCAGATCAAATACCTACATCATAGTGGATTAGGAATGCATGGTAACAAGTAGAGACTCACGAAAGATGTGACCCTGTTGCCCCGTCTCGAGGACTTGCGGCAAGGGCTAGGAATGCCCGACCACGCCTCGTAATTATCTCGCAGGCACCTTCCAGGTCAACCCGTCTCCACATCACTCGCGGGTACCCCTCAGGGTCGACCCACCTTTTCAAGTAATAGTTGTAAGGTCCAAGTATCCGTGTGTCCAAACATCAAGGGGAAAACCCGAGGAATCACCCTGGTGAATTCCACTCAATGTAATCATCAAGGTGAACATAAGAGGGACCACCCTCGAGGTCCACACTTGAGACGTTGCACGACAGAGTCGTAACGGAAGTGGTTAAAGAGGAAATCACCCTCGATGACCACGACCAAATAGCTACACTACAGGGTTAACATCAGAAGTGCTGATGATGCCTCACCCTCGGCACTCGATAGTAACCCAGTAGTGCCGAACAACTAAGGGGAAGTGATGTGCGGTTCTGGGGCCTGGTCTTCGATCCCGTTGATCGAGTCTTCGATGATGAAGCAGGGGCAACAAGGACAAGGTGGAGCGTCACTGATGGATCACTAACCAACCTATACTAAGAAGTTTAGGATAAGCAGGTAAGGTAACAATAACCAGGTTACAAAAGCAGGCTATGCATTAGAATAGGAGCAAACAATAATAGTAGCAAAATATAATGCAAGCATGAGAGAATGGAATGGGCGATATTGGGATGATCAAAGGGGGGATTGCCTGGTTGCTCTGGCAAGGAGGAGTCATCGTTAACATAGTCGATCACAGGGGCAGCATCAGTCTCGGGGTCTACCGGAGAGAAGAGGGGAAAGAAACAGTAAATATAAAGCAAACATAGCATCACAAAGCATAACGTGGCAATATGCTATGCTGGGTGTAAACCTATGTTAGACAGATGACCGGAGGGGAATGTTCCATGTTCAGATTGTTAGAGGCATCTGACAGGTAAACGGACCGGGTTTTCGGATTTGTCTCGTTGTTCTGAGCAACTTTCATGTATAAAACTTTTTCATCCGAATTACGGATTATTTTCTATGATTTTTCAAAGTTTTATTAAAATTCTGGAATTATCTTTAATTCAGAAAGGGAATTATGATGTCAGCCTGACATCACCATGAGGTCAGCAGTCAACAGAGCGTTGATTGGTCAAACAGAGCAGGGGGGCCATCTATCATTGACCTAACTAATTTAACAGGGTTAAATTAACTAATTTTGTTAATTAGACTAATTAATCACAGTTAATTAGATTAATTATTTACCTAATTAATTAATTAATTAATTAATTATTATTTATTTATAAATCTCTTTTTTTTTACAAAATAGGGGGGTGTGGGCCCCTGTGGTCAGTGGCCCATGAGGCTAAACATGCTTGCGGGTGACGGGTGCTGGCGCCCGTCGAGGCCGAAGCCCGCCCGGGCGCAGCGCAAGGAAGAGGCGAGGCCAAGGAGGCTAGGGGGGGTGCGCCGGCAAGGGGCAAGGGCGGCCGGGGGTGCGGCGTGGTTGGTCGACGGCCGGAGACGAGGCCAGGGGCGCAAGCGCGGGCCGCGGTGGTGAACAGCGCGGCCAGGGGCGGTGCGAGCGGGGTGAGGACGACAGGCGAGGCCACACGCATGGGAGCGGATGGAGAGGTTCAGGCGCATTGGGGGTGGCGTCCTACGGCGACGGGAGGGGGAGGGGAAGGGGATGAGGGCTCACAGGGCCCTGTAGAGGTGCTAAAGCATGCTTGCGCACGGGCCGGAGTTGCGATTCTGACGTAGGGGCGACGGGTGGCACCGTCGGGTGCCCTTCCAGATCTAGTAACGAGGAGGAGGACGGGGCCATGAGGAGGAGGTTGAGGAGGACAGGGCCATGAGGAGGTTGAGGAGGACAACGGTGGTCCGGTGACGGGGTCCGGCATGTCGAGGCAGCGATGGCGACAGTGGTCAGGGTCGCCGCCGGGGTCATTGCCCCGATCTACAAGGGGATCGGGGGAGTGGGGGGAGTGTGTGGTGAGTGGGGGGGCAGCGGTTTAGGTCACGAGAGTGGGAGGGGATAAGGAGGCGATGGGTGGGCCGGCCTGTGAGCATGGCCGACTAGGTCGGCGGGGTTGAGGCCCGGTTGGCAAAAAGGAGGGGTCGGCCTTTCTCTTTTTGTTATGTTTTGCATTTTCTTTTAGTACCAAATGAGTTTTGTTTTGAACAAAACTTGGCACATAAATCTAACTCAATATCTTGAGATGGAATAAAAGTTTGGGGGTCAAAGGAGTTGTCTAACCATTTTTAGAAAATGGAAAGGACATCTTAAATACTGCTGGACCAGATAATAAATTCCCAGAGGCAATTTGGGAATTCCAAAAATGTTGGCTTCAACATGACAAATATCTAGGGATTATTTGCCATAGGATGAACTATTTTATTTGCATGAAAGAAGAAGCAAATATTTGACATGCAATTTGAATTTGAATTTGAAGCAGATTTTGGACAAGTGGCATTTTGGCAGGATGATCATGATGACATGACCTTCATTAGGGGGAGATTACTATAGTGCGATGCTGGGGATGTTACAATGTTTAACATATGGAACTATAGCAAGTTCATCTCCATATGCATAATCCATAATGGAATCAAGGCCACAAGCATAGCAAGCATCAAATTGTAACATCCCAAAATTCTAAATTTTGGAATGTTATATTAAATAGATAGTTATGATTGATTATTTGATTGATTGTGTGAAATTGAGTGAATCTAAAGCTGTTGAAAGTTAAATGAGAGGGAATAAAAGGACTTTCCCAAACTTTCATTTTTTTGCATTTAGGATCTCCGTGAATTCAAATTCTTTTCAAATACAAAACCCTAGAGAGAAGATGACATGACTTCTTCCATTTAAATAAATGAAAAGGGTTTTTGAAAATATTTGAATTCCATTTGGATATATTTCAAATTCAGAAACTTTAAGCAACTCAATGATTTTCATGAGAGAAGATAAAATGACTTCTTCAAAACATATGAAATATGAGTTGGGACTTAAAGCTCCTTTGAAAATTATTTTCAATTTGGACTTATTTGGGTTTTACTCAAATTATTTTTCTCCAAAAATAAAATATATGGAAAATAGGGTAAAATGATTCCCTACAACAGAAAGTTGGAGAGAAATAAATTTGAAATCATTTTGGTATTTTTAAAATGATTTTTATTGGATTTTATTAGAGCAGTAGCACTGTTTGATTTATTTGAATTTTTGTTGATTTTATTTGACATTAGAAAAATGTTCAAGCCGTAGGAAATCTTTTTCTGAAAATTTTGATATATTATATGCCTATAAGTTTATTATTTATTTTGTTTTTATTGTTTTTGTTTGTCTGAAAAAATGTTTGTTTTAAAAAAACTTCTAGGCCACCAAACTGGGCCGGCCCAGCAAATCGCCAGGCCACGGCCCAGCCGGCCTGACGCCGCGCCTCACTCGTCTTCACGCATCGCCACCGCCGTGCTTCGCTCGACCTCCTCTGCCCCTCCCCCATGCAATCGCCTCCTCCTCCGCCTTTAATAGGCGAGGGCGCCGTCCCTGGACCCCGTTCCCGCCGCCAGCTCACCTCGCAGCGCCGCCGCCGCACTTCTTGGCGCGCTCGCGAAAGCCGCCGCCCCGCTTCGCCCCGTCGTCGTGGACCACAGCCGACACCGCCATCCTCCTCGCCTCACCGCGCCGCCCCTCCCCAACCTCTCTGTTGCCCTCCTCGACGACCGGAGCCGTCGCCCCGTTCGTAGCCAACGCCGCCGCCGCCGTCTTTTCCGTTGCCGGCGGCTCCAACCACCGGGGTAACCGCCGCCCCTCCTCGTCCGTTCGATCTGGATCTAACGATCCAGATCCTTCTATTTTTTTCTGTGTTTTATTTTATTTAGAGTACGTTCTCTAGTTAGATTTTGAAAACGAACGTTCACTTTTTAGTTTTTTCTCTTTTCTGTTATTTTTCGTCAGGGACCTATCCTTGATTAAAGTTTTTTACAGATTAGTCCCTAATCTTAAAATGATCACTAGTTCTTGCTCGTTAGTCGGAATTAGATGAAACCAACGCCCACTTCTTTGTTACGATCCTCTCTATTCATATAACCAACTTAAACATGTTTTTTGAAAGCATTAAAATTTGAATTCAATCATATTTGTATTTGAACTTCGTTTGTTCATAACTCGAGTTTTACAACTCCGTTTGAGTTGATTCTTTTTGCAAATCAAAGCTCTTGACCTAAACTATCTTATAAGGCCAAATTCACATAGTTTTGGTACTATTAGAAATTGTTTTATGCTGCAAGAGTTATTTGCTTGGTTTTGATGTTTTCCGAATTGTTTTCTTCGTTCTCTCCGATCTTTTGAGTGATTGCTTATGTGTGGTTACTATTGTTTGCTTATGATAGATTGAACGGAGTGTGTGTCCCACCCTGATTTTCATGGCACAACACTTAAGCTAATAAATCATGATAAATTGTGGTTTGACAAAAACTTTTGTGTGTTTTGGTCTTTGCTTGATTTGATTTTTTGTTTGTTGTTTGCAAGTGCTCTAAAAATCAAATAAATCCCCCAACTCTTATACTCCTTATCCTTGATCCAAAAACCTTGCCCAATGATCATGCCATGTGTATAGGACATAAAAATAATTTCTTCCAAAAATAATTTGGCCAAATAGTATTTTCAAAAATTAGTTTTCCAAAAACCCCTGAATTGAGATTTGCACTGCAAGTACTTAATTAAGGGCAGTAAAAATCTTTCTAAAAATATATTTGACTCCTATTAGATATAGGACACCCATAAACCCCAAAAATATAATTTTAAAACTTATTTTCTTATTTTATTTAAAGGCTTTTTCTCAAGGCCAGAAATGGTCTTTAATAGGTTAAAATTATTTTAAAGCTTCAAAAATATTTGAGAAAAATCAGGGAAACTCAGTGGACATATATGTTCCATATATAAGAGTTTCAAAACATGGTCATGTTCAAAATATTGGTCAAAACCCTCAAAAACCCTTTCTGGATATTTCAAGCTTTTGAAATATTTACAAAGGAAATATTCTCCAACAATTCCAAGAAAATTCTAGAATATCACATATGACATGGTTGATGATCTTGACAAGTATCATGTCTTGGAGAGTAATATAACACCATCAAATCCCCTCAAAGCCATTTATGCCCCTTTTGAAGTTTGAGCAACTTTACATTACCAAACATGTCCAAATGTTCTCAAACCTTGTGAACATGCTCAAATGGTCTAATCATTTATCTAGACCAAATGGTACAAGTTTGAGAAAATTGTATCTTGATCAAAGTGCCCCAAAACCCTTCCTGTCCAGAACCAAATTTGAACAACTCTACATTTGGCAACTTTCTCCTTTTGATCTCAACTTTTGTGGACATGTTCAGAACCTCAAATGATGACACTACACCAAGTGGTGCATCAAGGAGAACATATTTTCATGACTAAATCTTGGGAAGTCCTTTTCTATTGATTTCTAGGGTTTACAAAAGTTGCATTGGCAACTTTACCCAAATGAGCCCAAACATGGTAGAAGGCCCTAATTATATGTGCCATTTCACCCTGTAGAGCCTCATGACAAATGGAAATCATCTACTTGCCCAAACCAGCATCCAACACCTTCTGCCACTTTACCAAAATCCCTTTTTTGGCCTCTTCCACTAATCTCCATGGACTCTACTTTTTACCACAACCCCTCCTAGTCCCCCTCTAGCACCTCGACGCTTTTCTGCCCGAGGAAGCAATGATGGAGGGGGGAAGAACTCCACTTTTCTACTCTGGGAAGCAGCATTTCCACTCCCTCTCCCCTCCAGTGGATCTCCAGGGCATCCAATGCCATTGCCACATTGTTTACTCCCCCTTGCAGCTGCCAGACACAAGTGGGCGCGTGAGGATGCAAGAAAAAGCCGCGAGTGTCGGCCATTTACGCGCTCTGGAGCACGTCAGCGTGCTCCCGACCGATGACGCCGCGTCCCCCGACCACCTCGAGCCTCCCCCTCGCGCCAGTCGAGGTCCTCGACGTCCGCAACACGACAGCCATGCATGCTCCCTCCTCTCTTCCTCCTCCTGCCACCTCTCGCACGCGCACCGATCGCCCGAGGGCTCCAATGGGCAGCCTCACACGCGCGACGCCTCTGACCTGTCCCCGCTCCCTCTCTTCCTTCCTGGCGCCCTATTCGACTCCCACGAACGCCGTAGACAGCCCAGAGCCTCCTCCCGTGGCAACTGCGGCCATTTCCGCGGGTGCCCGTAGGCCACGTCCACGCTGAGCCACGACCTCGCTATATAAGGCCGCCTGAGGCCTCTCTCTGGAGCCCTTTCGCCCTCTCTCCCTCCCGTACGTCACCCAGACCCAGCCAACCCTCTCGCCGAGCCCTCCGTCGCTCCCCATGGCCGGAGCTGAGCCGCTGGACTCCGCCTAAATTTGCGCCCACCACTCCTCCTCCTCCCCTCTAGACCACTCCAGCGCCCCCTCACCACCACTGCCGACTCGCCCCACACTTCATTCCCTCCTCCCCGCGCCTGCCACGCAGTCCCAAACCTCGCCGACGGCCTCCTCCGCGGCCACCGAAGCCATCACTGCTCCAGACCTCCACGGAATGCGTGCAACACATGGATGGGTGCGGCATGGCCTCCTGAGCATGCCGATTGGCGGAGCATCATCGGAGACGCTCTGTAGCCCCGACAATCACCGGCGGGAGCCGCTCCTCCCCGTGGCTGGAGCGCGCGCGGGAGGTCGAAGGCGACCTGCAGCTGGGCCCCGCACGTCAGAGATATTTGAAGACCCTGAAGACTTTGTTAAAATAGGCAAGTAGCCCTTTGACCATGACAAACCTTTTTACATCATAATAGCATTTTTGTTGCTTCACTGAGTGCATGATATACTTTGAATGGCACCTTGCTAGGCTTGCCTCCGTTGCATACCCCGTTGATTCTTGCATTGTTCATGACTCTATCTTTGTTTAGAGTTGTGTTGGTGGGTTGTAGGAATATGCTATAGTAAATGGCTACGCAAAGTGGGTCAGGGTTATGCATGGAAAGAAACAAGTGTGGTTTGACATACTTGCAAACAGCCCCAGTGGGTGCCACTGATGCCCCTGGGAGATGATGATGAGCTAGGTCACTACTTGGTGGAGAATAGTGTACCGGGGCTTGATAAAAGTGTTGTTTACAGAGCCGGATTAGATTTAAGATTTGTCGATTGTCCCAACCTTACATGCGTAACCACTCTACCCTTATATGGGAAAGGGCATTATTGATTACCTAGGCCGATACTAGCTTGGAGCCCGCATTACTAGTGACGGGAGAGTTGTTGGTGCGCTCTCTCGGGACGGGGTCGTGCCAGGTAGGGCGGCCAAGAACATTTTTATGGGGCACCGGACACACCGTTGGTACCCCGTGCCAGTGGTATGTGATAAATATGGGAGCGAGGCTCCACAATTTTAAGATGTGAAATGTTGGGCACGGGGTTACTACCAATCGAGTGGACTCCATGTTAGTGTCGTCTAGGGAAAGATAGTGATCGGGTGCTTACCCCGGGTACTTGAGGTACTGCGGGTCGTGGATGACAGGGAAGTTCCCCGGATCTTGTGGGTAAAGTGTGCAACCTCTGTAGAGTGTAAAATTATTCGAATAGCCGTGTCCACGGTCAAGGACAGTTGGGTGGTGCTGCTTAGACTATGTCCATATGTTTCTGGAAAACAACACGGTGTGGTAAATGTGTTGATACAATTCATGAGGAAGTCACGATGAGCTTGATAATGAGTTGTTCATAACTCTTTTCTCGATGTTGATGTCTGTAACCTCCTGATTCTTGTTGCAGACACATTCATGTCCTTGACAAATGATGATCATACTTGCATGAGAAAAACTAGCTTTCCGCAAAAATGCCAAATTAGCAGTTGAGCCTCGCATAATTATTCTGTTATCACTCATGGGTTGCTTGCGAGTACATTCAAAGTACTCATTGGCTTGCCACTGGTTATTTCATTGGCCAGGCATGAAAGAACATGATGTGATGAAGAACACTTCGGTAACGAACATGCGAGATAGGACGCTTCCCAGTCAGAATGGCTGTAGGGTTAAGGCAGATGGCATGGGTCCAAGTTATAGACGAAGATTTCCACTGCAATGTTATACTCAAGACTTGACCATAATGGTCATAATTTATGTAAAATGGTATGTATGGATGTAAGACTCGTGTTATTCAGCTTATGTGTGTTCAGTGAGCATTGATCTCTGGGGTCACTGTACACGTGCATTCGGTGATCACGACTTATGAGTCAGGGTCCCCACAGTGTGATGAGTAGAACGATCAGGAGTTGAGTGCGAATCATCTTCATCAACAGTACATGCAAGTTCACACTTTGATCATATCCCTTTCATACCCAGTTTTTATGCATTAGTTTCACCCTCAAACATTGCATACACTACAAAAAAATACACTTCCATGATGACACGTGTTTGTCATAGTAGGTCACGTTTTTTGTCATGCATGTACATCCATGACAATTTTATGACAGAATCAAGATAGTCATACCTGTGCTGTCGTAGAAGTGTTCCCTGACATTACCAAAATTATCATCACGGAAGTGTCCACTTCCATGATGATAAATCGTGCGTCACAGAAGTGCTTTCATAAAGGGTGACCGACACATGGCATCCACCGTAACGGAATGCCATTAAGCTATCGGGTCGGGTTTTGGATCCGATAACCCGTTAACAGCCCCGACCAATGGGGATTTTCCACGTGTAAAATCATCATTGGCTGGAAGAAACACGTGTCGGCTCATCGTTGGGACAGATGTCATCCACTCATTGGACAGAAGGCGCCTATGATATGTAAACACGTGGCACGGCCCAATAGAGGCCCATTCCTGTGAAAAGGCCAGCCCGTTTGACTTGGTCAAAAGGTGGCGGGCTGGCCCATGGAAAGCCTGTTAACGGCCTGTTCGCATATAGCCCATTTACAGCCCGCTAACCCAAGGCCCGTTACGCCCTATCTGTCAGGACCCCGACTCGATGCCACATCGATCTAGCATGTAACACCTCATATCACTTTGCGGCCTCACGCACGGTATTCCCACGGGTGTTGTCTTACCTTTGCCCGGGACCGTTTGCACCTTTTGGCACACGTATATGATAGTGTCGCTAGCATCCATATGGTAAGGAGCCCAGACTGACATGGCTAGTCGTAAACCCAAAGTGGCACAGACTTACAGGGACAGGCATCCATGACCCAGCATCGAACGTGTCGATCATCAGCAAGTGAATCTGGGCTGTAGCACTGGGCTAGCAGGACTCCGGTAAACCGGGCTATAGCGGGCTAACAGGACTCCGGTATCCATCGCGTGACATTTCCCCGAAGGGACAGACACAGGAACAAAGAAGGACACATGCCGGCCAGCCTAAGTGCTCCGGAGCAGTAGCAAGCTACCAAGGCTCAGGGGAGACACTAGGAGACATTTCCCGGTAAGAGAGGCTACTAAGAATAAACAACTAGATAGTCAGACCCCACACATACCAAGTATTTCAATCATACACATAATATGCTCGATATGTGCAAATACAACAAGGCATCACAACATGACTCTACAACACAAGTACTTTATTTAAAGGCTCATGGAGCCATACATATCATACACACAAGTACGGGTCACACGACCCAGCATTGAAGTCATACAGACATACAAGCCAACAACGGAAGTAACTTGTTTGAGTACAGACAACTAGTAAAATAAAAGAGGCTTGGGAAAGCCTGGCTATACTACGTGGTTCTTCACAAGCTCAGGATCACCACCTGGGCCTCAGTCTACTCATCGATGTCAACGTCTACGAAGAACCCATCAGAAGGGGTTGCAGCGTCTTCTGAAAAATGTAAATTAAAGCAACATGAGTACAAAGGTACTCAGCAAGACTTACATCAGATACTACATACATGCACATTATCAAGAAGGGTTGGTGGGGTTATTGAAGCAAGCCAGCTTTGACTCTTAGCTAAGCTATCCTACGAGACACCAACTTGAAATGGTTTTGCGCACACGAGTCCACTACACACCACTTCAATACACCACCGAGGATCCACCTCCGTCATCCTACGGAAGAGCCATCCTCGGCACTCACGCTTATCTTGAGATTTTTAGTAGTATCCATTTACTTGTCTATGAACTGTATAGGCAACCAAGTAGTCCTTTACCGTGGACGCGGCTATTCGAATAGATCATGTTAACCCTGCAGGGGTGTACTTCTTCATACATGTTTCCACCACTTAGCGTCTGCACACGACATGTGCTCGGCAGACTTCAAGCGAAAGCCGACGTGGGTGTAGACCACGACCTACCTAAACACCTAAGTCTCTAGTCCAGGTTTATCGCCTATTCAGGTTCCATCCACAGGGAGTCCGGCCGGGGTTCCACATACGGCCCCGAACGATGTGTACAGGGTTTCGAGACACCTAACGGGTGCCCGGTATTCCCGGCCACGTACCTACCGCATCACAGCCCACCCCGCGGGTCAGCGCTGCCCACGGCCTCCAGTAAGCTACAAACACCATAAACTACTTGCAACTCCTGGACAGAGGACTAGGGTGAATAAGAAGTCGAGCGGGGTCATATTCCAGGGCCCAATGCATGGTAGTAGCTGAATCTTAATCACACATACATATCTCAGTGCTTAAGGTCGGCTTCAATGAAACAACCCACCATGTACTCCTACATGGCCTTTCATCGATACCTTTACCAAATCGTGTTCACCACATCACTCTCATTACCGGCATGATCATTTCACTCTAGCCCATCACCCAGATGAACCAGACCTGACACGACTCTAAGCATAGCAGGCATAGCAAGGTAGGAACAACACATACATATGGCTCAATCAACTCCTACACATGCTAGTGGGTTTCATCTAGTTACTGTGGCAATGACAGGTCATGCAGAGGAAATGGGTTCAACTACCGTAGCACACAGCAGTTTGAAACGCGTTGTCTTAATGCAGTAAAAGAGAGCAGAAGCGAGAACATGGGATTGTATCGATATGATCAAATGGTTGGTTGCTTGCCTGAAGGGTCGATGCACTGATATTGTTCTTCGTTAGGGTAATCGTGGTATTCCTCGGAGGCAGAACCTGCCGCAAAGAGCACCGATACACAAACATCACCAAACAATATGCAACAATATGATGCATGCATTAGACATGGCGAAATGAGTGTATTGGGCTAATGCAACTAAGACCAGATGGGTTTGAACCAGTTTGAACCAAAGATTCAAGTTTCAAACTCATAAATGGCCCTTTTAAGTGCTTTATCTTGTTCTGCACTAAACATTAGGTTAGCTTGCTTAAACATGCATGAAATCAGTACAGATGGGTAGATTGGATTTTTCTGATCATTTTTCATATATAAAACTTTGCATTTGGAGCTATAGATTAATTTCTATGATTTTTTGAAGTTTGTGGTATTTACTGGAATTTCCTGTGTAATAATAATTCCAGTAAATAAATTACTGCATCAGCATTACGTCAGGATGATGTCAGCGGTCAACGGAACAGTCCAGGTCAACCCTGACTAGTGGGTCCCGTGTGTTAGTGTTATTAGTTTAGCTAAATATTAATTAAAACTAATCCTGATTAGTTAACAGGGCTGGGCCCCGCCTGTCATTGACCCAGGGGGGTCAAACTGGGCCCACCCGTGGTCAAACGAGGGGTCAGCGGGGTCAACTCACTGGCGTTTAGCCGCCGGCGAGAGTGGTTTTGTGCATTTCGGCGACCAAATGAGCGGCGGAGGGCATCTACATGTAGCTGGGAGCAAGCTGCAGCTCTTGGTGGCGTTGGTTGAGCTCGGGGTGGCCAGAAACGGCGCCGGCTACGACTTTGGCGGTCGCCGGAGTTCGGGTGAGGTCGAACTCGAGGCTACGGAACACGGCGAGGCTCGTGGAGTGGTGCTACGGGGTTCCTGCGGGTGTGGTGAGTGCGTTGGACACGATGGTGTGGCCAGTGGGTGGCCGGAGTCACGTCGGCGACGAGCTCCGCGGTGGTGCGTGCGGGTGAGCTTCGTGCAGTCGCTACGGGGCTCGGGAGCGAGAAAGGAAGGGGGGAGAGGTAGCTGGGCTCACGGCGATCTCGAGGAACCAGACGGCGCGGTCGGGGACGAGCTGGTGCGGCGGCGACGGCGAAGGGGATCTCTGGCGATGGCGGATCGGACGAGGTCGGTGCAGTGGCTTCGGGGCACGCGAGCGCTCGGGGCTCGGCTAGCTCGAAGGAGAGGAGGACGACGGAGCTCCTGGACACGGTGGCGCGGCGCGGGGACGACGGAGAGCGTGACTACGGCGACGGTGCGGCTACGGTGGCGTCGGCCATGGCGTGGGAGAGCGAGGGAGAGAGGCAGGTGAGCGAGTGAGGTGTCCAGGGGGTTCGGGGCATGACATGGAGCTCATCCAGGCCAGCAGGGCGGCGAGAGGAGGAAAGCAGGGCGACGAGCAGCTGCGTGGCGCGCGCTGGTGCCGCCGTCGAGCACCTGCCTGCCTGCCTGGTGAAGGCAAGCAGCTCGCTGGTGCGGCTGCTGGGCTGGGCCGGCAGGTGGGCTTGCCAGGTGGGCGCCAGGTAAGCCTCTGCTCCTCTTTGATTTTTTCCTTTTCTATTTTTCTGTAAGTTTGTGGACTTTCTAAAAATACCTAGGCAACTCTAAAAATCACCAAACTGCTTATGGCCACTAACTGGAATATATCCAGCATGGAACATTTTAGTTTGGGATTATTTGAGCATTTAAAATAATTTATATAATTTAAATGCCCAAACTCAAATACTTATGATTTAATTCAAAAACCTTAGGATGACCTAGAAAATCGAGCACCACTTTTGGCAGAGGTTCTGAACCAATACAAGAATGATGGACATTTTAGAAGGGCATTTCAGGTTCATTGAAAAATATCTTTAGTAAACCCTAGTTGGTTTCAGAGGGGGCTGGGGGTTCTGTCATCCCCATTTCAAGTTTCTGTTGAGAAAAATAGACATGATGCAACACTCTAATGCATGAACTAGCTAGGGTGTGACACTATCCGAATTAGGCCCAGTAGCGTCATCTAGGCCATCCAATATGATTCCAGCCCGTTTTTACTTCTGGCCCATGTATGGCCCATGACGTCTTTCGGCCCATATGAGGCCCTTTGTAACTCTTAGCCCATTAATGGCCCGTGGTGAAACTGGCCCGCGGTGAACAGTGTATCACTTTATACCCATTAATGGCCCGTGGTGAAACTGGCCAGTAATGAATAGTGTATCACTTTATACCCATTAATGGCCCGTTATTCCGTTGGGCCGTTTCCAGCCCATGTTATCTTTCGGCCTTCTCAGAGCCCATTTACTCTTGAGCTCATTTCTAGCATTCGTTTACTTACGACCCGTTACTGGTATTTTCTGCTTGTGGGCTAAATTCAGCCCGAGGTTACAGTCGGCCCATTTTGTGGCCCGTTAATACGTTGGGCCATTTTCATAGCGTCATCAAATACGGCCGATTAAGGATGGCCCATTATGGTCGGCCCATGAACAGATGATTCCAACTCTAGCCCGTTTACGGCCATAATGCGGTCTGTTATTGGCACATGTTTGGCCAACCGATCATACGACCCGTACAAGGCCCATTGATGATACAGCCCGTAGAAGGCCCATTGTGTCTACGACACGTGGAAGGACCATTGTTTCTACGGCCCGTAGATGGGAAATGGTAACTACAGTAAATATGTAGCCCATGGTTATTGTGGCCTAGTTTTAAAAAAATAGGTTATAGCGGCCACTAGCAAACTTCGGAAAAAGAACTGCACCGACTACAAGCAAAGAAATAAACAAGACAATAAGGAAATAAATAAGCAAGCAACTTACGCTAGGCTATCACGGCTATTACACATATTACATCCACTGGGCATCAAAGTTCGCCACCAGTGCAAATATAGGGAACACAGCAGCATATAAACGCCGCAGCAAAACAAGTCCAGAACTGAAACCACTTCCGAAGAGCTCAAGAAACAATATCCTGGGTACCCATAATGCTGGCAAGATGCTTAGCAAGCTTATTAACTTTCTCTTGTTTGGTGCTTAAGTCCTCCAGCACTTACTGTTGCACCAGAAAGTATGCATCTAAATTCTACAGGGACTTCCTCAGTCCTTCGGCTTCTTGTTGCATAACATCTCATTGATGTCTTTCAACTTGAAGTTGAGACTCAAGAAGCCGAACTGATTCAAGCAACGAGTTCGAAGAGCTGGTGCCAGCAGTAGTAGCCAGTAACTCGAACACTATATCAAGACAGGACTTTGGGGTTGTCTCAGTGTCTTCAATATAGTTTTTATCAGCTTTCTTGGAGACCAACAGGGATGTCTCACTATCTTGAACCTTATCTGCATTACTTCCTTTACCATTGCATAATGGGGTACTCTTCTCCAATATTTTATCCGCGTTGTAAAAGAGAAACAAACAAACACATCACATGTTTACAATGTAGTATAGAAACTCATTTTGGTAAACCAGTTCAGTAGTAAGTTGGACAGGATAATAGCATGAAACAAACATATATCTATGTAGTATGGTCACTGTATGGTCTATATCATTCTAGATTATGTTGCCAAATCAAGATAGATACAGTTCAAATCATATCTATTTAAGACAAAGCAGCATAGACAGAATATAATTGTGGGAAACTACACAGCAATAACAACACTTGTAATGTGCATGGCATGAGAACATAACTGTTTATTCAATTGAAACTGAAATCAACATAGAGCAAGTTACAACAGCAAACAGCCAAACACGTTGAAGAAATAGGTTTAAAACATACCTGTTGCACCATTGGAGTTTCAATTGCATCCTTCAAATTTGAAATTAGTTGGTATGTGTCACAGCCCTAGCTTAGCCTTTGCTTGTCCTTGCATGATCATCATGTCATCATGTCTAAATTTCATTTAACTATGAAATGGGGATTCTCAAACCCTAGCACCAAATGAATTCGACTAGGGTCAAAATAAAATCTTTTTCATTGAACTCAAAATGCCCTTTAAAAATGTTCAACATTTCTGGTTTGAGGTGGAAGCATCTACCAAAGATGGTTTACATTTTTGCAGGACATATTTGGGCTTTGAATTAATTCAAACATATTTGAATTGGAGCTATTTAAATGCTATATATATTTTAGGTGCTCCAAAAATGTTGGAAATTGTTATGGGTCACTGGAATAATTCAGACAGCACCCCTAATTATTTCCAGGATTTTATAAAATGGTTTAGTATTTTAATAAATCAAAACAAAATAGAATAAATAGAAAGCTGAAACAATTTAAATTAGAAAACAGAGAGAGAGAGAGAGAGTTACATGGGCCGGCCTACCTGTTCTGGCACTGTAGCGGCCTAGCCCAAGAGCCGTCTTCTTCCTCCTGCCAGTAGGTAGAGGGGAAGCGTGGCATGCGCGCGTGTGTTCCCGGCCACCTCCTACTTGCCAATGATCCCCTGGACGCGTGGACGACTTTCCCGTGTCATCCCGATCCCACTGCCCCCCTCGCTCACTCTCCCTCTTCTATGGCTCTCTCACTCACACACACCCAAGCATGGCCGTCGCCGCCGCTCACTGCCACCGCGCTCTCTGGCCGTCCCTCGACCAACCGCCAAGCCCATCGGCTCCGCCTCATCGCCTACTACCTCTCCGTCGAGCTATGCGTCACTGGACGCCCCACCGCCTCGCCATCGACCCGTCTTCTCCACGCTCGGCAGATGAGATCGCCATCGCCGCACCGGCTGGACCAAGCCTTCGCCGAGCTTGCCTACCGCTCCATTAGATCCGCTGTGAGCTCCCCTGTCGAAAACCCCTCTCCCTCGAGCTCGTTACACCCTGTAGCCATCGCCCCCTTGCTGACCAAATCGCGCCGCCGCCTGAGCTCCTCATCGCCGTAGCCACGTCCATTGGAGCTCGAAGCTGAGCGCGTGACCGTGCTCAGCACGTCACTGCGCTCAGTGCGTCACCACGGGGCCGTAGCAACCACCCGTTGCTCCTTTTGTGCCCTGCGACGTCGGAACGGTCGATGTCTGAACTTCGGCCGCCGCGAACGTGCTTGCCGCCATCGTCTCCGGCCACCCCAGCACCTGCCACCACCACCGTTGGACACGCTGCCTCGCAGGCGTTCCAACGAGCCCAACGCCGCCTCTTCTCATCACCGGAATCTCCGGGAGGAATGACTCCGCCGCGTCTTTGTGCTCGCCGGCGATTAGCCACCGATGACAACCACTGTTAGGGGCTAATCACCCCGCTAACCAACCCCATGGGCCACTGATGCATGGGACCCATGCCCTAATTAACCCCAGCTTTGTTTTTGCTTAGGTTAGTTATAACCCAACGGGACCCACACATCAGAGTTGACTGTGCTGACGTGGCCGTTGACCGGACCCACCTGTCCGTGACACCAATGACGCTGGGTCACTGAGCAGTGGACCCCACTGGTCAGGTTTGACCCTGGTCAGCCTCGGTTGACTCGCTGACGTCATGCTTACACAATGCTGACGTAGTAATTCTTTTCGAATTTAAATAAATCTTAAATGGTTTATTTATTTCAGAAAATGTTATAAACTTCTAAAAATCATATAAAATCAACCGTAACTCAGAATGAAACACATTATATATGAAAAATGATCAGAAAAATCCAACGAATCTGTTTATTGCATTATCATGCATGTTTGAACAACTTAAAGCTGCTGTATACAACAATTTGAATTAATGGCATTTGAAATGTTATATATGGAGTTTGAATTTGAATCTTAGATTCAAGCCAACTTCATTTAACCTGTTACTAGTTTCATTAGCTCAAAACACAACATATTGACATGTCATGATCATGCATCATAATGCATTGCATTGGTTGTGTTTCCTTCTGTGTTGCCGGAACTTGCCCCCTCTTGATAGATGTGGTTTCGACGATGTGATCAATGACACCGATGAAGAACTATACTATCTTCAGAAGTGCCAGGCAAGAAAAACCCCCTTGTTCATTTCGATACAATCCCACTCTCTCGCTCCTGCTCCCTTTTACTGCATTAGGACAACAATGATCCAACTGTTACATGCTGCGGTAGTTGAACCCCCTTTCCTCTACATGACCTGTCATTGCCACCGTAAATAGATGAAACCCACTAGTATGAGTAGGAATTGTTTGAGCCTTATGTGCCTACTCATTCATGCTTGTTTGTCATGCCAACTACTGCTTAGAGTTGAGTCAGGTCTGATTCTTCGGGGATGAATGGGAGGTGTGTGAACATGTCCTACTGTTGAGAGCTAAGTGTGTGAACACGATTTGGTAAAGGTAGCGGTGAGAGGCCATGTAGGAGTACATGGTGGGTTGTCTCATTACAGCCGTCCTCAGGAACTGAGTTTTGTGTTTGTGATCCATGAACAGCTACTACCACACAATGGGTTCCGGTAACTCGACCCCTCTCGGCTTATTAATAAACTCGATCTCTGTACAGGAGTTGCAACTAGTTTCTGGTGTTTGTAGGTAGTGTTAGTAGTCTACCAATGCCACCCGGTACAGGTGGGCTTCGGACAGACTAGGCACAGTGGCCCGGTGTACCAAGTGGCACCCGGATGGTGGGCTTGGGAACCCTGCACACATCGTTTGGGGCCGTGAGCGACACCCCGGCCGGATCTCCTTGCGGATGGAACCCGAATAGGCAATAAACCTGGACGAGAGACTTGTGTTGTTAGTCAGGTCGTGGCCGACACCCTCGCTGGGCTTCCGCTTGAAGGTTGCCGAGTACATGTCGTGTAAACGGCGATAAGTGGTGAGAGCGTGTGTGAAGAAGTACACCCCTACAGGGTTAACATTATCTATTCGAATAGCCGTGTCCGCGGTAAAGGACTTCTGGGTTGCCTGTACAGTTCATAGACAAGTGAAAGTTGATACTCTAAAATACGCAAGATAAGCGTGAGTGCTATGGATGGCGTTCTCGTAGGGAGACGGGAGTGGATCCATAGTGGTGTATTGATATGGTGAATATGTGGACTCGTGTGCGCCACCTCAAGGAGTTACCTGCAGTCGTAGTTCAGGATAGCCACCGAGTTAAAGCTGGCTTGCTGCAGTTAAACCCCACCATCCCTTTGTTGATAATGATGCATCTGTAGTTAGTTCTGGGGTAAGTCTTGCTGGGTACATTTGTACTCACATTTTCCTATTTTACCTTTTTGAAGAGACTTCCGTCTTACTAGTAGTTTCGCATGGACTTCGACGTTTAGCTTGTTACCTCAGCTACGATCTTGTGCCCTCGGCAGGATCTGGTAGATAGTCAGGCTTCTCAGCCTTTTTCATTTGTAGATGTGTGTACTCAGACTTGTTAAGCTTCCGCATGTGCTTTGACTTGTATGCTCTGAATGTTGGGTGAGAACATGTTTGTAATATTTGGCTCCTCAGAGCCTAACGAATAAATACTTAAGTCGTAGAGTCATGTTGTGATGCCATGTTGTAATTGCACATATCGAGCATATTGTGTGTATGTTATTGAAATGCTTGGTATGTGTGGGATCTGACTATCTAGTTGTTTATCCTTGGTAGCCTCTCTTACTGGGAAATTTCTCCTAGTGCTTCCACTGAGCCTTGGTAGCCTGCTACTTCTCCGGAACACTTAGGCTGGCCGGCATGTGTCCTTCTTTGTTCTTGTGTCTATCCCTTCGGGGAAATGTCACGTAGTGTCTACCGGAGTCCTGTTAGCCCGCTACAGCCCAGTTCATCGGAGTCCTGCTAGCCTAGCTGCTACAACCCGGATTCACTCGCTGATGACCGACACGTTCGTTGCTGGGTCATGTATGCTTGTCACTGTAAGTTAGTGCCACTTTGGGTTCACAACTAGCCATGTCAGCCCAGGTTCTTTGTCATATAGATGCTAGCAACACTATCATATACGAGTGCCAAAAAGCACAAACGGTCCCGGGCATGGTAAGGCGACACCCGTGGTAATACCGTGCGTGAGGCCGCAAAGTGATATGAGGTGTTACATGCTAGATCGGTGTGGCATAGAATCGGGGTCCTGACAGCTTTGGTATCAGAGGTTGACTGGCTGTAGGTTTACCAAGCCAAACTTGTCGAAGTTGAGTCTAGAAATTCTTTAGTTATATAAGGGAATTGATTGTGGGATGGAACGTAAGGCTCTTTTTACTCCTTATACCTTATGCCCTTCTGATCTGAGTCATCTTATCTTTCCTACGGGGTTAAGGAACTAGGCTTATCTTCTGTCTATCAGGATCACGTGTTACTAATCCGTAGACTTATAATATTGTTGGATTTAAGCCTTTGTTCAGTTCCTACTACTTCCGTATGTTGACAGTTGGTCTCGGAACCTTGCTTTTGTGATGGTCGAGTGGTTATGCCACCATTTTGTAGCATGTCTCAAACCTTTTCTAGCATTTACAGCCGTTATGTTGTTCGAGTCATCCCAGGTTTATAAATAGTCTGATGCATTTGCAAATCCCTCCTTCCCGTTCCCGATGATCCTTTGGGCCATATTAACCATACTAATCGGTGGGTTGAGGCACTTCATTGCCTCGGTATATGTGTTGGAGCTAGTATTATGACCCTAGGCGTCTTAGAGAACCACTCAATAATTTAGCAATCTTTGTATCTCTAGTGTGATGATTCTGGCCGTCATTCTCGAAAGCATCCCGTGATGCAATTTAGTTAGCAGGTATTCCATTCCTGGGTTTTCGAACCAAGATTCAGCCTACCTACTTCTTATTGGTATTATTTTCTAGTTCCTTTAGGTTGTTAGTAACCTTTGCGATAGTCCTCAAGGTCCGTCGTAATCCTTCTTCCAATACCATGAACCAATATGGCAGAAGTTCGGGAACCAAAAGATCACAACAAGAGTGCTCTCGATGAGTTCCCCATCTATATTACAATTCTGCCAAACCTACCTCTCTGCATGGGTTATCCGGAAGAAACATGTTGAACTCGTTTGACATGCTAATCCATGCATCCACAACTCAGAAAATCATATGTTCTTTTGAGTTGTCCCTCTTTAGTTGTTTCCTTACTCTCATCTATCAATTGATAGTCATGATGGTTATGCATTTGTGTTATCGATGCCTATTACTTCTGTGGTCCGACAAGCCATTCCATTTCAGAATGACTAGGAGAAACAAACTCCAGTACCTTATCCATTTCTAGGATTTGGTCAAAGCAGTTGTATACCGCAGAACAAAATGCCAATCCAGCTTTTGTTCTGTTCTACCTTGGAGTATCACCCTCTTTCATCACAAGAGTATCGTGAGAATTGCACACCCTCTTATGAATTCTTGATACAGTGATACTTCTCGCCATCATTATTCATTCCTCGGTTCCGTGTTGTCGCAACCGGGATGCCGACAGGTGAATCGTGATGTGTGAAATCAATAATCCTAGCAACTGTGTTGCTTGGTAGTTAATGGACAATAATCTTATCCTTACATGTTGATTGTTTAATCATCACCCTAAGGTTGATCATGCTACCTAGTCCATATTTCTGGTGCACACTTCGATCAATGAGTTAGGATTGTGCCAATCCCTCGCTTATTCGATCATATCGTCTTTCCCTGAAAAACAGGATTATTCCCGGGCTTAATAACAAATCGGTGGTTCGTGATTTTCTGAATATCTTCTTGGAAGTACCACCAGGTTGATACATGACCGCTATGTTGAGCTCATGATCAAGTTGGTTTCTCGTAAACCACCCATTCTCCAAGATTCTGTGTTGGATACCCTGAACTAGTTGGTTGAGCTAAACAACAACTTGGAGAGTTGGAAGATAAAAGCTTTGCTAACTTAGTTCATTTCAAAGGGATATCTTTTGTATATGTGTGTTAAGGAAAGATGATATCTTCATCGATTGGTTCTCGTGATCAGCTGTTGGATCTATTATCTTCTCAAAACTTTGATTTGAGTGTGGGCTATCCTCAAATCAAGTCAGAACCAACGATGCTCGTAATGTTGTCTTACTCGTGGTTGATCCCTCGAGCATACACCATTACATCTTTTGGTCTGACCAATACTATCACATTGTTCACATAATGGTGGAAATCCAGTAATATGGAAATTCCGATGGGTTGCTGTTAAGCCCATCAGCAACATTTTGTCTCCTCCATGATTCATGTTGAACATCAAGCTAGTGTTGGAAACTTTTATAAGCACTTCATGTCCCATTCGTGAAGATTATGTTGGATGAAATAAGTGACTTTCTCTGATTCACGTGCATTTGGTGCAAGTTGCCGCCATGAGTTCGAGAAAGATTGTTTTTGTTTCCTCTGGTACCATCCCAAGTCAGTCATGCATGTGCAAAGTATGCTATGGTTTGGCAGGCTCGCAACCTTCATTCCATATGTATCCCTAGCACACCAAGCCACTAACTGATTTGTTCAAGGAGAAGAAGTTCCTTCATCAGAGCTAATCATATGACTTATGCAAGGACTTCATTATCCGCGATGATGGTTCCCAACCTGAACTATAGTGTTTTACTATAAGACTACCACATGGTCATGCTCGTCTGGGATAGCGTGTTCACATGTGTGTAGTAGAACCAACTCATGTTTTGGAGCTTGCTACCATAGTTCATTTCCCGAGAATCTCGCAACGCCATCTCGTCAATTTGTGTTGCAAACTTTCACTTTTCTTTCTGGACTTGAAGAGTCTGGAATATTCCGACACCAACCATATCTGAATCTCATGCAGATATGATGGTTGGAACATTTCCCAATAACTATAATAATGGTCTCTCTGTAACCGGTTAAGTGGATGTCATGGCCAACACACCCAGCCAGAAGACCTATTATTGTAGTATCTTGATTGAGGAAGTTGGCCACCTTCCCATGAGTTTTTCGTAGGATTTACCTCCATAGTTATTCCTTATGGATTTTGTGTTTCTGAAGTCCGACCTTTTACTTGATGTTCTAGATATCAAACCATATCTATAAATGGGTTACACTAGCACATCAAGGAGAACATTAGAAGCGGAGTGCTAAATGTCTCCCGGTCGATCATCCAGATTTTGTTTCCTTGGCCTCGCTAAGGTCAAATCTGAGAAGGTGTTATCTTCCTTTGCATCTGCATCCTCCACCGATATCCATCATGGTAGTACGAGGTGTCACCAACATCTTGGCACAGACGTTGGCAAACCTTGATGGATATGGAAATGCTCAAGTTCTTGAGAGCACGCTCAGGCACTAGGTTATATTCTCGGTATCTATTGGAATGTGCCTTCCGTTTGCCGAGTTGTCTTATAACTCTAGTTTCCTTTCAAGTCTGGGTATGTCATTCCTTTGAACTCCTTCAAACGATCATTGTGAATTTCCTTAGGCTGGTTTAGAGAGTTACGATGATCCATGTATCAAAAGTAATTCTCTTTGCCACTTAAGGGATAATTCTACGATTCACTCTTCTCTAAGGTGTCTCGTTTTGGTATCATGGCAACTCAAATCCTCGCTACGTTCACAACCGTTCACCACCCTTTTAGGTGTGGAATTGTTGTCTACCTAGTGAACCCTTGTCATCTGTTCCACTCCATCCCTCTAGATGGGTGCTTCGTGTCTCAGCTCGAGAGATGTTGCTATGTCTCATTCTGTGAGTTGATCCTGAGTTGTTCGATCTTCGAGAAGATTGATCCTTTTAGAGTTTTCCTTTTCCTCTTGTTGTCATGTTGGTTGGAGTCCCCAGAGCAAGACCTCAAGACAAAGATGGTGATTGAGTCAACGTTCTTATGAAGTGCAACCTGGATCGTGAAGATTGTGTTAGTTTGCGTCCACCCCTTCATCTTACCCTACGCTTGAATCTCGGGACGAGATTCTTGTTAGTGGGGGTGAGTTGTCATAGCCCTAGCTTAGCCTTTGCTTGTCCTTGCATGATCATCATGTCATAATGTCTAAATTTCATTTAACTATGAAATGGGGATTCTCAAACCCTAGCACCAAATGAATTCGACTAGGGTCAAAATAAAAACTTTTTCATTGAACTCAAATGCCCTTTAAAAATGTTCAACATTTCTGGTTTGAGGTGGAAGCATCTACCAAAGATGGTTTACCTTTTTGCAGGACATATTTGGGGTTTGAATTAATTCAAACATATTTGAATTGGAGCTATTTAAATGCTATATATATTTTAGGTGCTCCAAAAATATTGGAAATTGTTATGGGTCACTGGAATAATTTGGACAACACCCCTAATTATTTCCAGGATTTTATAAAATGGTTTAGTATTTTATAAAACCAAAACAAAACAGAATAAGTAGAAAGTAGAAACAATTTAAATTTGAAAATAAAGAGAGAGAGAGAGAGAGAGTTACCTGGGCCGGCCTACCTGTTCTGGCACTATAGCGGCCCAGCCCACCGAGGGCAGAGCCGTCTTCTTCCTCCTGCCAGTAGGCAGAGGGGAAGCGTGGCGCGCGCGTGTGCATTCCCGACCACCTCCTGCTTGCCGACGATCCCCTGGATGCGTGGACGACTTTCCCATGTCATCCCGATCCCGCTGACCCCCTTGCTCACTCTCCCTCTTCTCTGGCTCTCTCACTAACGTACACCCGAGCACGGCCGTCGCCACCGCTCACTGCCACCACGCTCTCTGGCCATACCTTGACCAACCGCCAAGACCATAGGGTCCGCCTCATCACCTGCTACCTCTCCTTAGAGCTACGCGTCGCCGGACGCCCCACCGCCTCGCCATCGACCCGTCTTCTCCATGCTCGGCAGATGAGATCGCCATCACCGCACCGGCTGCACCAAGCCTTCCCCGAGCTCACCGACCGCTCCATTAGATCCGCTGTGAGCTCCCGTGTCGAAAACCCCTCTCCCCCGAGCTCGTTACGCCCTGTAGCCGTCGCCCCCTTGCCGACCAAATCGCGCCGCCGCCTGAGATCCTCACCGCCGTGGCCACATCCACTGGAGCTCGAAGCTGAGCGCGTCACTGTGCTCAGCGCGTCACCACGGGGCCGTAGCAACCACCCATTACTCCTTTCGTGCCCTGCGACGTCGGAATGGTCGACGTCCGAACTCCGGCCGCCGTGGACGTGCTTGCCGCCGTCGTCTCCGGACACCCCAGCACCTGCCACCACCACCTTTGGAAGCGCCGCCTCACGAGCGTTCCAACGAGCCCAACCCTGCCTCTTCTCGTCTTCGGAATCGCCGGGACGATCGACTTCGCCGCGTCTGTGTGCTCGCCGGCGATTAGCCGCCGATGACAACCACTATTAGGGGCTAATCACCCCGCTAACCAACCCCATGGGCCACTGACGCATGGGCCCCATGCCCTAATTAACCCCAGCTTTATTTTGCTTAGTTAGTTTAACCCAACGGGACCCACACGCCAGAGTTGACTGTGCTGACGTGGCCGTTGACCGGACCCACCTGTCCGTGACACCAATGACGCTGGGTCACTGACCAGTGGACCCCACTGGTCAGGTTTGACCCTGGTCAGCCTCGGTTGACTCGCTGACGTCATGCTTACACAATGCTGACATAGTAATTCTTCTGGAATTTAAATAAATCTTAAATGGTTCATTTATTTCAGAAAATGTTATAAACTTCTAAAAATCATATAAAATCAACCGTAACTCAGAATGAAACACATTATATATGAAAAATGATCAGAAAAATCCAACGAATCTGTTTATGGCATTATCATGCATGTTTGAACAACTTAAAGCTGCTGTATACAACAATTTGAATTAATAGCATTTGAAATGTCATATATGGAGTTTGAATTTGAATCTTAGATTCAAACCAACTTCATTTAACCTGTTACTAGTTGCATTAGCTCAAAACACAGCATATTAACATGTCATGATCATGCATCATATTGTGCATTGCATTGATTGTGTTTCCTTCTGTGTTGCTGGAACTTGCCCCCTCTCGATAGATGTGGTTTCGACGATGTGATCAATGACACCGATGAAGAACTATACTATCTTCAGAAGTGTCAAGCAAGCAAAACCCCCTTATTCATTCCGATACAATCCTACTCTCTCGCTCGTGCTCTCTTTTACTGCATTAGGACAACAATGATTCAACTGTTACATGTTGCGGTAGTTCAACCCCTTTTCCTCTGCTTGACCTGTCATTGGCACAGTAAATAGATGAAACCCACTAGTATGAGTAGGAATTGTTTGAGCCTTATGTGCCTACTCATTCATGCTTGTTTGTCATGCATGCTACTGCTTAGAGTTGAGTCAGGTCTAATTCATCGGGGATGAATTGGAGGTGTGTGAACATGTCCTACTGTTGAGAGCTAATTGTGTGAACACGATTTGGTAAAGGTAGCGCTGAGAGGACATGTAGGAGTACATGGTGGGTTGTCTCATTGCAGCCATCCTCAAGAATTGAGCTCTGTGTTTGTGATCCATGAACAGCTACTACCACACATTGGGTTCCGGTAACTCGAACCCCCTCGGCTTATTAATCAACTCGATCTGTGTCCAGGAGTTGCAACTAGTTTCTAGTGTTTGTATGTAGTGTTAGTAGTCTACCAAGTGGCACCCAGTACAGGTGGGCTTGGGACAGACTAGGCACAGTGGCCCAGTGTACCAAGTGACACCCGGATGGTGGGATTGGGAACCCTGCACACATCGTTTGGGGTCATGAGCGACACCCCGGCCGAATCTCCTTGCAGATGGAACCCGAATAGGTGATAAACCTGGACGAGAGACTTGTGTGGTTAGTCAGGTCATGGCCGACTCCCTCGCTGGGCTTCCCCTTGAAGGTTGCCGAGTACATGTCGTGTAAACGGCGATAAATGGTGAGAGCCTGTGTGAATAAGTAAACCCCTACAGGGTTAACATTATCTATTCGAATAGCCGTATCCGCGGTAAAGGACTTCTGGGTTGCCTGTACATTTCATAGACAAGTGAAAGTGGATACTCTAAAATACGCAAGATAAGCGTGAGTGCTATGGATGGCGTTCTCATAGGGAGACGGGAGTGGATCCATAGTGGTGTATTGATATGGTGAATATGCGGACTCGTGTGCGCCACCTCAAGGAGTTACTTGCAGTCGTAGTTCAGGATAGCCACCGAGTCAAAGCTGGCTTGCTGCAGTTAAACCCCACCATCCCTTTGTTGATAATGATGCATATGTAGTTAGTTCTGATGTAAGTCTTGCTGGGTACATTTGTACTCACGTTTTCCTATTTTATGTTTTGCAGAGAGACTTCCCTCTCACTAGTAGTTTTGTGTGGACTTCGACGTTTAGCTTGTTACCTCAGCTACGATCTTGTGCCCTCGGCAGGATCTGGTAGATAGTCAGGCTTCTCAGCCTTCTTCATTTGTAGATGTGTGTACTCAGACATGTTAAGCTTCCGCATGTGCTTTGACTTGTATGCTCTGAATGTTGGGTCATGAGACTATGTTTGTAATATCTGGCTCCTCGGAGCCTAATGAATAAATACTTGAGTTGTAGAGTCATGTTGTGATGCCATGTTGTAATTGCACATATCGAGCATATTGTGTGTATGTTATTGAAATGCTTGGTATGTGTGGGATCTGACTATCTAGTTGTTTATCCTTGGTAGCCTCTCTTACCGGGAAATGTCTCCTAGTGCTTCCACTGAGCCTTGGTAGCCTGCTACTGCTCCGGAACACTTAGGCTGGCCGTCATGTGTCCTTCTTCGTTCCTGTGTCTGTCCCTTCAGGGAAATGTCATGCAGTGTCTACCGGAGTCCTGTTAGCCTGCTACAGCCCGGTTCACCGGAGTCCTGCTAGCCTAGCTGCTACAACCCGGATTCACTCGCTGATGACCGACACGTTTGTTGCTGGGTCATGTATGCCTATCCCTGTAAGTTAGTGCCACTTTGGGTTCACGACTAGCCATGTCAGCCCAGGTTCTTTGTCATATAGATGCTAGCGACACTATCATATACGTGTGTCAAAAGGCGCAAACGGTCCCGGGCATGGTAAGGTGACACCCATGGGAATACCGTGCGTGAGGCCGCAAAGTGATATGAGGTGTTACGTGCTAGATCGGTGTGGAATAGAATCGGGGTCCTGACAGTATGAGTAAATACAATGATGCAAGAGCAAAGTAGTATGAACCATACCTACGGAACATGACCTGAGAACAATTCTTCTTCTACTTTAAGAGTTGACTTGGGGTTCGGAGTGGTGGTCCTCGTGCTTTGGGCACTGCAGTTGCCTTACTAACTGCTCGTGTTTGGGTGCTCTGTGGTGGAGACGGTGCTGTGTCAACGGGAACTGGGTGTCTATCTGCTGGGGTTGGGGTTAGAAGGGGTGTAGCTGGTTCTCTGTCCAACTGGGTAGGGGTACAATCTGCATGAGTGTGGGTTATGTGTGGTGGGGCTGGTTCTTGGGCAAGTACAACCGTGGTTCTATCTGCATCAATAGGTAGCACGATCTTTTCCGAAGACCGTGTTTTTACTCCCACAGATATTGCCATCACTCCCTCCAATTGAAACGGCTAATAAACAAGAAAAGTAATTGAATGTACAGACATTGTAAGATAGACAGGTGCAATGGATAGTAGGGAAGAAAACAGGGCATGAAATAATTCACATTTATGTTGTCTAACCAAACAGAATAGCAGGACATAATTTCACATATATGATGGCTAATTAAACAAGATAGCATGAGACAATTTCACATGTATGATGGCTAACTAAACAGGATAGAATGACATACTTCAAAATATGATGACTATGTAAACAGGATGACATGATATAACTATACGATATGTCTATTAAAGTGGTTGGCATGCCATAAATCACAAACATGCCATCGATGGAAACATGATGGCATGATATAATTCACGGATAGAATGACGTAATTTAAAATATGATGACTATGTAAACAGGATGAGATGATATAACTATATTATGTCTTTATAAAATGGGTAGGCATGCCATAATTCAGATACAAGCTGTCTATGTAAACATCATGGCATGACATAATTCAAATATATGATTTATATACTAAGGAGTGAGCAGAGGGCAATCGCATATATGATGTGTCAACTAAGGAGATGGCATTCAATATTGTGTATATGATGTAAAAACTAAGCATTGCAATACAACATATGCATGATATGAGTAATATAACCCTGCCAAGTTTGAGCATGCACCTCAAGGGGATAAAAGGACTGGTCATCTGCCTCTGAATCCTCCTCTCAAGAGCTATCTGTAACTAGCTAGATATCTGCTTCAACAGGTAGCATTGTCTACTGTGAAGACCTTGTTTTCACTCCAGATTTCTCCATCACCAATCCAAATGGCTGATGCATAGGAAGGGCAGTTGAATATACAAACATTGTCGACAAAAGCAATGAGAAATACAAAAAAAAGGACGGCATGATATAATTCACATATATGACGCTTGCCTAAACAACATGTCATTGCTTAATTCACATACATAATGCCTTGCAACAAAGATAACATTGCATAATTCACATATATAATGTCTTGCAACAAGATGGCATTGCATAATTCACATATATGGTAATTAGACACTAAACAGGTGGCATTCACACAAAGCATGTCTAAACTAAGAAAATGACATAGCAATGCAAGATATCATACGCACAATATGAGCAACATAACCCTGCCAAGTTAGAGCATGCACCTCGGGGGGGGGATATGACTGGTCATCTGTCTCTGAATCCTCCTTTGAGGAGCTATCGGTAACCAGCAAAACATGCGCTTCGTCAGATAGCATTGTCTGCTCTGAAGACCTTGTTTCCACTCCAGATTTTCCATGACCGTGCCGAATGGCTGATGCATAGGAAGAGTAATTGAATGTACTAAAATTGTTGACAAATTTAACACGTAATAAAAAAATGATGGCATGATATAATTCACATATAAGATGACTGGCTAACCAGGGTGGCATTGCAAAATTCACATATATGATGCCTGGCTAAACAAGATGGCATTGCATGATTCACATATACGATAAAGAAACTAAACAGATGGCATTGACACAAAGCATGTCTAAACTAAGCACATGACATCTTTAATGTATACAGTAAGCAGTGCAAGGCACCATATGCATGATATTACCAACATTAGCATGCCAAGTTAGAGCGAAGACCTCATGGGGTAAATAGGAGTGGTCTTCTCCTTCTGAATCCCCCTCAGAACAGTTATCTTCCTCTTGATTACGATCCGAAATGGGTGGAGGGGGGCTGCCTTTGCGCCCACCATGGAACGACGTCTGCATGAAATTTTATTGCCACGCAAGGCTCGTCTCTTTTGCTCTACATGATCAGTTCCATTGTGTACAATAACTGGCACGCATAGGAATAAAACATAGTGAGATTATGTAAGGAGTGCATGCACAAATCCAGAGTGATGGTAGCAAACTGTGGATAGACCCAAAACCAATGATAGCAGGCAGATAATAGCTTTAGTTAAAAAATACAGATAATGGCTCCTTTAATGTTTGTTTGCACCCAACATGAAACTCATAGTAGACACCGGAGATTAACCAGATAGTAGACAGATAGTACTGATTGCTGCCCCAATATGTACCCCACAACCATTTAAAAACTCAAGTTTCAGCATTAGTTTGGACCTGACTCGGAGTCTAATAGGTGAACACGACGATAATGTAGCATGTCATCATATTAAGCGACGCATAACGTAAGCAGACACGGAAGAGTGCGACCTCTCTTGCGGACCCGTGTAGTCCTCAAGGTCATCTGCTCAGTTGATGATGGTAATGCAGTTGTCGTGGCTGCCGGCGGCGGGGAAGAAGATCTGAGGCGGCGAAAGACAGTCTGGAGAGCGGATCCCTGCTGTGGTGAACCCTTCCGTCGTTGGAGCAGCTGAGCTGGGGTGGAACACAGCGCCGCAGGAGCAGGACAAACCACACAAGGTTTTCTTTGACACATATCTGTAACAGAAGTAATTGAGTAAGGGCTTGTTTGAATTTGAGGATTCTAACAATGCAGGGATAGGAAATAGACAGGAATAGGATAGGAATGCACGTGCAAAACAGAGAATTTAAAAACACAGGATTTCTGCCAATCTGGGTGTTTGATTCACAACAATTGGAAGATCACAGGATGCAAAAAAGCATGGTGAGATTAAGTCAAACCACAAGAAAATGTACGGTTATAATGCTATTATGCTACTATCTCTTAGTCTTGTGCTTGATGAATAGGAATATGAAAAGGAGGACAAGTGGAAATTAGAATTCCTACGGTTTTTCTTTCAAGGAGACACTAAAGGAACAAATCCTACAGTTTTCCTTTGCTCCATTCCTTTGCACCAAATTCATGAAAAGTAGTACCATAGGAAACTTTCCAATTCCTATGTTTTTCATTCACTTTTCCTTTCAAGCACTGGCGATTCTAGTAGGCAGGCTTGAGCAAGGAAAATCCTACACTAAAAAATGTTTTTGTGCTACTTCTATTACTTTGGACCCAGGCCACTGCCATACTAGCTCAACTCCCAGGCCCATCGACAAATGCACAGCTCAAACGCGCAGAGATAAATAATGATGGCGTTCAAGAGAGTCCATCACGGATAGCTAAGTTGCCTGGTACCTCACTGCTTGTCATATAGTAGGATAAAATAATCGTATTTCCCGTTACTACGAGTGCTCAGTGGACAATATATATAACATGTAGAGTAAAAAAGAGATGCAACAAGTGTACAACCTCTTTGGCGAAGCCATGTCGATCTCAGCGTGATTGGGTTGGCCGGTGAGGATGCTCCGGCTGACTTGGCTGTCGGAGGAGGGGAAGAAGATCTTAGGCGTCTGGAGATGGAGCCCGAGGTACTGCTCCGCTGTGATGGAGGGTTTCGTCGTTGGAGCAGCTCCGGTGAGTTGTACGACACCGAGGCTGAAGCAGGACAAGAGAGACAACGTTAACCTGAGTGGAATTCTAATAGCATCTCCAATACATGACGTAAAATACATAACCACAAAGTGCTAGATGTAAAATACATCAGCCGCTCATCTCTGAACTTAACTGTCGAAACTGAATTTAACTGTCGAAACTGAATTTAACTGTCGAAAGTGAATTTTGCTGTCGAAACTGAATTTTGTTGTCGAAACTGAACGCACTAGCAAGGTGAGGCTACACGTCGGTCGACTGACTTTTTCATCTCTGGTCAGTCGATTTTGCAGCCGTTGGATACGAAATCAAGGGCCTGCGGTTCATCTTCAACCTCCACCCCCCTGAGCCGCCAGCCACCACCGGCCAAACAGCAGCCCCCCGCCGCCCGCGGCCGGCGGTGCGCCGCCCCGCCCGCCCCGAAAACACTCCCCACCGCCGGTCCGCCGCCGCCCCGGCCATCCCTCTAGGCCCCCCCCGTGCCGAGCTTTTTCTCCGGCGATCCCCACGCCACCGCCCCCAACGCCCGCCACCGGCGACCACCGCCCCCACCCTGAACCCTAAGATAGATAGTGGGGTACCTCTCCGGCGAGCCCCCCTCCCCGCTGCGGCTGGTTCTTCCTTCACCCCGGCGAGCCCCCCCACCCCCTGAAAATCGACTGACCCAAAAGTCGATTCAGTCGACTGAAGTGTAGCTAAATCGGAGCAGCATCGCAAGCAAGAGCAAGAGCGAGAGCAGCAGCGCGAGCAAGAGCAATAGCAAGAGCAGACCAGGCAGGGGACCGAGAGCAAGAGCAGAGCAGCAGCGCGAGCGAGAGCTAAAGCAGCAGCAGCTCCTACTGATGTGGACGTCGCCGCCGAGGGAGCGACGCCGTGGAGGAAGTGGCCGGCGACGCCGCCGTGGATGGAGCCGCGCCGTGTCGGCTCGGGACCGAGCGCCGGCAGCACCGTGAGATCGAATCAAGAAGAAAATGCGGCGATTAGTGTACAACCTCTTTGGTGGCGCCGATTAGGCCGCAGCTTCATCCGAGGAAACGGTGATGATGATGCTCTTCCGGTGGTGCAGGTGAAGACGGTGGTGTGGGAATGGAGGTGGCGCGAAAGACGAGGGGAACATCGGGGCAGCTCCTTGGAGGTGGAGGACGGGGTGGCTGAACCGGCGGGACGACGAGATCGACGAGGGATCCTCATCCGGTACGGTGGATGAGGGACGTCGAGGTGTTGCTGTGGACGACGTCGTCGGGGAAGAGGCTCCGGCTGGGTGGCGGACGGAGCAGGGTGTGGGGTTTCGTCGCGGGTTTTCGCGGCCTCGGTGTACGAATGGGTGGGCGGATGGGATGGCAGTGGGGAACCATGGCTTAGGGACGCGCTTGTCCGAAATGTGGGGTAAGTTACGAAAGTACCCCCACCGATTTGAGGCGGTTCTTTCGGTTCAGGGGTACCACGGGCATTTCGCGTGTCGGGATTTCACAGGAGGTGGGAGTTTTCGCGCGCGTTGTAATTTCGGAATAGCAAGGCGCGGGTTGAGATGGAGGGAGTTGTCGGAGCACAACGAGACAAAGATATATCTTAAATATTTCGGGCTAACAAGGCGCGGGTTGAAGAGGCGGGAGTTTCGCAGCACGATAGACAGAGACGCTAGCTTGAATTTTCGGCATAACAAGGCGCGGCTTGAAATTTCGGGAGAACAAGCTTAACGTGTACCCAAAAAAAGACAATTTGCACCTCAACACGCACAACACACACACAAACACCATTTAGACTAGAGTAAGGTACACGTGCATTGCACGCATGAGATTTGGCAACCAAATTATGAATAAATACCACATTATAGCATGTAAGCTTTGAGTCATATATGCATGATGTAGATGTTCGTTTAATTCTTATAGTTCATTTCATTCAAAATCATCTAGTTTTTATAAGAAAGCTAATCTATTTTAAGATTCATGGAATTGTGCGTTGTAAGACATAAAGTAAAAACAAATAATGGCAAATCATGTAGAAAAACATTTGGGCAATTCTGATACGGAAGATTCTAGAACAAAGAAGAAGTGCTTGTGTTTTGATGTTTGTGCATTATGCTTAAGTTCAACCATGGAGTCTTCTAGATTATACATGTGGCGAAATCTGGTGGAATCTAGATGATATCCAACGGCCAGTAGTGCTCAAATTTGCCATCTTTGGACCATCGGATTCGCCTCATCCAACGACCATCTTTCAAAGTTAAAGTTACCCGCACACAATATAAAAAATATAAAATATAATATATATAGGGGTATAGATATAGATATGTGATGCGAAAGCCACCCATCATCTCCAATTAGAATAGTGTGTCCATGCACGGATGCGACGTGGCCAAATGATGTCTGCCATCGGTATCTCAAATTCAAATCAGTCTGACCTTGTTCAATGTGTATACATTACAACATGCTCGTTTCCAAACCACACCGCGCAGATCTCCGTTATATTCATGCATGCATGGGTTTCAAACATCAGGATCTCTTATTCAAATATTTGAATTCAACTTTACATTGATTATGACCTCACCTAGTCTTTTACACCCACACAGTCGTCTTCTCTTTATAATTGTACCACTAACTTTCTCTCGTGCATGCATGCACACACACTACCAGTCGGCATTATCCATCGCACACATGCAATCTTTTTCTTCAGGTCGGTCTCCCATGAAGGCACACACCCACACACATCCCCCTCTCCATCATATCGGGCATTCTTTATCTCTCACGCGTGCATGCGCAACGATCGATGTTCCTCTATGTATGTGTGTATATAGCTAGGTCTTTCATAGTTTTCCACACAAACCGATCAATCGATATATCCAGTGAGGTCTCACCCTCTTTCCCACGTCCACATCGATCAATCTATACCTCTCTATATAGGATTAACATATATAGCTAATACACCCACATTAATTATATATCCAACGTCCCCCTCTCATCATCCATGCCTTCCGCTTCATCTCTCAGACGCGCGCACAATGGCGAAGACAGGGGGCAGTAAGGGCCCTGCCCCCCCCTAACATCACTATATATCGAGGCTAATATGAATGTGATCATTAGACAATTGCTGCTAAAAATGGTTTAAGTTCATGAATTGACCCTCCTCGTAAAGGATTAGCAATGCTTGGCCCCCTAGCTCATTTATTTTTCATGGCTCCGCCACTGCGCGCAACAGCGCACGTTCTCGCCCCTCTCTCTAAATATCGATCTCGCACTTGTGCATTCCTTCATAGTCTCCCTCCACTCGGCCCCTCGCACCATCTTCTAGCCCCCACCGGATTTTGCCACATGTACAATCTAGCAGACTCCATGGTTGAACTTAAGCATAATGCACAAACCTCAAAACAACAGTGGTTCTCTTTTGTTCTAGAATCTTCCGTATCATAACTGCCCAAACTTTTTTCTAGTTGAATTGCCATTATTTGTTTTTACTTCATGCTTTACAATGCACAATTCCATGAATCATAAAATAGATTAAGGGCTTCTTTGATTCAAAGGATTCTCAAAGGAATTTTGGAGGATTCTAATCATTAGGAATTTTTCCTATCTTGGTTGTTTGATTCGTAGGATTGTAAACCATAGGAATTTTTCCATATGATTCATTTGCACTAGATTTCATAGGAAACATCCCATCCACTCAAACCTCTTTGAAAGAATTCTGCGTTTTTTCTATGCACAATCAAACACTCGTACAATCCTGTAGGATTCAAGACGACATTCCACTATAATCCCATGTTTTTCCTATTCCCGCCTTTTGGAAATCCTACGAATCCAAGAGGCCCTAGCTTTTTTATAAAAACTAATTGATTTTGAATGAGATGAACTATAAGAATTAAACGAAGGTCTACATCAGGCATATATGACTCAGAGCTTACATGCTATAGTGTGGTATTTATTCATAATTTGGTTGCAAAATCTGATGCGTGCAATGCACGTGTACCTTACTAGTACTTCGAGTATGTGCAAAACACGTAAATTAGAATTCCAATGGCACGCTACAGTCTTACATTCATGAAGCCACGTGGCACATGTGGAGGCGTTGTCGCGACCTCCTTGTGTGGATTGATCACAGTGACGTGCTGCTGGTTCCAGAAGAATGTACTCGTCCTCCCTGAGCCATACTGTCGGTACATGCACGAAGCGAAGATGTGCACGCACGCCACGCACGCACTCATTCCCTCGCACGCACACGCGGGTACACGGGCGGACGCAATTTTGTACCAAGATCCACCCCATGTGATAATTTGACGCGTGTAAAGTCGTTCACTTCATTGATGGTCAATTAATACAGCGCATGCAAATTGAGTGGACGTGAGGGCGGAAGAAAGACATTACTACTCCACTGCGCGCATGCGAGTAGTTAAATCATGGGTTGCTAGTAGTACTTCCATTGGTCTCCTTCGTATTTTGTGCCAATTTTTGACAGTAACATAATATTTACGCATTTGAGCAGTGTAGTCTACTTGAAATTTATGTTCCACTAAACTCATCGGGCGCCGTTTCGGGCCTCGAAACCAAAACCATCAGTTAATCTTTACCTTGTTCCCATCCCATTCGAAAGCCTGCTCACACCTACTAGTACGTACCAAACCTGAACGTGTTCCCACTATGCAGGTATTAGTACTAGTGCTAGTACTTAGGTTATAAAAAGGGGAACTACCTAACCGAAAATTACTCTACCTTTCCTCCTCATAAGTGCTTCTTCTTCGTCCGTCCTTGCCATGGCCGGTGAGCAGAGCTCTAGGTCGAGAACTACTCGTAACAAGGGAGCGGCAACCAAGGCTGCGGAAAAAAAGAGGGCTCGCCGCCACGCAGAGACCTCGAAAGATCTCTCACGGGCAGGCGATGGCTCCCAGGAGCGCCCTAGCCGCGGAGGCGAACATGCCGAGCCGGCGGCGCTGGAGTCGTTATCCCTCGACGGCATGCCCGATCAGCTCAATAAGCACCTCAATAAGCAGAAGGAGTTCATCCAAGGCTTGGTGGAGCTGCTGAAGGAGAGCCTCGACGACATGCCCGCTGAGCTCAATAAGCAGGGGGAGTTGACCGCCGGCTTGGTGATGCTGCTGAAGAAGAGCATTGCCTCGGAGAAGAAGGCGACCGGCGAAATCCTGCGACTTCAGGAGGACAAGGCGAAGCTCTGCCACGAGATCGACCTGTTGAAGGAGAAGAACGCCGGCTGGAAGAAGCTGCATGAGAATAGTAGTTCCTCGATGAAGATGCTGCAGGCCCTCGTCATGGAACAGAAGGAGGAGTTGGCGAAGCTCCGCATCGAGCACCCGGCTGCTGTCAAGGTACGTAATGCGGCCGTGGAACAGATGATGAAGGCTCGCGTCGAGAAATCCCGCGTCATGGACAGAATGAAGAAGATGGCGGAGGAGACGCGCAAGGAGATGGAGGTCGTGGAGGCGATGAAGAAGCAGTTACGACTCCGCGGCGAATTAGATCATTTGGGGTGATAATCTTCCTTCTTCTTTTGCTCCTGTGTTTCATCTTTTGCTTCGGGTGTTTCGCCGCACGTGTCACGTTCTCTGCGAGGCATGAATAGAACAATGCTTTTTTTGAGGGAATGAATAGAACAATGCTAACAATGAGATGACTAGCAAATTAGATCATTTTTATCGCCATATGGCACTGGGCTGCCGTGTTTCGTGCTCCTCCGTCGTAGTACTACTCCAGTGGAAAACTTGAGTATACCGCACGGTTCTTTGCTCCTCCTCAGGTCGTCGGCGCATTTATACGAGCAGTCAAATCACAAGGCCCCGCCTTCCAGCAGTAATGAGCCGTCAAATCACAAAGGCCCTCGCCTCTCGTGAAACCGACCAAGCTAGACTGCCCCGCCCTCTAGCCTTTTAAAAAATGTATACTTTTGTACAGTAGTAGTATCGATGGATTGCGCCATGGAGCAAAACTTGAAATTAAAAAAAAGGTGGTACATATAGAGAGCGCTCGTCGCCAAATTATGCATATAGTACTATTAAAAAGGCTAGTCACAATAATGGTGTCCAGCACAACCCACCCCTCAAATAAAACTAAGCATCCTGGAATTCTTTGACAAAACTAAGCACCCTGAAATTCTTTGACAACTAAACTGCTGGCTATATGATGTTGGCCATATATATTGTACGTATATAATGTGAAGAAACGAGTGGTAGTACTATACCAACTAAAAGATGAAATGTAAGAAATACTAGTATGTACGTACTGAAGAGTTAAAGTAACGAGAAGAAACATAACATAGTTCTGCTGGGGGCTCAGCACAACACACCCCTCAAATTAAATTAAGCACACCTGAAATTAAACTTTGCAACTATTCCGGTAGACACTGCATTAGAACCACCATGAGCAACGACACTGCCACCTTACTCGGAGTCCTCGTCCACGTCCTCGACTTCGTCCTTGTCCCTCTTCCTCTTGGCCGATACTTCTTTGCTTGAACCGCACACTTGGCTCTTGCTCTTCATCCAACCCTTGTAGATATTGAAACAAAGGTAGCCATCCATTGCAGCGTAGTGGATGTGGTCTATATCTAGTACATTCCGCTGCCATGCATAACGATGAAACGTGTATGGAGGTTTCTCCAGTTTACCGTACGAAGGATGAACCATGGCTCCTGCCAGGGTCAGCATTGAAGGCTGACGAGAGGACACCAGCCGATTCTTCTGGAGGTCGAAGGGGTTGCCTACAACGAGGCCTATCCGACCCAGGACTTCTTTGTCGTTCCTAAAGTCTACAGTAACGAATTTGACTAGGTTGCTCTCGAGGAAGTTCTTAAAATCCAGGCATTCAACGTCGGCATGGCATATGTGGTAGACCAAGCATAAGTCATGCACGCAAACCTGGATCACGGCGGGCTTCTTCCTCTCTTCGTCCTTTAGATCCTTCTCTCGTCCCAGGACTGTGGTGTACTCAACATCTAGCCCAGCGACCCACTCATCATCTGAGTTTTCGAACATGCGTCTGAAGCGAGAAAGGCATCCTTTCACCGTCGCGGAAGAACGGGTGTAGATGACGTCGAACTCATCGCCGGTGATGGTTCTAACCTTGTACTCACCGCCGATCATGGAGATTTGGGACACCATGGATTTGGGAGGAGGGTTAGGATTAGTGGAACTGCCGTAATGTGAAAGGACGGGACGACTAGGAGCGAACCGTCGTAGTATTAAAGGACATGCGGGGACGAGTAGGAGCGAACTGCCAGCGTGCGAACGGCAGGGTAGTGGCTTTCCATTCTCCCATGATACGGGCTTCCGAGAGCCCTTGGATCTGAGATCGAACGGTTGCATGGCGTGATTCTAGACCTATGGGTGAATATCCTATCCTGGAGGGTTATTCTACCAATTTTCAGCAACTTAGCATGCGACCGTTTGATCTCAGATCCAAGGGCTGCCAGCAGCCCGTATCATGGTCGCGCCTACCACGACCGTCGCGTCGCTCGCGCGGTCGCGCCCTTGGAGATTTAACACGGTGCGTTAGGCTATCTGATGTTGGCATGTCATACATAGTCATCACTTAGTCACTCATACTACAACAAGGTTAGCTATAAGGTTGGCTATAAGTGTATTTTTTTACTTCTCTCTATCTCTTTCTTCGTACTCCCTCCGTCCCATAATATAAGAACGTTTTTGACACTAGTGTAGTGCCAAAAACGTTCTTATATTATGGGACACAGGGAGTACTAGTATTTATTGCATTTGCCAAGGAGTGACCTCTTCCAATGAAATGGTGTGCTTATTAGTTTTTTGTTGCTAAGTTTGCTTCATTTAATTAGCTATAGACTCAAAATTGTCTTTTCACCTAGGTACACGCGCTTAGCACCGTTTCTTCCTTGGGTCACCAAACTAGTCTCTCTCTTCTTGATTAACTTGCCACATCAGACTTATGCCTATGTGGCAAGCTTAGCACCTGTAGGAGCAAGTAAGGCTGCTTGTAATGGGAGTATCATAGGTACTAGTATCATGCATGCCAACTATGCAATCTTGATGAGGTGACGTTGAATTAAATTAAGAAAAGAGAGAGTTGAGTATCATAATATGATATTGTATCATATTAAATGATGTTCTACTATGTGTCATGCATAACAATAAATAAACTATCCTATGATACCAACACATGATACTATGCATTACGGATGTAGTATCATACAAAAGTATCATATGCATGATACTAGTATATGATACTCTCCATTACGACCAACCTAAGTACAATAGTGTGCTTTACACGACATTTTTGCATATGTGGAGGAAAGAGAGGCAAGGAGAAAGTGGAGAAGTGGGCTCTCATGCAAGAGCCAGCCTCTACTACATGGTGGAGCATTGGGAGAGGCACCTGTATGGAGGTGGTCAGGAACCGGGAGACTCACGCCGGTCGTAGTGCCATAGTTAAAATGATAATGGGAAGTCAAATCACGTGGCCCCACTTGTCCAGTAGTAACTCGCTGTCAAATCACACAGCCCTACGTTTGCAGCAGCCTACTCCCTCATCTTCTCGCATCTCCGTCGAACTGACTAGGCGGAACTGCCCTGCCTACCGCGCAGGAAAAGCCCCGCCCTCGACTTTAGTTAGTACTACAGTATACTAATTTTGTATCCACGGATTGCGCCATGGAGCAAAGCCTCTAGAAAACGGAGGTACACATGTATAGAGTATACAACACGCTTGTCGCGTTCGCGTCACACCCCAGACGGTCGGTCGGTCTGGCACGCTACTCTCCGAATGGAACGTGGATCATGCGTTTGCACACACACATGTGGGACTGCAATTGAGAACCGACCATAGGCACACTCCCCGGCCCCGCAAGTCGGGTGACTTAATAGAAGACGGAGACGAGCGATACTACTAGAGAAGTGTTGTACTTATACGTTGGTGCCTGGACGATCCCTGCAAGACACGGAAGATCAGTTCGTCCATGCATGTGACCAGACTCCAGCAGACATGCCTGGATTGGCTATCATCTACATATTGTGCAGGCTGGGTTGTACATGGCTGTAGTTGTGGTGAGAAATCTAAAAAAAGGTTTCTTGTCATCTCGCAAAATTAGGTGTCATGTGCTTCGGATCACTGCGGGGGTTAAACAGCGACAACTGAGTTGGGCTAGTCATTGGGGGCACATGCACGAAGACTACTCGGCTGCCATTAGGTCAAGCCGGCTATGTTAATTAGGACATCTATCGACGGACCCCTTTTCTACGAGTTTATCTTTAATTTGAGCTTTGTTCCTCGTCTAGTTTGTCCGTCGGGATTCATGTTGTCTCCTTTGGGCAGTGAGGTTATGATTTCTTGCCATGTGGCATTTTTTCGTGTTATATGTTATAATCCAGCGCTTCAGATCAAAATGACAACAATTGCGCCTCTGGGCCACATGCATGAGGACTTCTCCACAGTCATTGACGAGGTCAAGCCGGCTCCGGTAGACAAAAGAAAACTAGTACTACTCCACTATATAGGCAGGATCCTCCGCGCTTGCTTGCTAGTGTTGATCTCTTGACACTGCCTCGGCCTCTCCAGATCTAAACACGACAGCGGTGGCCACACACACTCTTTCTCTGCTCACCGCTGGTCACAGATCCAGCCGGATCCTCTCCATCGGGGAAGGTGAGAAGGTGCAACGTTCATGCGGTCGTCCTCAGCGATGGCTCTTACCTACTGCTGGCGCGTCCCGATCAGTCTGCCTTGTCGTTCTCTCCCAAGCACCTCTGGCGAGGGAGGGCCTCTGACCCCTTCTTCCTAGCTGCCGTAGTGTGGGCAGATCCGGCCTCCCGCTGCCCACCTAGCGACATCCCGGTTACCATCAGGTATAACTTCCTTCGAAACCGGCCTTGCTCTACTTCCTGAGCTCCTGATGTCGCTGCATTTGTATCTTTTACTATTTCTCAGGCCCCCACGTAGATAGGATCGATCGGCTATTCAAAAAGCACCTAATTTTTTTATGTTTAAGAGGTAAAACTAGTTCATGCACTCGAATCTAGTACTACTTGGTTCAAACAAGTAAGAAAGGGGTGGGGGTGGGGGAGGATTTGTTACCTGAATCTAGGACTTGGTTGAAAGAGGAAATAATGGGGGCGAAAAGTAGCAGAGGCTGGCTATCCAACTGGTCTCTAGGTCTAATAGGGAAATAAAGGGAAACGCAGTACAAACTCAATATAAACCCGATCTATTGGTTGAAAAAGGAAAGAAAGTGGGGACTGGGGGACAAGTCAACAGAGTAAGTCCAGCACTAGATTTGCTAGCCTCACACAGTATAAGGTGGCTATACCGAACAAAAATGGGACCAACCCAGATATCCTGTTCTGATGTTTGTTGCCCCGAGCCACTCTTATGTAATGCCACTGGTAAAATGTAGCAGTCGCACTGTTAAAAGTAAGGACACGTTAAACCAATGTTGTTTTCAATGTAATGCCTCCAGTAATATGAATCAATGGCACTTTTTTACATGTCCTGCTAAATTTCCCATTAAGATAAGTTGGTTCTTTTCGTTAGAAATGCAACTGTCCTGGTCCGCCTACTCTCCCGTGCCCAAAGTAATGTCGTATTTAACGGTTGTCATAGTTAATCCTAATGCCCACACTAATATCTAGCAATGCCACTGCTTTAGAAATTGCTACTGTCCTTGTAGGATTGCCATTCAGATAAGGAACATGCTTCTTTTCATTTGATGCATGTTTCATCACTTGTTAGTCACCCTCCTTTCCACCTTTTTTGTGCAAACAGAGATATACATTTCACGCTCGATCTTAGTTGAACTGCACAAATGATATCCAAATTATAGTTGAGCATTCCAGGAGCTTCACAACCAACCTTGATGTTGCTCAATTTTATTGCAACTAATGAAGAAGAAGCTCTGTGGGTTTCGTTTTCTGATGGAAATGGAACCGGGGCTGGAGCCCTTTTCTTAAAAAAATTGAAGAAGAAGCTGCTAGCTCACGGGACATTGCTTCATTTTAGGTGAACTGCACCAAAAGGTCCCATGAATTGAATCATCCATGTTGGTGACTGAAAGAGCCAGCTTCAGCATCCCAGTCTAAGCACCCCCGGCCTCCATCCTTGCGACGCACGGTACACCTCGTTTGCCACCTGCTCGACCCTAGTGTCACTGATAAAATGAAGTAATAATACAGTTAAAATAGAGCGAGTGTCCTCTCTATCATTTCATTTCCAATGTAGATAAAGAAAGTGCTTCTCTTTGTTAATGTATGTTTCATCAACTAGTCCCATTGTTAATGTTTAAGCGTTTCTGCAAACTGGGGTGCTTAATTTTAGTTGATCTGTACAAAAATAGAGATTTGAATGTCTCAAGGCGCCTCCTTGTACTACCGCTGTACACTGATGTTCATCACTGGCAGAAGGTGTATCTGGGAGACTTGGGACGATGTCCAGTATGAGGTGTACCGTATGAGGCGTCGCAGGGCCCATCTCGCCCTCGCAGCATGGCATACTATGATACTATCGCAATATTTTCTTCTATTTATTTTGTGTGTTTCATCAACTAGTGCCACTATAATGTAATCACGCTTTCTCATTATCTGTGCAAACAGGGTTATTCAGCTGCATTTTGGTGGAACTGCACAAATGTACGTATGGAACCGGCATATATGCAGAGTGCAAGGTGTGCCAAGTAAAAATTACCGACACCAACCATGCTGCATGCACGCATTGGCATCCACCACCACCAGTGGGATGTGTGGCGCTCTTTGTGGACGGATCTTTCTCGACAGCAAATCCTCTAACCAAATACTAGTATCCTATATTGGCAGTTTTCTAGGGAGTACTCTTTTCTGAAAGAAGCACCAATCTATTTTTCTTTATTTGTACACTGTGTCACAACTTTTACCCAAAGGTCCAAAGCTATTTTAGGGTGATTGGCGTAGTAATCAGAGACTGATTGTAAGCATGATTTTCATTAGCTGTCACACTGATTGTAAGCATGAGTAGGTGGAAGATTAGGTTAGTGCGAAGCTTACCTTAAACCCTACCGTCGCTGTTGAAACGTGGCGAGCGTCGAGGGAACCATGGAGAACGGCGGGGAAGCCACGTCGCGCCATCCGTCCTCCCCTTGTGGTGGGAGAACGAATACTCATGTGGCTCCGGCTAGCTCTGCACCCTCACGAACAACACACCATACTCGATCGATTCGTTATCCTCTGCGTGCTCGACGTTTGACCTGTACGCCCACCACCTCTGCCTGACTGTCGCCTCGGGCGAATCTGTCTGCTCCATCACCCAGAGGAGATACTCGATGAACTCAGAGGACTGCGGTGTGACTGCCATCGAGGAGTACATGTACATCGCTGCCGTCTCGCTCTTTTGCATACATTGCCACATGGCCCGCACTGTCCTCGAAATCTCCCACTCATTGTCAAACCAAGTAAGGATCTCCTTCAACCTGGCTAACTTTGCATGGTCGCCGCCGGTGATCTTCCTGATTCGCTGCTGCATCCTTTCCATAGATGTCCTTCTGAGTGGTCCGGTGCTAGCTTTGGAAGATGGGAGGAGAGACGGTGGTCTTGCAATAGAGAAGAGGGAGAGGCAAGATGGTGGTTTTGGAATGGAGATGATGGAGAGGAGAGGAGGTGGTTTTGCAATGGAGAAGAGGGAGAGGAGCGTGCGTCAGCGATTTAGGATTGGACGAGAGGGCCGGCGCGCTGTGACTGGATCAAAATCAAAATCAATTTACCCTTCAATTAAGAAAGCGCCCCCATATTAACTAGTCTCCCTTTTATTCTAGGTCATAATTGACCATGATTTTTGCACATAAAATATATGTTATACGTCACAAAAATAATATAATTTGGAAGTACATTCAGATACGAACCAAATGATACAATTTTTGGTGACATCCATTCACATTTTGCTTGTCAAATACAGTACGTGGTCAAACTTTGACCCAAAATACGCAAAACAAAAAAAATACTTCCAAGACCAGCACCACTCTTACGCTCTTCTCATCGTAAACCACCGCCGGTCCTCTCCTGTTCCAATCTAAATCCAGCGCCGCTCCTCTCCTCTTCCATTTCAAAACCACCGCCCCTCCTCTCCTGTTCCAGTCCAAAACCAGCGTCGCTCCTCTCCCATTCTAATCCAAAACCAACGCTGCTCCTCTCCTCTTCCATTCAAAAACCACTGCCGGCGAGTGAAGGTGCTGTGGAGAAGTAGATCGATGGAGGAGTACAACCGATACGTGAGGATCGCAGACGGCGATCCTGTGAAGCTAGCTAGGATGTTGGAGATACAATCTTGATTTGACAACAAGGACCAACTAGCGGCGACGGCGACATCCATGGCCAAATATATGCAATAGAGCAAAAAGGCGGTGATACACCCGGAGGGAGTCGCGTGGGAGTACATAGAGCTGCTCCTCTGGGCATGTAGCAAACAGATTCACTGAATCCGATCGTGAGGGAGCGGTGGTGGGAGTATCGATCCCAGATGGAGCATCCACCAGAGATTCAAGGATCGAGCATCTACAGGGTGTCATTTGTGAGGGTGTCCTGCCAGAGCGAGCTGGTGGAGTCTTCATCAACCGATCCCAACTACAAGAGGAGAAAAGCAGTTGGCCCGACGACGCTTCCCCGCCATCCTCTCCCTCGCCATTCACATCGTCTCATGGGGCGGCTGTCTGCCGCCGAGGAATAGGAGGGGCCCCCAGCCAAGGGCAGGTTGTGAATTGTCAGGAGGAGCTTAGGGTTGTCAGTATTTGCAGGTTGTGAATTGTGTTTTGTGTTGTGTATTTTGAGAGTACTTTCAGATATGAATGTCTGTTGAATTTCAGATTTGCAGTATTGAGCATATGAAGTATTTTATGAATTCTAGAGATCTATTTTTAGCACTTAAAAAATGTAGTTTCATAGGAGTATAAAAGTGCAGACAATGTGATTCTCAGAGAAGAAACTGCAAGTTTTAGTTTCAGATAAGAAACTGCAAGTTCAGTTTCAGATAAGAAACTGCAACTTTCAGAGGCAGAGCATTTATATTAACACGGCCTTTTCAAACAGGGTTAACATCATGTTGGAAGTTTTATTCATGGTCGAAAATGGAACTACCAGCCAGTTAACATCATGCTGATCAACATTCATGCATAGCACATCTTCATATGATGCACAGTCAAAATGCCCACACAATGTCGAGTGTGCGAAACACAGAGAAAACGAGGGACGAAGTTTTGGCAAGTGTTGGACGTGGTGTGCGTAGATGACAATGGGGACCCACATGTCAATAAAGGCAGAGGCAAAAAATTTGGAGATATTTTCCCTGCACAGGTGGGTGGAATCGAACCCGGGCGGAACAGCTGTCGGGTAGTGTCACTTGGCCACTAGGCTAGTTCAGTAGCTTCGTTAATAATAAGGCACTTCCTCAGGTGGTCGGATCCCCTCCTGCGCCTTTGTGCGCTCGCCGCGATGCCGCTGTCTGCCGTTGTGAACATGCTGAACAAACGAGAGGAATCTGGAGAGGACTGTACGTGGAGAGGCGGACAGTCGGGACCCACCAGGTCTATGGCCGTACGCAAGCAAGTGCCTCATCGAAAAAATACTTCCTCCTAATGCTATACTGACATTGGGGCCCACGGGTTTGTCAACATAGTTACATTTTTTAGGTGCTTCAACGTAGTTACTATAGGAGATAAATTCACAACGAAGCCGGGGAGCTGGCAGGTATCATTTATTATCACTGGGGCAGCAAGTATCAGCTGGGTTTTGGGCTGCCCCGTCTAGGCTTTCATTTTTAACATGCGCAGCCCACGACCTCGGATGGGAGGTCCATAGGCCTGTTTGTATTTTCTTGAGGGCCGTCATGTATCGACCGGCCTATGGACCTCCCATCCGAGGTTTTATTTTTCCTGAATATCGGCAGCCCAATTTATGTATTTTTTTGAAGAAAACGCAGAGGTCTGTTCTATTTTTCTATATAAGAATAGGAACGCCAGGTCCAACTTATGTTTCCCTTCTAACTATATTATATATATTTAAATTATTTTATATGTTATTATATATTATTTTTATTGTCATCATATATTTAACAGATACTTACATATGTAAGAAAACAATATCCCACATCTTATTAACTTATAAAAATAATTTCTTAACAATAAAATCCTGGATTGTTTTGGCACGAAAATCCTAGTGATTGTGTACAAAAGCTTGGTAAGATTTAAGGACGAATGTAATAATATCACTTATTATTTAAATATATTTATAACAAAATGCTTAGCCCCTTTTTATTTTTTGATAACATTGCTGGACCAACCTATCATTATAATTAGAATCAGCCCAGCAAAATCGTGTGTTTCGAGAAAGTGCAAATGGCCTGTAATTTTTTAGGAAATAAAATAAATGGGCCGCATGGACGCTACATTATTTGTTCACCCAGCCCAGCTAATGGCTGTAATTCAAAAAAAATATCAAATTGACTGTAAATTCTACGGCGCAAAAAAAAGACTGTAAATTCTGAAAAAATGGGTTGAATACATGCCACATTTTTGGAGGCTGAAACGTGGGCCAATAGGTCAAAGCCAATGCAAGTCATTGTCAATTTAGTGAACAAATGATTCTGACATGTTAGCCGTTGGATTTACATCCAACGACCGACATCCATCTTCAGTCTCTCCTCTTCTTCCTCCAGCGCCGCCGGGACCACCTCCCACCTCCTGCTGCTAGCAGCTCTGTTTAGCACGCTTCGCTATGAAGCGCTACTCCACCGTTGGCCAGGCCATACCTCCACCCCTCCACACCTCCTGTTCTTCTCCACCGACTGCCGAACCACACCGCACTAGAACCAGTTAACCCTTGTACACCTCTCCGTCTGTGACTCTACTCCCGCGTCTTCCCATCTCTGGCTCGTTGCTGTCCGGGGCCTCACCGTCGTCCACCACCTTGGATGCGCTCGGCGCGATATGGTCAACATGGTCAACAAACGACACCATCGGAAGTAGATTGTGCGTGGAGAGGATGACAGCTGGGTCCACGGCCGCACACAAGGAAATGCCTCCTTATTATGCGCAAAATAATGATTCCTCCACCTGACATCTGGGACCCACCGGAAGGGCCTCTGTATTTCGCGAAAAAACGTGCCCCCTACTGAAAGGTCGGACCCACCAGCTATCTTCTCACGCAAGGAAGTGCCTACTTATTACACACACAAAAATGAATACTCCCCCTGCCAGCTGGAACCCAGCATAGTGGGAGGCTGACTTGTGGGCCTACCAAATTGATGGGGACGGTGGGCTTTGTCAACTTAGTCAATATGAACGATTTTAGCTCCTGTTACCGTATGATGTTCATCCAACGGCCGTAGTGCTTCTTCAACCTCTGGTCTTCTTGCTCCAGCCGCCCAAACCAGCGTCGGTCATGCCGCGTGCTCCTGCCTCCCGTGGTCGGTTGTGATGCCACGGAGGCCTCACCGCCCCCTACTACTCCCACCGCTGGCCAGGCCATCCCTATACTCACCCGCACCCCTGTTATTCTGTGGCGACGGCAGCCTCACACCGCAGTCGAACCAGTGAACCCTCATACTCCTCTTCGCGTGGGCATCCACTGCTGCGTCTTCCCCTGCTCCACGTCGTCCCCTTCCTAGGCCTCGCAGTCGTCCACCGCCGTGGTGCTCTCGGCGTGGCGTGGTCAATGTGGTCAATGACCGACTTCCATCAGAAGAGTATGTGCGTGGAGAGGCTGACAGCTGGGTCCACGGCGGCCGCAAGGAAGTGCCTCCTTATTAAGCGCAAAATAATTATTCCTCCACCTGACAGTAGGGACCCACCAGACAGGCCACCGTATTTCATGAAAAAAATGTTTCCCCCCTGACTGCTGGGACCCACCAGCTACACCTTCGCACGCAAGGAAGTGCATCCGAGCAAAAAAAATGATTTGCCCCCGTGACTGCTGGGACCCACCAGCTACATCTTCGCACGCAAGGAAGTGCCTGACAGTCGGGACCCACGTGGTCGAAGCGCATGTAGCATTGTCCTTCTGGCTGCGAACGTGTACATACATATATACTAGTCGATGTAGAGGCGTGCACATGTCGTAGTAGAGGCGCGCACGTAGCATGTACACGTATGTACATCAGCCAGTGTGCAAGAAAGAAAATACGGCCACGTAGGTTTACATACGGGCGGGGTCTCGAACGCCTATTCGCGCATACGTACGGCCATGGCTCGTGTACGTGGCTGGGTCGGAATGGAGAAACAGCGTCGTCGTCGTGTTCATGGGGAGGCAACAAAATGCGTCATGTTCATGGGGAGGCAACGGAATGCGTCGTGTTCATCGGGAGGCAATGGAACGCGTGGGAGCCAACCGGCTTGGACAGAACAGGCGATGGAAATGAGGCCTGGCCTACCGCAGAACGGAGGAAACACCCTTGTGTTCGACCGGCAGGGTTCAAAATAGGATCTTATTCAGCGGGAGGGCTCTGGTATACTGCAAAATGAAGAAACGGACCTCCTACGGTGGAAACGGGGGTCCTGTTGATCGGGAGGGGTGTGGCATACCGCAAAACGGACAAAACGTACTTGTGTTGGAGCGCTACGGTCGAAACGGGGGTCCTGTTCATTGGGATGGGTGTGGCGTACCGCAAAATGGGACTCCACGGGATACTGTTCATATCCACCGTCGACCTCCTCTAGCCTCCACGGGCTACCGTTGACCTCCTCCAGCCTCCACGGGCTCCTGTTCATCCAGCCTCCACCGCGTGCTACTCCACCGACTACTGTTCAACCACCCCTCCACAAGCACCCCTCCACCATCTACTGTTCATCCAGCCCTCCACGGGGTCGTCCTGTTCATCCAGCCCTCCACAGGGTCCTGTTCATCCAGCCCCAACCGGCTCGATCGATCGGGGTCCTGTTCATCCAGAGGGAACGCCACGGGGTCCTGTTCATCCACCCCCACCGCTCACTGTTCATCCACCCCCCCGCAACACTCACTGTTCATCCAGAGAGGTAGCATCGATCGGCTTTAGTTAGCAGCAATAGCGAAGGAATCGCTCGATCGGGTTCAATTAACAGCCATCGATCGATCGCTCAGGTTCAGTAACGCTTAGCCTGCAGTGCAATCGCTCGGGTTTAGTTAGATCCCAACGCCTCGCTCGGGTTCATTTAGAGCCAATGCCTCACACACATGCGCGTACGTGTACGAGAGAAACGCGCATCACGTGGCCCCGACCACCCACCGTAACCGGGAACTCCTCGAAATTTTCCTCGCCCTCGCTTCTACCACCGTTTTTTCCGTCATTGACGGCCCAAAGAATGTCATGCAGCTGTGTATCTGGCCCGCCCAGGACGAAAAGCCCATTTTCTATCATGATTTTTGGTCATAGAAGTAGGAGACCACCACATCTATGATGATACTGGGTTTTGTCACAATTATTGTCATAGAAGTGTCATAAGTATGACAGAAAAAAATTTCGTTCGGCCCAAAATTTCACAGATGTGTCTTTTTTTGTAGTGATGGTTAGGAGTTGATGACGTGTGGGTATTGGGAAGTTGTTGATGAGGTAGGAACCTATTGTCCTGCATTCAAACCTTGGGAGTTACTTCTACGTTATGCTTACTGCCATGCTATGCGCGTACACGTGGTTTGGCTTTGAGTGATTCATGACAGATGTGAGAGTTATTATTAATGGTTAACTTAAGGTGGCTACTTTAATACACATCTGGGTGGATTGAGGCACCTGGGGAATCCAGTGTTGCCTGTTCTTTTGGAAATCCCAGGGTTACCATGTGATTATCCTATGGACCGCCACCCAGGCTCAAAGGGATCATAAGATTATTCATGCTAGAAACTTCCGTGTGCAGCCACAAGCTATTATGGGCTCTAGCATACTTGAGTAAGTTGCAAGACCTCTTTTAGTGGTGGGCTAGCAGATGTAGGGGGAATGTAGGTGTACCGGTCCGCCCAGAGTAGAGACTAAATGTTTCTGAAAGACTGTGTCTCGGTCATCCGTTTCTCAAACATAATGTAGTGCGAGAAATCCAAAGGAGGATATCGAGTCTTATGGGGAAAGTGCGCAAAGCTCTGCAGAGTGTCCAAACTAATCATGGTTAGCCGTGTCCCCGGTTATGGACATCTTGAGTATCTGGTTCTTGGATTATCATGTTGATCTCATCATGTTACTTAAATAATTTGTTGGGCTGATGATTATTAGTTGGGGATTGAGTTGGGGGAACCTTCTCAATATTTTCAACAAATTTGGTAGTTAAATAAAATATATTCCTTTGTTGTAGGAAAAAATTGGCTTTATGCAAAATTGTAACCATAGAGCTTTCCACCAGCCAAATATGCATGTAGTGATAGCTATTGTTCATCATTTATCCTATGGTGTGAATTTGCCAGTACATTCAATGTACTGACCTACATGGCTACAACGTCTCATGTTGCAGGATTTCTTACAACGAGTAAGTGATATGTTAGGGTTCCGATTTCTACACTCAACTTTGTCATTAGTGTTGATGGGAATCCACAACCTTGTTGTTTCTTCCTCTTTATGGATTGAGGTAATAGTATTTATGTTACTTTATACATGTGATTTACCTCTATTATAAATCCTCGAGTACTGTGTGTGTCAGCATACTGATATAGGGATGACACTTAAGCACAGAAACTTGACCGTCTGAGGCCGGTCGCTACACAAGTTTGTCAAAAAGGGATATTTCAAACGAATCAATGGGATCATAGTAGTTATCATAGCATTCATCCTTTGGTAAGCACAAAGGGAAATTAAACAATGCATGAGTTGAAGAGTTACTCTCATTAGAAGGTGGGCACGGGTAGCTAATCCGCTCTTCCTCCTTTTTTTTCGCTCTCCTCATCATATTTTTCATCCAATGAGCTCACAGTTTCATCAATTCCTTCTTCCATAGAATCCTGCAAAATATTATTCTCTTCTTGGACAACGGAGAAGTCCTCAATATATTATTTAATATAAGCATTAGAAGAAGAATTTCCATAGCAATTTTTAAGTATGGCAAAAAAATTAGATTTGCAAAGAATAGCATCATACTATTCAAACAAAGAAGCAATTTATAAGCACCCTTAAAAGCAACAAATTCTTCAATTTGTTCAATATCATAATAATTGTAAACACCATTGGCACAAGAAGATAAAATTCCATTTACTTTAAACTCACATAGGAAGGGAAGGTATTTTTTAGGGTCTTCAGAACAACAAGTAAAATCATGTATTTCACATAAATTCAAAGCATAACAATACAAACTATTAATATGATGCCATAATAGTTTCCCTTTTTGAGATAAGTGGTGTCGCACAAAAAAGCATGCCCATTTAATGATTTTCCCTCAACTAAACTAGTTGGGGTTTGAACACGAGCACATAAGGATTGAAGATGATCCAAGTAGAAAGCTTCAGCAGTATGATAGATTTTGGGTGGTTCTTCAACAATTGGTTTAGTAGGTACAACTATTTTTTTTTGGTATTTTACGTTTGATACCCATAATTAGAGATAGAAAACAAGCACAAAATAAAAACTACTTAGTAATAAAGCAAACAAGCACACACAAGAATATTCAGCCCATGCTATTGCTGCGTGGCAACGACACTATAAAAAGGTCTTGATAACCCACAACTATAGGGGATCATTTTTAGGCTTTTTTAATAAATAAGAGTGTCGAACCAAATGAGGAGTTAAAGGTAGAACATATATTCCCTCAAGTTCTATCGACCACCAATACAACTCTACGCACACTTGACATTTGCTTTACCTAGAACGAGTATAAAACTATTTGGTAGGTGATAGGATAAGTTTGCAAGAATAAAACTAGAAGTACTTAGCGAGAATAAAACTAGGAGTAAATTGCAAGGTAATAAAAGTAGATAGCTTTTGTCAACAAAAAAGTCATTTGTCCCTAGGCAATTGATAACTAGACCCATAATCATTCTTGCAATTTTACACGAGGGAGAGACATGAGCTAACATACTTTCTCTACTTGGATCATATGCAGTTATGATTGGAACTCTAGAAAGCATCGAAAACTACCAAATATCATTAAGGTCGTAAAACCCAACCATGGCATTAAGTATCAAGTCCTGTTTACTCCCATACGCAATAACCCACTTATCTGTGGTCAGGCTTCTATCACTCAGTCAACAGACAATAAGCAAATTATGAACTATTGCAACACCCTACAGCAAGGACCCCTCATTTTTGTGCGAGATGGAGGGCACCGTAGGAAAGCACCATAATAAAATACACACACAAACCAACCACGATCATCAATTAGCCCATAGGAAAAAACGGATCTACTCAAACATCATAGGATAACCACATATCATTGGGAAATAATATGTAGTGTTGAGCACCATGTTTTGGAAGGGATTACTGCGGGGAGAAGGGGTGTTACACCACTTCATAGAGGGGAAGAAAGTTGGTGTTGACGGTAGCAAGATTGTTGATATAGATCCCCGTCACTATCCTTGCCCTGACAGCGTTCCGACACCACCAGGAGAGAGGGGGAGATATCCCCCCTCCTTCTTCTTCTTCCTTGGACCCCCCCTAGATGGGAGGAGAGTTCCCCCTCTGGTCCATGGCCTCCATCATGGCAGAACAGCGGGAGCCTCTCCGTTATTGGATCTCCCTCTCAGTTCTCTTCTGTCTCATGTTCTTGTTTTCTGCCCGAATACTGTTTCTTATATTCCCAGAGATCCATAACTCCGACTGCGATGAGATTTTAACACGATTTTTTCCAGATATAAGCTTCCTTGCACTCGTAGTAGAGCTTTAACCGACCTACGAGGAGGGCACAACCCACCACCATGTGCTTGGGCTTCCTGGCGCACCCATGTGTCTTGTGGTGGCTGTGGACCCCCGTTTGCGTTGATTCCACCTCCCAAAAAACACACATATTCCAAAAAAAAATCCGTAAATTTTTATCATGTTTGGACTTCGTTTGATATGGATATTCTGCAAAACAAAAAACATGCAACAAATAGGAACTCGCACTGGGCAATAGATCAATAGGTTAGTCCAATAAATCATATAAACTTTTGCCAAAAATCTGTGAAAGTTGTTTAATATTGGAATGAAACAATAAAAATTTATAGATACAACGGAGACGTATTAGCATCCCCAAGCTTAATTGCTGCCCGTCCTGGAGTAGGTAAATGATAAAAAAGATTATTTTTGATGTGGAATGCTACCTAGCATAATCTTGATCATATATCTAATCATGGTATGAATATTAGGACACGAGTGATTCAAAGCAATAGTCTACAATTTGACATAAATACATCAATACTCAGGCATCCCAGCAAACAATCGTGTCTTTCAAAATATCAATGCTAAGGAAAGTTATCCCTGCAAAATCATATAGTCTTGTCATGCTTTGTCTTCTTAACACAAAGTATTTATCATGCACAACCCCGATGACAAGCTGATCAATTGCTTCATACTTTTTAACGTGCTTCAGCTTTTTCAACCCTCACGCAATACATGAGTGCAAGCCATGGATAAAGAACTATGGGAGGAATAGAGTATGATGATAGGGGTAAATATAGAGAAGACAAAAATGTAAGAACGTCTCACATCGACACGGCTAACCAACGGGCTATAGGGATGCCCATCAATTGATATCAATGCGAGGAGTAGGGATTTCCATGCAAGGAATGCACCTAGAGCTGTAAGTGTGTGAAAGCTCAACATGAAAACTAAGTGGGTGTGCATCTAACTCTGAAATGAAAAATTCCCACTAGTATATGAAATTGACAACATAAGAGACTCTCTATATGAAAAACATGGTGCTACGTTGAAGCACAAGTGTGGAATTAGCATGCCCCTTCTCTCTTTGTCCTTTTTTTATTTTCTTTCTTTTTCTTCTTTTTCTCTCTCCTTGTCCGGAGTCTCATCCCGACTTGTGGGGGAATCATAGTATCCATCATATGTCTTCACTGGGACAATGCTCTAATGTAATGAATAATGATGGTCATCACACTTCTATTTACTTACAACTCAATAGGAATAAAAATTACAACTCGATACCTAAAACAAAATAGGAATCCATATGAATTCCTCTGGCAGTGTACTAGGATGTGCAATGAACTAGCATAACAATGATATAAAAAAGAAGACAAGCCATGGAAATATCATGCTAGCTATCTTACGATCATGCAAAGCAATATGACAATGAATGCTCAAGTCATCAAAACGGAAGTGGTGTAAGTTGCATGGCAATATATCTCGTAATGGCTATGGAAAGGCCATAATAGGTAGGTATGGTGGCTGTTTTGAGGAAGATATAATGAGGCTTATGTGTGATAGAGTGTATCATATCACGGAGTTGGAATGCACCTGGGAAGTTTGCACCGACTCTCAAGGTGAGAAAGGGCAATGTACAGTACCGTAGAGGCTAGGAAATTGCGGAAAGTTAAGAGTGCGTATATTCCATGGACTCACATTAGTCATAAAGAACTCATATACTTATTGCAAAAGTTTATTAGCCCTCGAAGAAAAGTACCACTACGCATGCCCCAAGGGGGATAAATTGGTAGGAAAAGACCAACGCTTGTCCCAGACCGCCACTCATAGGGAAGACAATCAATAATAATAGATCATCCTCCAACTTCATAGCATAATGAGAGACTATACGTGCATGCTTCGGGAATCACAAACCTTAACACCAATATTCTTAGTAACCACAACCATTTACTAGTACCTCCCCCATATTACCATCTCTATATCACAAAACTATTGCAAGGCATCAAACATATCATATTTAGTGGTCCACACGTTTTATGTAGGATTTTATGACTAACCATGCAAATGACCAATTCCTGTTGACTCTCTAAATAGATATAAGAGAAGCATGAGAGTTTAATTCTTTCTATAAAATACCAAGCCTTATTAAATATAAGTGAAGCAAAAGAGCATTCTACCAATAACGGTTTTCTATGTGAAGAGAAACATGCAATCCAAACTTCAAATGATATAAGTGAAGCACATGAAGCATTCTGTAAAGCCATACTCAAAATATATAAGTGAAGTGCAATGAGTATTCTATAAATCAACCATGGACTGTCTCATACCAGCATGGTGCATACAAGAAAAGTGAAAACTAAACACAAAAGACGCTCCAAGATTTACACATATCACATGAACGAAACGAAAAAAATACGGATACTTGTTGAAGAAACATGGGATGCCTCCCGGGGCATACCCAAGCTTAGACGCTTTAGTCTCCTTGGATATTTACTTGGGTGCCTTGGGCATCCCCAATCTTGAACTCTTGCCTCTCCTCATTCTCCTCATATCGAGACCTCCTCGATCTTTGATCACTTCATCCACACAAAACTCAACAGAAAGCTCGGTAAGATCCGTTAGTATAATAAAGAAAATCAATATTTTAAGTAATGTTGCAACCAATTCATATTTTGTTTTTTCATTATCCCTGTTGCATTATAAATTCTCCATGGCTTATACCACGGATAGAATTGATAGTTTCATCAAAACAAGCAAAACAATGCATCAAAAACAAAATCTGTCAAAAACATGATTGTCTATAGTAATCTGAACTCTAACCATACTTATGTAACTCCACACATTCTAAAAAATTAGGAAAAAATAAACAATTTTTATTGCAATATTGTGCAGAAATTTTAGAAACTTTCGACGTTCCAATAAAAAATGTAAAATTGTGCACTACAGCCAAAGTTTCTGTTTTTGTACCGCACATAGCAACAAGCATTATAATCATCCTAAGGGCAAATCTTGGCACATTATTTTTATAATACAATGGATTTGTACAAGGGGATAATTATTTTTCTTGAAAATTTTCTGTAATCGAGATTCACAAAGTTTCCACGGGCAGGAACAAAGTTCAAGGATATCTCCCAATTCCACGGTGCTTGTCTTTCTCACTTTTGCTTTTCTTCTGGTGAAGTTTTAAATTCCCCTCTATATTTTTGTGTTTTTAAAATTTATAAAAGCACAAAACATGATAAAATTCCTCTCTAAAACTTCTGGGTTGTCTCCCTGGCAACGCTTTCTTTATAGCCATTAAGCTAGGCATAAAGTGCTCAAGTAATGGATCCATCCGGATCCCAAGGTATGTCAAAGCCAATATTAATTAGAAATGATTTGTAATTTAGTAGTGAGAACAAAGCAACATATATCATGTAATGACGAAGTGTAACTCACTTCCTATGCATCGACATGTCATACAAGAACAATTTATGCACATCAAGTAATGGCCAATACATAGCATAAGAAGTGTCTTGCAATTTTATCATGTTGGAAACATAGTGTCAGGACCCCGACTCGATGTCACATCGATCTAGCCAGTAACACTTCATATCACTTTGCGGCCTCACGCACGGTGTTCCCACGGGTGTCGCCTTACCTTTGCCCGGGACCGTTTGCGCCTTTTGGCTCACGTATATGATAGTGTCGCTAGCATCCATATGATAAAGAGCCCGGGCTGACATGACTAGTCGTAAACCCAAAGTGGCACAGACTTACAGGGACAGGCATCCATGACCCAGCTTCGAACGTGTCGGTCATCAGCAAGTGGGTCCGGGCTGTAGCACTGGGCTAGCAGGACTCCGGTAAACCGGGCTGTAGCGGGCTAACAGGACTCCGGTACTCAAAGCGTGACATTTCCCCGAAGGGACAGACACAGGAACGAAGAAGGACACATGCCGGCCAGCCTAAGTGTTCCAGAGCAGTAGCAAGCTACCATGGCTCAGCGGTAACACTAGGAGACATTTCCCGGTAAGAGAGGCTACTAAAGATAAACAACTAGATAGTCAGATCCCACACATACCAAGCATTTCAATCACACACACAGTATGCTCGATATGTGCAAATACAACGAAGCATCACAACATGACTCTACGACACAAGTACTTTATTCATTAGGCTCCGAGGAGCGAGATATTACAAACATGGGTCTCATGACCCAACACTCAGAGCATACAAGTCAAAGCACAAGCGGAAGCTATCATGTCTGAGTACAGACATCTATAAATGAAAAAGGCTGAGAAGCCTGACTATCTATCAGATCCTGCCGGGGCACAAGATCGTAGCTGAGGTATCAAGCTAAACGTCGAAGTCCACGTGAAACTACTAGCGAGACCGAAGTCTCTCTGCAAAACATAAAATAGGCAAACGTGAGTACAAATGTACCCAGCAAGACTTACATCAGAACTATCTACATATGCATCATTATCAACAAAGGGGTGGTGGGGTTTAACTGCAGCAAGCCAGCTTTGACTCGGTGGCTATCCTAAACTACGACTGCAATGTAACTCTTTTGAGGTGGCGCACACGAGTCCACATATTCACCATATCAATACACCACTATGGAATCGCTCCCGTCTCCCTACGAGAACGCCATCCATAGCACTCACGCTTATCTTGCGTATTTTAGAGTATCCACTTTCACTTGTCTATGAACTGATATAAGCAACCCAGAGGTCCTTTTCCGTGGACACGGCTATTCGAATAGATTAGGTTAACCCTGCAGGGGTGTACTTCTTCACACACGCTCTCACCACTTACCGCCGTTTACACGACATGTACTCGGCAACCTTCAAGCGGAAGCCCAACGTGGGTGTCGGCCACGACCTACCTAATCACCTAAGTCTCTAGTCCAGGTTTATCGCCTATTCGGGTTCCATCCATGAGGAGATCCGGCCGGAGTTTCGCTCACAGCCCCAAACGATGTGAACAGGGTTCCCGAGACACCAAACGGGCGCCCGGTACACCGTGCCACGTGCCTACCGCATCACAGCCCACCCCTACGGTCAGCGCTGCCCACGGCCTCCAGCATACTACAAACACCAGAAACTACTTGCAACTCCTGGACAGAGGACAAGGGTGATCAAGAAGCCGAGAGGGTCCATTGGTTTCGGGCCCAATGCGTGGTAGTAGCTGAATCATGGATCACAAACACAGAACTCAGTTCCTGAGGACGGCTGCAATGAGACAACCCACCATGTACTCCTACATGGCCTCTCACCGCTACCTTTACCAAATCGTGTTCACACACTTAGCTCACACACAGTAGGACAGGTTCACACGCCTCTGATTCATCCCCGATGAATCAGACCTGACTCAACTCTAAGCAATAGCAGGCATGACAAACAAACATGAATGAGTAGGCACATCAGGGCTCAAACAACTCCTACTCATGCTAGTGGGTTTCATCTATTTACTGTGGCAATGACAGGTCATGCAAAGGACAAAGGGGTTCAGCTACCGCAGCAAGTAACAGATGAATCGGTGTTGTCCTAATGCAGTAAAAGAGAGCAGGAGCGAGAGAGTAGGATTGTATCGGAATGAACAAGGGGGTTTTGCTTGCCTGGCACTTTTGAAGATAACATTGAGTCTTCATCAGTGTCAACGATCACATCATCGGTATCACGTCTATCGAGAGGGGACAAATACCGGCAACACAGAAGGGAACACAATCAATGCAATGCACAATATGATGCATGATCATGACATGGCAAAATGAATGTGTTTTGAGCCAATGCAACTAGCAACAGATTAAATGAAGTTGGTTTGAATACAAGATTCAAATTCAAACTCCATATGTGATTATTTAAATGCCCTTTATTTGATTTGTGCTAAACAGCAGCTATAAGTTGTTCTAACATGCATGAAAATGGTACAGATGGATTCCTTGAATTTTTCTGATAATTTTTCATATATAAATTATTTAATTTGGAGTTACGGTTAATTTTCTATGAATTTTAGAAGTTTATATTCATTTTCTGGAATTTCAGAATTAAATTAAATCCAGAAAATACTTTATGACATCAGCAGTGCGTCATGCTTGCATCAGCAAGTCAACAGGGCTGCCCCGGGTCAAACCTGACCAGGGGGTCCCATTAGTCAGCGTCACAGGTTAACAGGGGGGTTTATTTTAGTTTAATTAAGGATTAGGGCACTAGGGCCCACATGTCAGTGGCTCTGGGGTTAGATTAGGTGGTGATTAGCTTAGGCTAATCACCTGATAGCGGGGGCCCACCTGTCAGTGTCAGCAGAGGGGGTAGTTAAGATAAAATAATTAAACTAATTAACAGGGGGGGCTGGCCCCACCTGTCATCGACCCAGAGAGGGGGGGGGTCCCGCCGTGGTCAACGTGGTCAGACCCACCGGCGGCTTGACGCCGGCGAGGCCAGACGCGGTGGTGCGCGTCGGAAACCAGCTACAGGGGCTCTTTTGGCACGCAGGGAGCAACTACGGGGAGAGGGTGGAGTGGCGCATCCAACGGTGGTGGTGGCGGAGGCTGGGGTGGCCGGAGCTGCCGGCGGCGACCTCTTTTGCGGCTGCCGGAGCTCGGGTGTTCGCGGGACCGGCGCTGCGGTGTGCAAACAAGACGGTGGTCGCGCTAGTTTTACTCTACGGGACGCAACGAGTGCAACGGACGCAGGCGTGGGACCAAAAGGTCACCGGAGCTTCACCGGCGACGAGCCCGTGCGGCGGAGCGTCTCGGCTCCGGTAGAGGGGGCGGCTAGAGCTCGAAATCGAACTTGGGGTTAGGGGGAAACGGAGCAGGGACTCACGGGGATCGTGCAGGGAGGGTCAGCGAGCTCGGGGGCGCGCCGGAGTGGCCGAATTCGACGGAGAAGATCCTCGGCGGCCGGCGAGGGGGAAAACGTCGGGGCGGCGTTCCGGGGCTCTTCTGGTCGCGTGAGACGACGAGGAGGACGAGGGAGGACTTGCGGAGCTCTGGAAGGCGTCGGGGAGGCGAGAGGGGGATGGTGGCCGCGGCGAACGGCGTCGGTGGCGACGGCTGTGTTCGGGTTCGGGCGAGAGAGAAAGAGCAGAGGGGCGGGGCCTCGAGGAAGAGTGAGAGGGGTCCGAGGGGGCTGCGTGGCGTCGCGGGAGGGAACCAGGGGAGGAGGAGGCAGCCAGGCAGGGAGGAGGTGGCCGGGGCGCGTGGCCGCGCGCGCCGGGCGCGTGCCCGCGTCCTTCTGGCGAGGGAAGAAGACGACAGGGGGGGTAGCGGTGGCGGGCTGGGCCAGCGGGAGGAGCTGGGCCGGGCAGGTAAGCAGGTAAGTGGCCCAGGTGGCCGTCTCCCTTTTTTATTTTTGCTCTGTTTTATTTTTTAATCATTGTTTTCTATTTGTTTCAATCTGTTTTGATTTAGTTCAAACACTAAATCATTTTTGTTTCTTCCAATAATTTTTGCAGGGACTGAAAGTAATATTCTAGAGCCCCTCACAGAATATCAGAATTATTGAAGCATTAAAAATATATATAACATATATTTGCTCCAACTCAAATACAATATATATTAGTTCAAAGATCCAAAATGACATGGAAAAATGTGCATCATCTCTGGTTACTGTTTCCAGCATTTTTCCAAAGATGATGAACATTTTTGAAAGCCACTTGGATTGACTGAAAATATTTTAGGTGAACCTGGTGAATTCTTAAAATGCTAGGGTTTGGACAATCCCCATTTCGACTTTCTGTAAAAGTAAACATGATGCATCACCAAAGGCTAGTACTAGTGCAATGCCAGAAGCTAGGGATGTGACAACTCACCCCCACTAAACAAGAATCTCGTCTCGAGATTCAAGCGTAGGGTAAGGTGAAAGGTAAACGCAACTAGTATAATCTTCACGATCCAGGTTGCACTTCATAGAAACGTTGATTCGATCACCATCTTTGTCTTGTCGTCTTGCTCTGAGAAATCCTGCCAACATGACCTGGAGGGAAAGAGACTCTAGAAGGGTCGATCTTCTCGAAGATCGAACAACTCACGGAATGAGACATAGCAACATCTCTTGAGCTGGGAGACGAAGCACAGATTTGAAGAAATGGAGTGGAACAGATGACGAAGGTTCACTAGGTAGACAACGATTCCACGCTTAAGAAGGTGGTAAACGATTGCCAACGTAGCGAAGAGTTGAGTTGCCATGATACCACGACGAAACATCCTGGAGGAAGGTGATCGTAGAGTATTACCTTAAGTGGCAAAAAGAATTACTTTTGATTCAGAGATCATTGAAACTCTTCATACCAGCATAAGGCAATTCACAACGATCGTTTGGAGGGGGTCTGTAGAATGGCATACTCGGACTTGGATGATGTGGATTACCTTGTTGAAGACAACGTAATGGATGAATTTGCTTATCACCGGAGGTGGAAGAGACCCATGGTAGAATGGCACATTGGCGGTGCAAGCTGGGAACAAAATGCAAATGCTGGGAATGATTCTGGTAACTGGGGAAGAACCCAACAATAAAGAGTGAATTCACTGTTGGAGTGGTTATAGCATAACCGAAGGGACTAGGAGCAATCCCGGTTAGTGCCGGCGATAACACCTAACGCTTGTGCGTGCTCTCAAGAACTTGAGCAATTCCATAATCATCAAGGTTTTACCAACATCCGTGTCAAGGGTCCGATAACACAACTCACTACCATGATGAATGGTGATGGAGGATGCAGATGCAAAGGAAGATAACACCTTCTCAGATTTCACCCTTGGCGGGGCCAAGGAAATAAAATCTGGATGATCGACCGAGAGACATTTAGCACTCCGCTTCTAATGTTCTCCTTGATGTGCTAGTGTAACCCATTCATAGATATGGTTTGATATCTAGAACATCAAGTAAAAGGTCGGACTTCGGGATCTCAGAAATCCATAGGGGCAACTAGGGAGTAAATCCTACGAAATCCCTATGGGGGGGTGGCCAACTTCCTCAATCAAGATATTATAATAACAGGTCTTCCGGCTGGGTGTGTTGGCCACGACATCCACTTTACCGATTATCGAGGGACCAATATTATAATTCTTGGGAAATGTTCCAACCATCACATCTGCCTGAGATTCAGATCTGGTTGGTGTCAGGATATCCCAGACTCATCAAGTCTAGAAAGAAAAATGAAAGTTTGCAACGCAAATCGACGAGATAATGTTGCGGGATTCTCGGGGAGTGAGCTACGATAGTAAGCTCTAAAACATGAGCTGGTTCTGCTACAACATGTGAACACGCTGTCCCAGACAAACATGACCACGTGGTAGTCTTATAATAAAACACTACCGAGCTCAGGAGGGGAAACCATCATTAAGGACATCGAAGTCTCCACGCGTGGAAATCCAAAGAGTTCACCTTGGACAGACTCCTTTATCTCTGAACAACTCAATCAGTGGCTTGGTGTGCTAGGATATACATATAGCATGGAGGTTGCAAATCTCCAGACCACAGAATACTTCGCACGTGTGCATGACTGATTTGGGATGATTCCAAAGGAGGCAAAAACATGCTTTCTCGAATTCACGTCGGCAACTTACATCAAATGCACGTGAATCAAAGGAAGTCACTTCTTTTATCCAAACATATACTTCATGAACGGGGCATGAAGTAAATGCTTTCAAAAGTTTCCAACACTAACTTAATGTTCAACAACATCATGGAGGAGATAAGAATGTTGTCAATGGGCTCAACAACAACTCATCAGAATTTCCATATCACTGGACTTCCACCATCGTGTGAACACGGTGATAGCATTGGTCAGCCCCAAAGATATAATGGTGTATGCTCGAGGGATCAACCACGAATAAGACAACATTACGAGCATCGTTGGTACTGATTTGATTTGACGATAGCCCACACTCAAATCAAAGGATTGATAAGACAATAGGTCCAGCAACTGATCACAAGAACCAATCGATGAAGATATCATCTTTCTTCAACACACACTACACAAGAATATCCCTTTGGAACGAACTAAGTCAGACAAGCTTTTATCTTCCAACTCTCCAAGTTGTTGTCTAGCTTAACCAACTAGCTCAGGGATATCTAACACCGATTCTTGGAGAGAAGGGTGGTTCACAGGAAACCAACTTGATCACGAACTCAACATAGCGGTCAGGTGACAACCCGGTAACACCTCCAAGAAGATATTTGGAAAGTCACGAACCACCGGTATGTTACTAAGCTCGAGAACAATCTTGCTTTTGAGGGCAAGACGATATGATCAAATGAGTGAGGACTTGACAAGATCCTAACTCATCAATCGAAGGGTGCACCGAAATAAGGACTAGGTAGCACGATCAGTCTTAGAAGGATGATTCGAAAACCAACATACTAAGAATGAAATTATTATCCTTTAACTACCAAGCAACAGAGTTGCTAGCAGTATTGATTTCACACATCACAATTCATTTGTCGGTATTCCGGTTGCATCAACACGAGGGCCGAGGAATGAACAGTGATGGCAAGAAGTATCACTGTACCAAGAGTTCATGGGATGGTGTGCAATTCCTATAACAATCTCGATATAAAATATGTAATACTCCAAGGTAGAGCAGAACCAAAAGCTGGATTGGCATTTGATCTGCGGAATACAACTACTTTGACCCAATCCTAGATATGGATGAGGTACTGGAGTTTGTTTCTCCTAGTCATTCTGCAATAGAATGGCTTGACGGATCACAAGAGTAATAGGCATCGATAAACGAATGCATGCATACTCTTGATATCAATTGATAGACGAGGGTCAGAATGCAACTAAAGAGAACAACTCAAAGGAACATATAACTTTCTGAGTTGTGGATGCATAGATTAGTATGTCGAACCAAGTTCAACATATTTCTTCCGGATAACCCATGCAGAAAGGTAAAACTGGCAGAGTCACGATTTATGAATGGAGAACTCCTCAAGAGTACTCTAATTATGATCTTTTGATCCAATAAACATCTGCCATAAGCGGTTCATAGTATTTGGAAGAAGGAAATACCACGGGCCTCGAGGACTATCGCAAAGTTACTAATATCCTGAAGGAATTAGCAAACACTATCAACATGAAGTAAGTAGAGTGAATCTCGGGTTCAAAACCCAAGGAGTAGAATACCTACTACTGAGTGGCATCACGGGATGCTTTCGAGAATAAAAGCCAGAATCATCACACTGGGACACAAAACAAGGCTAGACTACTAGATGATCCCCTGAGACACCTAGGGTCATAGTAATAACTCTAACATAAAGGTTGAGGCAGTAGAGTACCTCAACTCAACAATTTGTGTGATTAATCTGACCAAAGGCACATCGGAAACAGGAGGAAGGGATTTGCAAATGCATCAGACTGTTTGGAAACCTGGGATGACTCGGACAGCATAACGGCTGTAAATGCTCAGAAAAGATTTGAGACATTCACAAAAATGGTGGCATAACCACTCAGAAGCACAATATCAAGGTTTCGAGATCAACAGTTAACATACGGAAGTAGTAGGAGCTGAACTGAGGCTTGAATCAACAATCTTATAAGTCTACGGATTAGTAACACGTGATCCTGATAGAAAGAAGAGATATCCTAGTTCTTAATCCCCGTAGAAGATAAGATGATGACTCAGATCAGAAGGGCATAAGGTATAAGGAGTAAAAAGAGCCTTACGTTCCATCCCACAATCAATTCCCTTACATAACTAAAGAATTTCTAGACTCAACTTCGACCAGTTTGGCTTGGTAATCCTACAGGCAGTCAAGCTCTGATACCAACGCTGTCAGGACCCCGACTCGATGTCACATCGATCTAGCCAGTAACACTTCATATCACTTTGCGGCCTCACGCACGGTGTTCCCACGGGTGTCGCCTTACCTTTGCCCGGGACCGTTTGCGCCTTTTGGCTCACGTATATGATAGTGTCGCTAGCATCCATATGATAAAGAGCCCGGGCTGACATGACTAGTCGTAAACCCAAAGTGGCACAGACTTACAGGGACAGGCATCCATGACCCAGCTTCGAACGTGTCGGTCATCAGCAAGTGGGTCCGGGCTGTAGCACTGGGCTAGCAGGACTCCGGTAAACCGGGCTGTAGCGGGCTAACAGGACTCCGGTACTCAAAGCGTGACATTTCCCCGAAGGGACAGACACAGGAACGAAGAAGGACACATGCCGGCCAGCCTAAGTGTTCCAGAGCAGTAGCAAGCTACCATGGCTCAGCGGTAACACTAGGAGACATTTCCCGGTAAGAGAGGCTACTAAAGATAAACAACTAGATAGTCAGATCCCACACATACCAAGCATTTCAATCACACACACAGTATGCTCGATATGTGCAAATACAACGAAGCATCACAACATGACTCTACGACACAAGTACTTTATTCATTAGGCTCCGAGGAGCGAGATATTACAAACATGGGTCTCATGACCCAACACTCAGAGCATACAAGTCAAAGCACAAGCGGAAGCTATCATGTCTGAGTACAGACATCTATAAATGAAAAAGGCTGAGAAGCCTGACTATCTATCAGATCCTGCCGGGGCACAAGATCGTAGCTGAGGTATCAAGCTAAACGTCGAAGTCCACGTGAAACTACTAGCGAGACCGAAGTCTCTCTGCAAAACATAAAATAGGCAAACGTGAGTACAAATGTACCCAGCAAGACTTACATCAGAACTATCTACATATGCATCATTATCAACAAAGGGGTGGTGGGGTTTAACTGCAGCAAGCCAGCTTTGACTCGGTGGCTATCCTAAACTACGACTGCAATGTAACTCTTTTGAGGTGGCGCACACGAGTCCACATATTCACCATATCAATACACCACTATGGAATCGCTCCCGTCTCCCTACGAGAACGCCATCCATAGCACTCACGCTTATCTTGCGTATTTTAGAGTATCCACTTTCACTTGTCTATGAACTGATATAAGCAACCCAGAGGTCCTTTTCCGTGGACACGGCTATTCGAATAGATTAGGTTAACCCTGCAGGGGTGTACTTCTTCACACACGCTCTCACCACTTACCGCCGTTTACACGACATGTACTCGGCAACCTTCAAGCGGAAGCCCAACGTGGGTGTCGGCCACGACCTACCTAATCACCTAAGTCTCTAGTCCAGGTTTATCGCCTATTCGGGTTCCATCCATGAGGAGATCCGGCCGGAGTTTCGCTCACAGCCCCAAACGATGTGAACAGGGTTCCCGAGACACCAAACGGGCGCCCGGTACACCGTGCCACGTGCCTACCGCATCACAGCCCACCCCTACGGTCAGCGCTGCCCACGGCCTCCAGCATACTACAAACACCAGAAACTACTTGCAACTCCTGGACAGAGGACAAGGGTGATCAAGAAGCCGAGAGGGTCCATTGGTTTCGGGCCCAATGCGTGGTAGTAGCTGAATCATGGATCACAAACACAGAACTCAGTTCCTGAGGACGGCTGCAATGAGACAACCCACCATGTACTCCTACATGGCCTCTCACCGCTACCTTTACCAAATCGTGTTCACACACTTAGCTCACACACAGTAGGACAGGTTCACACGCCTCTGATTCATCCCCGATGAATCAGACCTGACTCAACTCTAAGCAATAGCAGGCATGACAAACAAACATGAATGAGTAGGCACATCAGGGCTCAAACAACTCCTACTCATGCTAGTGGGTTTCATCTATTTACTGTGGCAATGACAGGTCATGCAAAGGACAAAGGGGTTCAGCTACCGCAGCAAGTAACAGATGAATCGGTGTTGTCCTAATGCAGTAAAAGAGAGCAGGAGCGAGAGAGTAGGATTGTATCGGAATGAACAAGGGGGTTTTGCTTGCCTGGCACTTTTGAAGATAACATTGAGTCTTCATCAGTGTCAACGATCACATCATCGGTATCACGTCTATCGAGAGGGGACAAATACCGGCAACACAGAAGGGAACACAATCAATGCAATGCACAATATGATGCATGATCATGACATGGCAAAATGAATGTGTTTTGAGCCAATGCAACTAGCAACAGATTAAATGAAGTTGGTTTGAATACAAGATTCAAATTCAAACTCCATATGTGATTATTTAAATGCCCTTTATTTGATTTGTGCTAAACAGCAGCTATAAGTTGTTCTAACATGCATGAAAATGGTACAGATGGATTCCTTGAATTTTTCTGATAATTTTTCATATATAAATTATTTAATTTGGAGTTACGGTTAATTTTCTATGAATTTTAGAAGTTTATATTCATTTTCTGGAATTTCAGAATTAAATTAAATCCAGAAAATACTTTATGACATCAGCAGTGCGTCATGCTTGCATCAGCAAGTCAACAGGGCTGCCCCGGGTCAAACCTGACCAGGGGGTCCCATTAGTCAGCGTCACAGGTTAACAGGGGGGTTTATTTTAGTTTAATTAAGGATTAGGGCACTAGGGCCCACATGTCAGTGGCTCTGGGGTTAGATTAGGTGGTGATTAGCTTAGGCTAATCACCTGATAGCGGGGGCCCACCTGTCAGTGTCAGCAGAGGGGGTAGTTAAGATAAAATAATTAAACTAATTAACAGGGGGGGGCTGGCCCCACCTGTCATCGACCCAGAGAGGGGGGGGGGTCCCGCCGTGGTCAACGTGGTCAGACCCACCGGCGGCTTGACGCCGGCGAGGCCAGACGCGGTGGTGCGCGTCGGAAACCAGCTACAGGGGCTCTTTTGGCACGCAGGGAGCAACTACGGGGAGAGGGTGGAGTGGCGCATCCAACGGTGGTGGTGGCGGAGGCTGGGGTGGCCGGAGCTGCCGGCGGCGACCTCTTTTGCGGCTGCCGGAGCTCGGGTGTTCGCGGGACCGGCGCTGCGGTGTGCAAACAAGACGGTGGTCGCGCTAGTTTTACTCTACGGGACGCAACGAGTGCAACGGACGCAGGCGTGGGACCAAAAGGTCACCGGAGCTTCACCGGCGACGAGCCCGTGCGGCGGAGCGTCTCGGCTCCGGTAGAGGGGGCGGCTAGAGCTCGAAATCGAACTTGGGGTTAGGGGGAAACGGAGCAGGGACTCACGGGGATCGTGCAGGGAGGGTCAGCGAGCTCGGGGGCGCGCCGGAGTGGCCGAATTCGACGGAGAAGATCCTCGGCGGCCGGCGAGGGGGAAAACGTCGGGGCGGCGTTCCGGGGCTCTTCTGGTCGCGTGAGACGACGAGGAGGACGAGGGAGGACTTGCGGAGCTCTGGAAGGCGTCGGGGAGGCGAGAGGGGGATGGTGGCCGCGGCGAACGGCGTCGGTGGCGACGGCTGTGTTCGGGTTCGGGCGAGAGAGAAAGAGCAGAGGGGCGGGGCCTCGAGGAAGAGTGAGAGGGGTCCGAGGGGGCTGCGTGGCGTCGCGGGAGGGAACCAGGGGAGGAGGAGGCAGCCAGGCAGGGAGGAGGTGGCCGGGGCGCGTGGCCGCGCGCGCCGGGCGCGTGCCCGCGTCCTTCTGGCGAGGGAAGAAGACGACAGGGGGGGTAGCGGTGGCGGGCTGGGCCAGCGGGAGGAGCTGGGCCGGGCAGGTAAGCAGGTAAGTGGCCCAGGTGGCCGTCTCCCTTTTTTATTTTTGCTCTGTTTTATTTTTTAATCATTGTTTTCTATTTGTTTCAATCTGTTTTGATTTAGTTCAAACACTAAATCATTTTTGTTTCTTCCAATAATTTTTGCAGGGACTGAAAGTAATATTCTAGAGCCCCTCACAGAATATCAGAATTATTGAAGCATTAAAAATATATATAACATATATTTGCTCCAACTCAAATACAATATATATTAGTTCAAAGATCCAAAATGACATGGAAAAATGTGCATCATCTCTGGTTACTGTTTCCAGCATTTTTCCAAAGATGATGAACATTTTTGAAAGCCACTTGGATTGACTGAAAATATTTTAGGTGAACCTGGTGAATTCTTAAAATGCTAGGGTTTGGACAATCCCCATTTCGACTTTCTGTAAAAGTAAACATGATGCATCACCAAAGGCTAGTACTAGTGCAATGCCAGAAGCTAGGGATGTGACACATAGAGAGGCAGAGATATAGTTCCTCTCTCATAAAAATTGCAAGTAGGAGAAGCAAGCACATGCATATTATATTCACCAAAATTATCATGTGCAACGGTAAAAGGCAACGTATCAACATAATCCTTAATAAGTGCAAAGTTCTCCGATATAGTCTAGTTTGGAGAATTAAAAAAGATAATAGTACTATCATGTGTAGGTGCAATAGCAACAATTTAATGTTTAACATAAGGAACTATAGTAAGCTCATATCTGTAAGCATAATTCATATTGGAATCAAGATCATAAGCATAGCAAGCATCAAGTTCATAAAAAAGGGATATTTCAAACGAATCAATGGAATCATAGCAATTATCATAGCATTCATTCTTCAGTAAGCACGAAGGGAAATTAAACAATATATGAGTTGAAGAGTTACTTTCATTAGAAGGTGGGCATGAGTAGCTAATCCGCTCTTCCACCTTTTGTTTTTCGTTCTCCTCGTCACCTTTTTCATCAATGAGCTCACAGTTTCATCAATTCCTTATTTCATAGACTCCTGCTAAATATTAGTCTCATTTTGAATAGCGGAGAAGTCCTCAATATATGGTTTAATATAAGCATTTGAAGAATAATTTTCATAGTAATATTTAAGTATAGCAAAATTTCCAGTTTTCTGAAGAGTAGCATCATACTTTTCAATCAAAGAAGCAATTTCATAAGCACCCTTAAAAGCAACAAATTCTTCAATTTGTTCAATATAATCATAATTATAAACACCCTTGGCATAAGAAGTTAAAATTCCATTATCCTTAAACTCACATTGGAAGGGAAGGTGTATTTTAGGGTCTTCAGAACAACAAGTAAAATCATGTATTTTGCATAAATTCAAAGCATAGTAATACAAACTATTAATATGATGCCATAAAAGTTTCCCTTTCTGAGATAAGCCGTGTCACACAAAATAAGCATGCCCATTTAATGATTCCCTCAACTAAACTAGTTGGGGTTTCAGCACGAGCATATAGGGATCGAAGATGATCCAAGTAGAAAGCTTCAGAAGTATGATAGATTTTGGGTTGTTCTTCAACCATTGGTTTAGTAGGTACAAGTAATTTGTTTTTGGTATTTTATGTTTCCTACCCATAACTAGAGATAGAAAAAAAGAGAACAAAATAAAAACTACTTAGTGATAAAGCAAACAAGCACACACGAGAATATTCACCCCATGCTATTGCTCCTCAGCAATGGCACCAGAAAAAGGTCATGATAACCCACAAGTATAGGGGATCATTTGTAGCCTATTTCGATAAATAAGAGTGTCGAGCCCAACTAGGAGCTATGGTAGAACAAATATTCCCTCAAGTTCTATTGACCACCGATACAACTCTATGCACACTTGACGTTTGCTTTACCTAGAACGAGTATAAAACTATTTGGTAGGTGATAGGATAAGTTTGCAAGAATAAAACGAGAAGTACTTTGCAAGAATAAAACTAGGAGTAAATTGCAAGGTAATAAAAGTAGATAGCTTTTGTCAACAACAAAGTCATTTGTCCCTAGGCAATTGATAACTAGACCGGTAATCATTCTTGCAATTTTACATGAGGGAGAGGTATGGGCTAACGTACTTTCTCTACTTGGATCATACGCACTTATGATTGGAACTCTAGCAAGCATCCACAACTACCAAAGATCATTATGGTCGTAAAACTCAACCATAGCATAAAGTATCAAGTCCTCTTTACTCCCATTCGCAATAACCCACTTATCCGTGTTCAGGCTTTGTCACTCCGGCAACCGACAATAAGCAAATTATGAACGTGTTGCAACACCCTACAGCGGGGACCCCTCACATTTGCGCGAGATGGAGGGCACCGTAGGACAGCACCATGATAAAATATACACTCAAACCAACCACGATCATCAATTAGCCCATAGGACAAAACGGATCTACTCAAACATCGTATGATAACCACATATCATCGGGAAATAATATATAGTGTTGAGCACCATGTTTAAGTAGAGATTACATCGGGGAGAAGGGGTGTTACACCACTGCATAGAGGGGGAGAAAGTTGGTGTTGATGGTTGCAAGATTGTTGATGTAGATACCTGTCACCATCCTTGCCTCGGCGGTGTTCCGGCACCATCGGGAGAGAGGGGGAGAGACCCCCCTCCTCCTTCTTCTTCCTCTCTGTTCTCTTCTATTTCAATTTCCTATTTTCTGGCCGAAAACCGTTTCTTATATTCCTGGAGATCCGTAACTCTGATTGCGCTGAGATTTTAACATGATTTTTTTCTGGATATAAGGTTCCTTGCACCCAAAGTACAGCTCCAACCGACCTACCAAGAGGTCACAACCCACCACCACGCGCCCGGGCTGCCTGGTGCGCCCAGGTGTCTTGTGGTGGCTGTGGGCCCCCGTTTGCATTGATTCCACCTCCTAATAATCACACATATTCCAAACTAATTCTCCATAAATTTTTATCAGGTTTGGAATTCATTTGATATGGATATTGCGTGAAACAAAAAACATGCAACAAATGGGAACTGGCACTGGGCAATAGATCAATAGGTGAGTCCAATAAATTATATAAAATGTTGCCAAAAATATGTGAAAGTTGTATAATATTGGCATGAAACAATAACAAATTATAGATACGACGGAGACGTGTCAACATCCCCAAGCTTAATTCTTGCCCGTCCTCGAGTATGTAAATGATAAAAAAGATAATTTTTGATGTGGAATGCTACCTAGCATAATCTTGATCATGTATGTAATCATGGCATGAATATTAAGACACGAGTGATTCAAAGCAATAGTCTATAAGTTGACATAAAGACATCAATACTCAGGCATCCCAATAAACAATCGTGTCTTTCCAAATATCAACGCTAAAGAAAGCTATCCCTACAAAATCATATAGTCTTTTCATGCACTGTCTTCTTAACACAAAGTATTTGTCATGCACAACCCTGATGACAAGCCGATCAATTGGTTCATACTTTTTAAGGCGCTTCAGCTTTTTCAACCCTCATGCAATACATCAGCGCAAGCCATGGATATAGCACTATGGGTGGATAGAGTATGATGATAGGGGTAAATATAGAGAAGACAAAAAAGTAAGGAAGTCTCACATTGGTGCGTCTAAAAAACGGGCTATGAAGATGCCCATTAATTGATATCAATGTGAGGAGTAAGGATTGCCATGCAATGAATGCACTAAGGGCCTTAAGTGTATGGAAGTTCAACATGAAAACTAAGTAGGTGTGCATCTAACTCTATACTGAAAAGTTCCCACTAGTATATGAAAGTGACAACATAGGAGAATCTCCATATGAAAAACATGGTGCTACATTGAAGCACAAGTGTGGAATTAGCATGCCCCTTCTCTCTTTGTCCTTTTTTATTTTTTTATTTTTCCTTTTCATTTTCTTTTTATTTCTTTTTTTATCTCCTTGTTCGGAGTCTCATCCCAACTTGTGGCAATAATAAAGTGGTTATTATTATATTTCCTTAATCATGATAAAAGTTTATTATTCATGCTAGAATTGTATTGACCAGAAACTTAAATACATGTGTGAATACATAAACAAATACCGTTTCCCAAGTAAGCCTCTACTAGACTAGCTCGTTGATCAAAAGTTGGTTAAGGTTTCCTAACCACAGGCATGTGTTGTCACTTGATAATGAGATCACACATTAGGAGAATTATGTGATGGACAAGACCCGTCCGTTAGCTTAGCATATGATTGTTCAGTTTATCGCTACCACTTTCTTAATGTCAAATACATATTCCTTCGACCATGAGATCATCCAACTCCCGGATACCGGAGGAATACCTTGTGTGCTATCAAATGTCACAACGTAACTGGGTGATCATAAAGATGTTCTACAGGTATCTTGAAGGTGTCTGTTGAGTTGGCATGGAATGAGACTAGGATTTGTCACTCCGTATGACAGAGAGGTATCTCTGGGCCCTCTCGGTAATACAACATCACAAGAAGCTTGCAAGCAAGGTGACTAAGGAGTTAGTTGCAGGATGATGTATTACGGAACAAGTAAAGAGACTTTCCTGTAACAAGATTGAACTAGGTATGGAGATACCGACGATCGAATCTCAGTGAAGTAACATACCGACGGACAAAGGGATCTACGTAAGTTGTCACAAAGGTTCGACCGATAAAGATCTACGTAGAATATGTAGGAACCATTATGGCCATCTAGGTCCCACTATTTTTTATTGATCGGAGAAGCGTCTCGGTCATGTCTACATCATTCTCGAACTTGTAGGGTCCGCAGGCTTAACATTCATTAACGATATAGTAATATATGAGTTATGTATGTTGGTGACCGAATGTTGTTCGGAGTTCCGGATGAGATAACGGACACAGCGAGGAGCTCCGGAATGGTTTGGAGGTAATTATTGATATATGGGATAATACTGTTTGGTCTCCGGAAGGGTTCCAGAATTCATGGAAGGGGTTTCGGATTTTTCCCAAAATGTTCTGGTGCGAGAACACTTTATTTGGGCCAAGGGGTAAAGCCCACGGGGTTTAAGGAATGTGCAAAAGGAAGTTTTGCAGAGGCCATGGGCCAGACGCCAGGGACCCTGGCGTTGATGTCTACTACACAACCTTCTTCTTGTAGACGTTGTTGGGCCTCCAAGTGCAGAGGTTTGTAGGATAGTAGCAAATTTCCCTCAAGTGGATGACCTAAGGTTTATCAATCTGTGGCAGGCGTAGGATGAAGATGGTCTCTCTCAAACAACCCTCCAACCAAATAACAAAGAGTCTCTTGTGTCCCCAACACACCCAACACAATGGTAAATTGTATAGGTGCACTAGTTCGGAGAAGAGATGGTGATACAAGTGCAATATGGATGATAGATATAAGTTTTTGTAATCTGAAATTATAAAAACAGCAAGGTAACTAATGATAAAAGTGAGCGTAAACGGTATTGCAATGCTAGGAAACAAGGCCTAGGGTACATACTTTCACTAGTGCAAGTTCTCTCAACAATAATAACATAACTGGATCATATAAATATCCCTCAACATGCAACAAAGAGTCACTACAAAGTCACTAATAGCAGAGAACAAATGAAGAGATTATGGTAGGGTATGAAACCACCTCAAATTTATCCTTTCTGATCGATCTATTCAAGAGTACTTAGTAAAATAACAGGAAGCTATTCTTTCCATTCGATCTATCATAAAGTTCGTACTAGAATAACACCTTAAGACACAAATCAACCAAAACCCTAATGTCACCGAGATACTCCAATGTCACCTCAAGTATCCGTGGGCATGATTATATGATATGCATCACACAATCTCAAATTCATCTATTCAAACCAACACAAAGTACTTCAAAGAGTGCCCCAAAGTTTCTACCGAAGATTCAAGACAAAAACGTGTGCCAACCCCTATGCATAAGTTCATCGAACCCGCAAGTTGATCACCAAAACATACGTCAAGTAGATCAAGTGAATATCCCATTGTCACCATATATAAGAACGGCAAGACATACATCAAGTGTTCTCAAATCCTTAAAGAATCAATTCGACAAGACAACTTCAAGGGGAAAACTCAATTCATCACAAGAGAGTAGAGGGGGAGAAACATCATAAGATCCAGCTATAATAGCAAAGCTCGCGATACATCAAGATCGTATCACCTCAAGAACACGAGAGAGAGAGATCAAAAACATAGCTACTAGTACATACCCTCAGCCCTGAGGGTGAACTACCCCCTCCTCGTCATGGAGAGTGCCGGGATGATGAAGATGACCACCGGTGAGGGATCCCACCTCTGGCAGGGTTCCAAAACAGGGTACCGATTGGTTTTTGGCGACTACAAAGGCCTGGGGCGATGGAACTCCCGATCTATTGTGCTCTTCGATGTTTTTACGGTATATGGATATATATAGGCGAAAGAAGTCGGTCAGGGTAGCTACGAGGGGCCCACGAGGGTGGGGGCGCGCCCAGGGGGGTAGGGCGCGCCTCCCTGCCTCGTGGCTTCCTTGTTGCTTCCCTGACGTCTACTCCAAGTCTCCTGGATTGCTTCTGTTCCAAAAATAACTCTCCCAAAGGTTTCATTCCGTTTGGACTCCGTTTGATATTCCTTTTCTGCGAAACACTGAAATAGGCAAAAAAACAGAAATATGGGCTGGGCCTCCGGTTAATAGGTTAGTCCCAAAAATAATATAAAAGTGTAAAGTAAAGCCCATAAACATCCAAAACAAGTAATATAATAGCATGGAACAATCAAAAATTATAGATACGTTGGAAACGTATCAGGCATCTGGGCCAGACGCCAAGGACTCTGGCATCTGGTCCTGGAGTCCGAGAAGGACTCCTACCTTGCGGGCTAAACCGACTTTGAGGAGGCTCTTTCTCCAAGAAACAACCCCAGGGCTCAACATATAAATAGAGGGGCAGTGCTAGCACCAATGAAACATCAAGATTCACCAAGCGATGTGCCGGCAACCCCGCCCCTCTAGTTTATCCCCCGTCATAGTTTCCGATGTGCTTGGCAAAGCCCTGTGGAGATTGTTCTTCACCACCACCGTCACGACGCCATCATGCTGCCAGAACTCATCTACTACTTCGCCTCTCTTTCTGGATCGAGGGTGCAAGGACGTGATCGAGCTGAACATGTGCTGAATGCGAAGGTGTCGTACATTCGGTACTTGATCGGGACGGATCATGAAGATGTACGACTACATAAATCACGTAGATAAACGCTTCTGCTTAGCAATCTACAAGGGTATGTAGATGCTCCCCCCCTCTCGTAGCTATACATCTCCATGGATAGATCTTGCATGTGTGTAGAAATTTATTGTTTTCAATGCAATGTTCCCTAATAGTGGCATCATGAGCCACGTCTATGCGTAGATGATATGCACTAGTAGAACACAAACGAGTTTTGGGCGGTGATGTTCATATTGCTTACCACCAACGTCTTATTTTGATTCGGCGATATTGTGGGATGAAGCGGCCTGGACCAACCTTACATGTCCACGTACATGAGACTGGTTCCACCGATTGGTGCAATTTGTTTTTCATAAGGTGGCTGGTGGGTGTTTGTTTCTCTCACTTTAGTTGAATTGAATTTGACTATGGCTGGTCCTTGCAGAAGGTTAAAATAGCAAACTTGATAATAACCGTTGTGGTTTTGCATAGGTAAGAATGGTTCTTGCTAGTTGCCTGTAGCAGCCACGTAAAAATTGCAACAACAATGTAGAGGACATCTAACTTGTTTTTGCAGGGTATGTTGTGATGTGATATGGTCAAGACGTGATGTGATATATGTTGATGTATGAGACGATCATGTTTTGTATAAGTTCACGACTTGCATGTCGATGAGTTTGACAACCGGCAGGAGCCTTAGGGTTGTCTTTAATTATTGTATAACCTGTATGTCAATCAATTAAGCACCATGTAATTGCTTTACTTTATCGCTATATGTTAGCACTAGTTGTAGAAGCAATAGTTGGCGAGACAGCCACGACACAACGATGGAGAACAAGGTGTCATGGTGGTGACAATGAAGATCATACCGAAGCTTTGGATATGGAGATCAAAAGCACAAGATGATGATGGCCATATCATGTCACAAATTTTGATTGCATGTGATATCTGTTTATCCTTTACGCATCTTTTGTGAGCTACTTATGAATTGAGTGCCAAAGATGGCACTACTTAGGTCAATCCTCGCTTTTATGCCTAGCTTGGGGCGTTAAACAATAGCGCTAGTTGGGAGGCAACCCGATTTTATCTTTGTTTTTTGTTTTTTTGCTTCTATTTAGTAATAAATATTTCATCTAGCTTCTGTTTAGATGTGTTTTCATGTTTTAATTAGTGTTTGTGCCAAGTAGAACCTATAGGATAACCTATGGTGATAGTTAATTTGATTCTGATGAAAAACAGAAACTTTGCACGCACGAAAATAATTTTAGTAATTCACAGAAACGTGATTTTGCGTTGATTCTTCTAGCTGTAGATCAATAGACAAATTTCCCAGGACTTCCTATTTGGGTAGGATTTAAAGAGTTCCATAAGTATTCGAGAGTCACAAATTTCTATAGACTGTTCTATTTTTGATAGATTCTGTTTTTTCGTGTGTTGTTTGCTTATTTTGATGCATCTATGGCTAGTATGTAGGGTATGAACCATAGAGAAGTTGGAATACAGTAGGTTTAACACCAATATAAATAAATAATGATTTCATTACAGTACCTTATGTGGTGGTATTGCTTTCTTGCGCTAACGGAGCTTATGAGATTTCCTGTTGAGTTTTGTGTTGTGAAGTTTTCAAGTTTTGGGTAAAGATTTAATGGACTATGGAATAAGGAGTGGCAAGAGCCTAAGCTTGGGGATTCCCATGGCACCCCAAGATATTCAAGGATAACCAAAATCCTAAGCTTGGGGATGCCCTGGAAGGCATCCCCTCTTTCGTCTTCGTCTATCGGTAACTTTACTTGGAGCTATATTTTTATTCGCCACATGATATGTGTTTTGCTTGGTGCCTCATGTATGATATGAGTCTTTTCTTTTTAGTTTACCACAATCATCCTTGCTGTACACACTTTTTGGGAGAATCCCACTTGATTTATAATTTATTAGAATACTCTATGCGCTTCACTTATATATTTTGAGCTAGATAGTTTTGCTCTATGTGCTTCGCTTATATTTTCTAGAGCTCGGCGGTGGTTTAATTTTAAAGAAATTGTTGATCTCTCATGCTTCACTTATATTATTTTGAGAGTCTTTTAGAACAGCATGGTATTTGCTATGGTTATAAATTTGGTCCTAGAATGTTGAGCATCCAAGTTGGGTATAATAAAAACTATCATAGAAAGTGCATTAAACACTAGGATCAATTTGATGCTTGACAATTGTTTTGAGATATAAAGGTGGTAATGTTAGAGTCATGCTAGTTGGGTAATTATGAAATTGAGAAATACTTGTGTTGAAGTTGGCAAGTCCCATAGCATTCACGTATGGTAAAAGTTGTGTGACAAATTTGTTGCATGGGGTGCTCTTTTAATTGTCTTGCTTATGAGTGGAGGTCGGGATCGCGCGTTGGTTAACTCCTACCAACCCTTCCCCTAGGAGCATGCTTAGTAGTACTTTGCTTCGAGGGCAAGTAGATTTTTGCAATAAGTATATGAGTTCTTTATGACTAATGTGAGTCCATGGACATACGCACACTCAGCCTTCCACTTTGCTAGCCTATATTATGCCATGCAACCTTCGCCAGTATCATGCACCCATTATTTACCTTCCTCAAAACAGCCACCATAACTACCTATTATGGCATTTCCATAGCCATTCCGAGATATATTGCCATGCAACTCTCCACCATTCTGTTTATTATGACACGTTCCATCATTGTCATATTGCTCTTTGCATGATCATGTAGTTGACATCATATTTGTGGCAAGGCCACCTTCATAATTTTTCATACATGTCACTCTTGATTCATTGCATATCCCGGTACACCGTCGGAGGCATATACATAGAGTCATATTTTGTTCTAAGTATTGAGTTGTAATTTTTGAGTTGTAAATCAATGAAAGTGTGATGATCTTCATTATTAGAGCATTGTCCCAAGTGAGGAAAGGATGATGAAGACTATGATTCCCCCACAAGTCGGGATGAGACTTCGGACTTTAAAAAAAAGGCCAAAGAGCCCACCAAATAAATAAAAAAAGAGGCCAAAGAGCCCACTAAATAAAAGAATGAGAGAAAAGAGAGAAGGGACAATGCTACTATCTCTTTTGCACACTTGTGCTTCAAAATAGCACCATGATCTTCATGATAAAGAGTCTCCTATGTTGTCACTTTCACATACTAGTGGGAATTTTTCATTATATAACTTGGCTTGTATATTACAATGATGGGCTTCCTCAAACTGCCCTAGGTCTTCATGAGCAAGCAAGTTGGATGCACACCCACTTAGTTTCTTTTGTTGAGCTTTCATATATTTATAGCTCTAGTGCATCCGTTGCATGACAATCCCTACTCACTCACATTGATATCTATTAATGGGCATCTCCATAGCCCGTTGATACGCCTAGTTGATGTGAGACTATCTTCTCCCTTTTTGTCTTCACAACCACCATATACCACATATAGTGCTATGTCCATGGCTTGCGCTCATGTATTGCGTAAGAGTTGAAAAAGCTGAAGCGCGTTAAAAAGTATGAACCAATTGCTTGGCTGAAACTGGGGTTGTGCATGATGGGAGTATTTTGTGTAATAAAAATGAAGCATGGCCTAACTATATGATTTTGTAGGGATGAGCTTTCTTTGGCTATGCTATTTTGATAAGACATGATTATTTGTTAGTATGCTTCATGTATTACTATTTTTATATTTTATAAGCTTTTATCTTGAATCATTTGGATCTGAACAATCATGCCACAATAAAGAAAATTACATTGAGAAATATGCTAGGTAGCATTCCACATCAAAAATTCTTTTTCTTATCATTTACCTACTCAAGGACGAGCAGGAATTAAGCTTGGGGATGCTCAACGTATCTATAATTTCTGATTGTTCCATGCTATTATATTACCCGTTTTGGATGTTTATGGGCTTTAATTACTCTACACTTTTATATCGTTTTTGGAACTAACCTACTAACCGGAGGCCCAGCCTGAATTGCTGTTTTTTTGCCTATTTCGGTGTTTCAAAGAAAAGGAATATCAAACGGAGTCCAAATAGAATGAAAGCTTTGGGAGCGATCTTTTTGTAACAAACATGATCCAGGGGACTTGGAGTGGACGTCTAGCAATAGAGGAGGCGGCCACGAGGGTGCTCGACACGCCCCCAACAGGTGGGCGCGCCCCCCACCCTCGTGGGCCCCTCGAGCGTCCACTGAGGGAGTCCTAGATTAGGGGGTATCCGGACAGCCAGACTGTGTACATCGTCCGGGCTGTTGAAGCGTGAAGATACAAGACTCAAGACTTCGGCCCGTGTCCGGATGGGACTCTCCTTTGCATGGGAGGCAAGCTTGGCGATCCGGATATTGTGTTTCCTTCCTTGTAACGGACTCCATGTAAACTCTAGCCCTCTCCGGTGTCTATATAAACCGGAGAGGTTGGTGCTTAGAAGGCCGATCACAATTACAATCATACCATCATAGGCTAGCTTCTAGGGTTTAGCCTCTACGATCTCGTGGTAGATCTACTCTTGTACTACTCATATCTTCAATATTAATCAAGCAGGAAGTAGGGTTTGACCTCCATCGAGAGAGCCCGAACCTGGGTAAACATTGTGTCCCTCGCTTCCTGTTACCATCAGCCTAGACGCACAGATCTGGACCCCCTACCCGAGATCCGCCGGTTTTGACACCGACATTGGTGCTTTCATTGAGAGTTCCTCTGTGCCGTCACTCCAGGGCTTGATGGCGCCTTCAAGGGAGACTCTTCTCCCCAGACAGATCTTCGTGTTCGGCGGCTTCGCACTGCAGGCCAATTCGCTTGGCCATCTGGAGCAGATCGATGGCTACACCCCCGGCCACCAGGTCAGGTTCGGAAACTTGAACTACACAATGGATATTCGCGGAGACTTGCTCTTCTATAGATTTGGGCCTGCGCCAGGAGCACCGAACAGTCACGATGATCACGGCTTAGACCTGTTGTCGGACAAAGCTCGGGATATCACCCCTGCAGTAGCCTCGGATCTAAATCCGGAGCAAGTTGCGTTGCCTAAGGACGGAGGGGTGGACCCCGCCCCGCAGGCCGCACACTCATCGGCGGTGGAGCCGAACACAGGTCCCACCTCTGTGGAAGCCTGTAACCCCGGGCCCCCGGACTCGTACCCGATTGTTGGTTCTGGTCCGCATACCCTCGAGCCAGCCAAGCCAGGTTGGGCTCCGGTAATGGAGTTTACCGCTATGGACATCTTGCAGCATTCGCCCTTTGGCGATATGCTGAACTCATTAATGTCTCTCTCTATGTCAGGAGGCTTTGGGCTGAACTATGTCCAGTTTGAGTGGGAAGCAGGCGACGAAGGAATTCGCTGCCCACCCACCACCCACTTCATTGCCACGGTCGATGATTTAACCGACGTGCTTAACTTCGACTCCGAAGACATTGATGGTATGGACGACGATGCAGGAGAATTACAGGAGCCACCGCTCACAGGGCGGTGGACGGCCACCTCCTCATATGATATATACATGGTGGACACTCCAAACGAAACCAATGGCGACGAGGCAACGGAGGATAACCACTTAGGAGGAAAAACAAATCATGGGCGTCTTTGGCGCCGCGCCAAGCCCCGCCACATCAACACCGGCCCCGGAGATGAAAGCAATCCAGATGGTGCCGAAGAGGAACACATCCCTGATCAGCCTACCTTCAAGCAGGTTGGACCAGCCACGATGGGATACTTGGAGAGGGACAACTATACACCCCCCTCCGAAGACGAGGTAAGCCTCGGCAATGACGAATTCGGCGTGCCTGAAGATCCAGTGGAACAAGTTCGCTTCCAGCGATGGCTCATGGCCACAGCAAGGAGCCTGCAAAGGAAGCAAGAGCAGCTTAAAGCCGACTAAGATCTGCTAGTGGATAGGTGGACCAAGATCCTGGCCACCGAAAAGTACGGACTCGACTGCCCTAACAAGGGGCACACGCGGCACAATTGGCTACCTCAACCTAAGCAGGAGAACCAAAGGCACACACCCCAACGTCCACACATCACTACGGTCCAAGACAGTAAGAAGGAGACACGAAGAGGCATCCTCAAGCCTCGACGCAATGGTCATAAATGTCAAGTCAGGGAAGCTGGCGCCAAGTCCAGCAACTCTCAGTCCGAACAACGGACAAAGAACAGCTCAAGCCTATTCAGCCCGAGCCACACACTCGATCAACCGTGTGCAATTCACGGTACTCCTGGAAGGACGGCAAAGCATACCAATAGAGAATGCCGAATCCTCAAAAAAATACGACCGGTCGTGTGTCGGAAACAATGAGGGAGGCGTCTAGTCAAGAGACCCCCCAGAACATAAAAGTACGGCCGATCGTCCCAGATCACACTTACCACAGCAATTCAATTGCCGTACCCCTAGACCTAGTAGTCCGGGGGCTCCATAACATACAAAACCCCCACGGGTACGAAACCATAAATAAACATCTTCTAAAGGATGCTAGGTGCAAAGACCAAGTTAATTGGCCCACCACCGTAATGGTTGTTTTCGAATCACCAAAAAATGCCACGCTAAAGAGTAATTTACCGTATGCTCATGGGACAAACCATGTTGACTAGATTCCACGTGATAAACCATTAGGCCAACATCGTGTGACACGGGCAAGGCTGGACCCTGCACTCAGAGCGGAAATCATACAGCTGCCGGAGTAGCGAGTCGGCATGCCTATCAAAATTTTCATACGACAGCCAACTATCCGGACACCAACTGAGGAGTCCGCGCTACTTCGTGGTATAACGGCTGGGTTCTCCAGGGTCTGATCAGGAACCCTTGGACCAACCACAAGAGGACGTTCAGCTGCCTCCAAGCATCTGCCTTTACAAACTAACTTTGACGCAGAATAGGATTGGCAGCGTGGAATCAGCCCGGACACACAATGGCAGGAACATGCAGGTAGAAGGCAGTTTGGATTCACTCTTGATCCACTCACAACCCCATCCAGTCCGGCCATTACAGGTTCCGCCAAAAAACACCTCTTTTCATAGTCATACATCGTACTCATATGCATAGACATATCATCCTACTACAATGCGTAGACTTAAATAACACTTACCGGCCGTCGTTTATCGCCGACACCTCTTTGCCAAAAAACGGCAGCCACGCTTCGTGTTACGCCCGGTTATGCCAGGGGCTTCACAGTACGGGAATAAAAGTCTGACCACCTTTTTGGTCGCTCGGCACCCCGAACTTATAGCATTATATGCATCAGCTCCGTATCATGTCTTAGGTCATTGGTTGGGTTTGCCCGGCTCCCATGTTTTGGTACCTTACGTTCTGTTCTATCGGCTAAGGTAGCGCTGGGAGAACTACTGCGATTGTGTCCGGTTCTGCCGGACGAGCACCTCAGTAGAGAAAGCTGAAAACCGACTGTCATGATGCAGCGAGAGCTGGTTAGCTGTTCGAGAGGTTGTAAAATCCTTAAAGATTTATTCTGCACAACGCCATTATAAATGCAGAGTGCGACGGATCAGTCTTCTGATCAGGCGCCAATAGAGCCCCTAGTTCGGCCTTCCGAACACTAGGGGCTACGCCGACCATACTCGAATTCCTTTGGCTAAGTGAGAGTAATAAAGCCTTATAGTCCGATTGCCTGGTTCGTGGTGAGAAACACCTCCTTAAAAGGACCCAACTATGGGATAAAGAGTGTTCAGATATACCCCGAACACCCCCGTATTCTTTTTACGTGGGGGCAGAAGCCGACGACTGGCCAACTCCCAGGATTTACATACAATAAACAACCGCACAGGACGAACATATGTTCAAACAAAACAAACAATATATAATAAAAATGCCGTTATCCCATATTACAAAAAGCGGCACGAACGCCCTCAGGGAAATATAATGTCTTTGGCACACTTATCCGCCGCAAGGCGGGCCCCTTTCAGTACACCTTCATAGTACAGCTCGGGCTTGCGGTGCTCCTTACCCTCCGGCGGCCCCTCGGTCATCAGCTTCTCTGCGTCAAGCTTCCCCCAATGCACTTTTGCACGGGCAAACGCCATGCGCGCACCTTCTATACAGACTAATCGCTTGATAGCATCAAGCCGAGGACAGGCGCCCACAATCTGCTTCACGAGTCCGAAGTAACTGCTTGGAATTGGCTCCGCAGGCCACAACCGAACAACCAAGTCCTTCATGGCTAGTTCGGCCTCCTGGTGCAGTTCGACCAGCTTCTTCAGCTGATCGATAAAAGGCACCGGATAGTTCGGCACTAAATACTGCCACCCGAAATTCCTCTTTGCAGACTTCTTCTCCTCGGTCTGGTAAAATTGGGCGGCATCTGATATGCTGCGAGGCAGATCTGCAAATGCCCCTGTAAAAACAAGAATTCAGCTTGCCGCTTAGAATTCTCCCTGCTATCATGTAAACATGGCCATGAATACAACAGGCCTTACCAGCCGCAACTTTCCGAGCCTCCTAAATGTGCCGTACAGCACCTCGGGCTTCTTCCCGAGCATCTTCCGCGGCTTGGAGAGCTTGGGCGAGTTCGGATTCTTTCCCTACCAGACTCTGCTCCAAGCCCTCGCTTTTCTTCATAGCATCCTGGAGCTCCCGCTCGGCTGTGATGACCCTGGCCTCATGTTTTTCACGAAGCGCCTGCTCGGCGGCAGCCTTCTCGTTAGCATCATCCACAGCCTTCTTGAGTGCCTCATATTCGGCACTCGCCCCTAGGGCGTACAACAAAAATACTTTTCAATAGGCACAATTACTCATTCGTGCCTAATGCAAGAAGATGTTTCAACATACCTTGCTTATCCTCTAATTGCTTCCTCACACGGCCAAGTTCTTCCTCGGCCCATTCAAGGCTCTGCTTCAGTTCGGACACTTCCGCATTATGAGCGGACGTCTTCTCCGCACACGCTTGTTTTCAAACAAAGAGGTACACGTCATTAACAAAGGATTTGATCCCTTGCCCGCTCACTCCCTTTCGCCGGACAGTGTATCAGGGGCTACTGCTCATATTATGATAATTCCTCAAAGGTTTCTTAGAAAACATACCTCAAAGGCCTTTATAAGGCCAAGGCAGGACTCACTCAACCCGCTCTCGGCGGACTGAATCTTCTCAACCACCGCACCCATGAGGGTCCAATGCTCATTGATGATAGACACGCTCTTAAACACTATCGATAGACCGCCGGACATCTCTGCTCAAACAGAGGAGGCTGGCAGGGTAGGCAGGCCTCCCACCATCGAAGGTGGCTGTTCGCTTGATCCTCGAACCTTAGAGGTCCCGGGGGCCTTATCCCCTCCCGTGTGTCCGGCTCCAGAGATATGTCCCCCCTGGTCCGGATCCGGTTGAGATGTCACCTAGGTGTCGTGCCTAGACTTTGGGGAAGGGGCCTTTGGAGGAGTCTCGCTCGCCAAGGCGTCTGAGCCTAGCGAATCCTCCGATCAGGACTGTTCGGCGCGAGACCTCGCCGGGCTGTGCAAAATATGGCAATAGTTAAAACCGGTATACCAAAATAACTCCGGACGCATATATGTGTTCGGCTTTCGTATACTTAAGACTTTTCTAGGGGCTGGGCCCTGGAATCCCACTTCGGGCTGCTATCGGCAGCGGTAGTGGATGCCTCTGGGAGGGAACTTTTTCCCCTCTTAGGCGATTCGGCCTCCAGGGATGAGGAGGCCGTCCTTTTCTTCCCACCCCCAGAGTGCGGCTCGTCCTCCTTTGCTTCCTCCACTTCGTCTTCAGAAGAAGGATCGTCACTGGAGTCTTTGGATTTGGCGTCCGAAGCCTCGCGACGACGGAGGCCACTTCGGGTATTTTTGGCCTTCTTGGAGGCCTCTTTCTTTGGCGCCTGGTAAGGCGCGGGGACCAACATCTTCGTCAGAAGAGGTCCAGCCGGTTCCTCCGGCAGCGGGGCCGGACAATGTATCCGCTCCACCTTTTTTATCCATCTCTGGGGTCATAATAGATCACGATAAAAAGGTCTCCCTCAGGACATGCCAACTAAAACCTGGATGGACAGAGCGTGGCCATAACTTACCGGGCTTGCAGAATGGGATAACTGGTCTCCACGGTCCTCGGCGGAGCCCGGCCATGATATGCCGGACTTAAAGAGCACCTTCCAGATGTCCTCGTGGGAGTAATCATAGAGATCTTGGAGGGTCTGGTGCTCGGTTGGGTCATACTCCCACAAATTACAGGCTCGACGCTGGCAAGGGAGGACCAGGCGAACTAACATTACCTGGACAACATCGACGAGCTTGACGTCCTTGTCGACCGTACTCTGAACGCGCGTCTGGAGCAGTGACAGCTCATCGGACGAGCACTAGTCCGGGCCCTTCTTGGGCCAGGACGTGAGCCACAGTGGGGCTCCGGACCTGAACTCAGGAGCTGCGGCCCACTTTTTGCCGCGTGGTTCAGTGATATAGAACCACTGTTGCTGCCACTCCTTGACGGAGTCATTAAGGCACCTGTCGGCCAAACGACCTTGGGCATCTTGCTCACCATGGCGCCACCGCACTCGGCATGCTTGCCACTCACCACCTTGGTCTTCACATTGAAGATCTTCAGCGATAGGCCGAAGTGAGGCGAAATCCGGAGAAAAGCCTCACACACTACGATGAACGTCGAGATATTGAGGAAAGAATCGGGGGAAAGATCATGAAAATCAATCCCATAGTAATACATGACTCCGCGAACAAATGGGTGAAGGGGAAACCCGAGCCCACGGACAAAATGAGGAAAAACACGACTCTCTCGTGGGGCTCCGGAGTAGGGATGATATGTCCCACCGATGGAAGGCGATGGCCGGTCTTCTTGTCCAGGTACCCGACCTCTCGGAGCCTCTTGATATCCTTCTCTTGGACGGTAGAGGCCATCCATTTGCCTCCTGCCCCGGATCCGGACATCTTCGAGAAACCCTCTCTTCGATGGGGAGGAGGAATGCTTGGGTGCTAGAGCTCAAACAGAGGGGAATGGACTAGCGAAAGGAGGAGGCATGGGTAAAGAGGAAGAGACCTTATCTCTTTATAGAGACGGTGAAAGCTTTTTTGCACCTCCCCACTTGCCTGGTGGAACCCGCTCGTTCCCCACTCTCCGCGATTAGCGGTGCGGTTAGATTACCCATGCCCGTATTGATGAGAATCCCGTGATAAGGGGACACGATCTCTGCTTTGACAAGACGTGTCAAAGAAACCGCCTCGCAATATGCGTTGTGGCTGGTTGTGGGAAAACGGTTTGAATAATGATTCGAACCGTAATGACATGTCCCATTGTCTAAAAAAGTTGTCAGCATATTGCATTTGTGAAATATTATTCTCTCTACAGCGGTATGTGAAGATCATTTTGCAGATCCGGACATGCTCTACGTGTTCGATAATTACCTTGGAGTATTCGGAGAAGGAACCCGCCCTGCAATGCCGAAGACAAGACTACGCGTCGGACTCATCGTCATTGAAGCCTGGTTCAGGGGCTACTGAGGGAGTCCTGGATTAGGGGGTATCCAGACAGCCGGACTGTGTACATCATCCGAGCTGTTCAAGCGTGAAGATACAAGACTCAAGACTTCGGCCCGTGTCCGGATGGGACTCTCCTTTGCGTGGGAGGCAAGCTTGGCGATCCGGATATTGTGTTTCCTTCCTTGTAACTAACTCCATGTAAACCCTAGCCCTCTCCGGTGTCTATATAAACCGGAGAGGTTGGTCCTTAGAAGGCCGATCAGAATTACAAACATACCATCATAGGCTAGCCTCTAGGGTTTAGCCTCTACGATCTCATGGTAGATCTACTCTTGTACTAATCATATCTTCAATATTAATCAAGCAGGAAGTAGGGTTTTACCTCCATCGAGAGGGCCCGAACCTGGGTAAACATTGTGTCCCTCGCTTCCTGTTACCATTAGCCTAGACGCACAGATCGGGACCCCCTACCGGAGATCTGCCGGTTTTGACACCGACATCCACCAACCTACTTCTTCCTCCTATATATACCCACGTACCCTGAAAACATCGGGGAGCACCACGAAAAACTATTTCCACCGCCGCAACCTTCTGTATCCGCGAGATCCCATCTTGGAGCCTTCGCCGGCGCTCCGCTGGAGGGGGAATTGACCATGGAGGGCCTCTACATCATATCAAAGGCCTCTCCTATGAGTTGTAAGTGGTTTACCACAGACCTTCGAGTCCCTAGTTATTAGCTAGATGGCTTCTTCTCTCTCTTTGAATCACAATACGAAGTTCTCCTCGATCTTCTTGGAGATCTATTCGATGTAACTCTTTTTGCGGTGTGTTTGTTGAGATCCGATGAATTGTGGGTTTATGATCAAGTTTATCTATGAGAAATATTTGAATCTCCTCTCAATTCTTTTATGTGTGATTAAGTTATCTTTGCAAGTTTCTTCAAATTATTAGTTTGGTTTGGCCTACTAGATTGATCTTTCTTGCAACGGGAGAAGTTCTTAGGTTTGGGTTCAATCTTGCGATGTCCTTTCCAGTGACAACAGGGGCAGCAAGGCACGTATTGTATTGTTGCCATCGAGGATAAAAAGATGGGGTTTATATCATATTGCATGAGTTTATCCCTCTACGTCATGTCATCTTTCTTAATGCGTTACTCTGTTCTTTATGAACTTAATACTCTAGATGCTTGCTGGATAGCGGTCGATGTGTGGAGTAATAGTAGTAGATGCAGGCAGGAGTCGGTCTACTTGTCACAGACGTGATGCCTATATACATGATCATGCCTAGATAATCTCATAATTATTCGCTTTTCTATCAATTGCTCGACAGTAATTTGTTCACCCATCATAATACTTATGCTATCTTGAGAGAAGCCACTAGTGAAACCTATGGCCCCCCGGTCTATCTCTTATCATATAAGCTTTCAATCTAATTTTATTTGCATCTTTTACTTTTCCAATCTATATCATAAAAATACCAAAAATATTTATCTTATCATATTATCTTTATCAGATCTCACTATCACAAGTGGTCGTGAAGGGATTGACAACCCCTTTATTGCGTTGGTTGCGAGTTCTTTGTTTGTTTGTGTAGGTGTGTGGGACTTTTGAGGAGCCTCCTACTGGATTGATACCTTGGTTCTCAAAAATTGAGGGAAATACTTACGCTACTTTGCTGCATCACCCTTTCCTCTTCAAGGAAAACCAACGCAAGCTCAAGACGTAGCATTGATCTTGATAACCCACAACCTAAAAATAAAAGATATGATAAAAGAGACTTTGTGGCAAGAAAACATGGGAGAGAAAGATTACCATGGGTTCAAACACCTATGCCCTTTCCACCTAAATGAACTAAGAAGAAAGATGATGAAGAATTTGAACGCTTTCCTGAAATGCTTAGGCATGTCTTTTTGCACACTCGCTTGACTAATATCTTAAAAATGGCACCTTATGCAAAGTACATGAAAGACATCATTATCAATAAAAGAAACATACCTAAAGCTGAAATCTCCACATGCTTGCTAATTATTATTTTAAGGATGGAGTACCTAATAAACTTGGAGATCCAAGAATACCAACTATACCTTGCTCCATCAAAAGAAACTATGTTAAAACAGTTTTGTGTGATTTAGGAGCCGGTGTTAGTGTTATGCCTTTCTCCTTATATATAAAAAAATACTTGATTTGAATAAACTCACACCTACTGAAATATCTTTGCAAATGGCTGAAAATAACCTGCTATACCTATCAATATCTATGAGGATGTGCCCATTGTTGTTGCAAATGTTACTATCTTAACTGACTTTGTTATACTTGAGATGCCCGAGGATGACAACATGTCGATTATCCTTGGTAGAACCTTCTTGAATACTTCAAGGGTTGTTATTGACTACAATAAAAGCAAGGTCACTTTTCATATCAATGGTAATGAGCATACAGTGCATTTTCCAAGTGAATGGTATTAATGTTATTGAAAAATCTCCGAGAATCACTATTGGAAGCTTTCAACTACCTCTACCTACTGCCAGAAAGTAATATGAATTGCTTATTGTTGTGGACGTGCATATCCCCATTGAGGTAACCTAGTGTTCTATGAAGGTTCTTCAGATTCATGCCAATCAAAAGTTGTTGTTAATAAGACTTGATCAACCTTATAAATGGATCATTTTTGAGAGGTATGAAGCTGATGAATTTAGTAAGCACTACCTTCTGCCCTTACCTATCATTTTCTATTTTTCTTAGTTAAATAAAATAAAATGCCATGTCTATCCTGTTTTCTAGATTTCACGTGTAATAAAAAGTGACCCAAACATAAAAGTTCCCATAACAACCTGAATATTTAATACAATTTTTTTCTGAATATTTAAGAATTTTTGATGCAAATAACATCAGAGGGGGGTGCACTAGGTGGGCACAACCCACCTGGGCATGCCAGCAGCCCCAGGCGTGCCCTGGTGGGTTGTGGTTCCCAGGTGGGGCCCCTCACTTATCTATTTAGCCCATGTCACCACCTGCCTCCAGAAAAAAAATCACCATTCCTCTCTCTCTCGTGTTCTTGCTCTCAAACCCGCAGATTCCGATCTCTTTGCTCGAAGCTCCATTTTTTAAACTGTTTTGGCGGATTGCTACTTGTTATGTGACTCCTCCATTGGTCTAATTAGTTTTTGCTTTAGTAGTTTATATTTTGAATAATTAACTACTCTTGGTGCTATTGTAGATGAGCTTGCATGTTGAATTCTTAGAGTTCTAAGTAGTTTGAATGCTTAGTATAGCCTCTATGCATGATTATGAATGGTTACTATCAATCTTGTCAAGTTTTGTTGAGAAATATTTTGTGGACTAGAAATTTTCGAATTTTGTTCATAGGAATAAGATGAGTTTCTTTAGGAAGTTTGCTTCCAAGAAGAACTCCAAGGTAGTTGTGGGTGACTCATTGGATAGTCAAATATAAACTCGGAGAATGGTGGAAGTGCGGCCATGCGAATGGCCACATAACCCCTTCATGGATGGAGCCGGAATCTATCAAGAGTTAGCACAATTTGCTGCTAATGGTCGCCTCATGACTTCATCGTAGCTGAGTGTTAACAATATCATATCCTTACAAATTCCTTTGTGCAAAGGTTTCATTTCATAAGTAGGAATAACCCCCCTTAAGTGTGGTTCAGTTTATATGCTGAAACCCATCATATACCACTTACTGAATTTTGTGATATATGCTTGCTCCCTTCTGACGGGGAAATAAGAGAACCTAGGCATGCAGAGTTTGAGGGATTTTATCGCACTCTGTCAGTGGGAGATGAGAGAGGTGTGTCGAGTGTCACCGCCACTAGCTTGCAGTTTCCTTCAATGCATTATTTTACACTATTCATTGCAAAGTGTCTACTTGCTAGGGAGAAGGATGGTGGACTTAGTGCCCCCGGTTTCGCTGTCTTACGCCGCTCACTCTATGGAGATAACACTTATAGATCAGGAGCTATTGTGGCACGTCGCCTTCACCTTAATAGATCCAAGGGTAAAATTCATGGCGGTATTTAGTGACTCGTTTAGTGATTCATTTTAACATTCACATTCACCAGCATGATTATCGTTTAACCAATGTTTATTTAGATCACGAGGCTATGGTAGCTCATCAATTTATTGATGGCGAGAACACTTCTATTCCAATTCCTTACAACCCAGTTTTTAGTGAGGACACTCGTGATATTATTCCGTTGCTTGCACCTGCTTTGTTTGATTTTATTGCCAGGGGCGGATACAGCATCATGCCGGAGGATGTCATTGCCTACCAGAACGCCCAGGCAGCAGCAGAGGAGGATCCTCAGGAGTGGGACCCTCACGTGCCCGCTCCCTAGCACTTCAATGTGGGACCTGATGGCTTCTTCGAGTGGTGATTACCAAGCTAGGCCGAAAGCCTAAACTTGGGGGAGTACGTGTTTCCACTGACATTACATTCATGTTTACACATTTCATTCCAATTGTCAGAATTCACATTTTTCCATTGTATTATCCATGATAGATTTATTTTCTTGCGTTCTTCTTGTGTGTTTGAAAAGTTTTGAGAAAATCATAAAAAATATTGTTTGCTTCTTTTCTGTTTTTCTTTCGAGCGTAGTTAGCTGTAGTATTTAAAAGAAAACCCAAAAAGATTTCCTTGTTCTTCTTTTGCTTGTTGGGAGCTCTCCCATGTAAATAGTTTTTTCTTGTTTTTCTTTTTCCCTTTAATTTTCTTTGTTCAAGAAAATCTAAAAACTCCAAAATTTTCAGTATGTTTCTCGGAAATTCTTTTCTTTTTATTGAGTCATACCGAGGAGAAGACCATGACGAAAATGTTGAGTGGCTCTCATATGCATTATTGTTGATCTAACAAAGAGCCCATATTACCTTGTCTTCTCCTTTTGAATAAAACATTTGCATATTCCAACTTAGTCCACGGCACTCTTGTACTATTATTATTTTCATCTCATTCGATCGTGCAAGTGAAAGGCAATAATGACGATATTTGATGAACTTGCTGTGGCAGGGAGAGACGGGTATGAACTCAACTTGTTCTGCTTTTGTAAATATGTTTAACCTAGTATCCATGATTCAACAAATTATGATCAAACATGTTTGCAATGACAATTAGATATTATAATTTCTCATGCCATGCTTAAATAGCTAGCAGTGGATAATGTTTTATCTTGGATGTCAACATTGCGTTAAAATTATTGTGATGCAGTATGATGATATGGTATCCTCCTCTGAATGTTCGAGTGGCTTGACTTGGCATATGTTCATGCATGTAGTTGAATCAAAACCAACATATCCCCTACGATATTTATGTTTATGGTGTTCATATCCTACTCATGCTAGTATCCAATGTTACTTATGCATAATGCATGTTCATGATCATTTTCACTCTCTAGCTGGCCACTTATCAACCTATTTGCTAGCCTTCGCCTATACTAAGCGGAAATACTACTTGTGCTTCAAAATCCTGAAACCCAAGTTATTCCAGATGAGTCCACCATATATCTACCTATATGCGGTATTACCCTACCGTTCCAAGTAAATTTGCATGTGCCACCTCTGAAAACTTCAAATAAACTTCCGTTTTTGTGTGTCTGGATTGTTCATAGAGTGATAGGAGGTAGTCAGTATCTTCCATGCAAAGCGGATTATTCTCATGATGACTGTTTATTCACTTGTCCTTGCATGAGAAGGGCGGTAATAGGGATTCCCAATCCCGAATTCAAAATTGCAAATAATTAAACAAAACTCCCCAAGGATTGTTGTTGGTATGGATGGTACCCGTGGATTCGGTTATTCGTGGAGTGTGTTTGCTGGTTGAGGGGGAGTAAACCTTTACTTTTATTGCTTGGGAACCGCAACTAATGTGTTTAGCATGGAAGGTACCGATAACTAATGGTTGCAAAGTAAATAGGAAGGGTGCATTTCTCAAAATTTCATTTATATCTATTTCAAAAACTTGAGCTTTGGCTCTGCTGCAAATCACTGCTTCCCTCTGCGAAGGGACTATCTATTTACTTTTCTATTGTGTCATCACCTTCTCAAATAAGCGCCAGACCTGGGAGAACTATGGTCATCCTCGTGCATTGTGTATAGCTAATGTTGGGTGCATCATGATTACATCTTTTCTACCATGAATTACAATGTTTAGTCGATGCTTAAACTTTGGACGTGCTCTGCATTTATGTTTTGTGGTCTCAGGGGCTAGCGAGATACCACTATTGTCATATTATATCATGGTTGTTTTGAAAATGTATTTTCACTTGAGATATCTTATTATTGCTCGCTAGTTGATTATGCCATTGATATGAGTTAATATGATTTTTAAGAGTTATTGTCGACATGGTTAGTCATGATCTTTGCTGAAAACCCGGGTGCTATTTAAGCTTATTTATGTAAACGAGAGCAAGAGAGTTCGTCAAAGTTTTTGATTTTCACTTTCAGTTTATGAAATGAATTGCTTGAGGACAAGAAAAGGTTTAAGCTTGGGGGAGTTGATTCGTCTCCATCCTATCTACTTTTCCTAACGCTTTTCCTATGGTTTTGGACTCTAATTTGCATGATTTGAATGAAACTAACATGGACTAACGCTGTTTTCAGCAGAACTGCCATGGTGTTATTTTCGTGCAGAAATAAATTCTCGGAATGGCATGAAACTTTTGGGAATTTTTTTATGGAATAAAAGAAAAATACTGGAGCCAAGAACCACCGGAGGGGGGGCTGGGTGAGCACAACCCACCAAGGCGCGCCCCCTCCTAGCGCACTCAGGTGGGTTGTGCCCACCTGGTGGCCCCGCAGGCCCTTATTCCAACTCTATAAAATCCTATTTTCCTAGAAAATATCAGGGAGAAAGAATTATCGTATTTCACAAGACAGAGCCGCCGCCACCTCCTGTTATTCATTGGGAGGCTAGATTTGTAGTCCGTTTGGGGCTCAGGAGAGGGGGATCTTCGATCTTCTCATCACCAAACCTTCTCCATCACCAATTCCATGATGCTTCCCACCGGGAGTATGTAATTCCTCTGTAGGCTCACTGGTCGGTGAGTAGTTGGATGAGATTCATCATGTAATCGAGTTAGTTTTGTTAGGGCTTGATCCCTAGTATCCATTATGTTCTGAGGTTGATGTTGTTATGACTTTGCCATGCTTAATGGTTGTCACTTTGGGCCTAGGTGCCATGATTTCAGATCTGGACAGTTTATGCTATTACCATTATATATGTTCTAGATTCGATCTTGCAAGTTATAGTCACCTATTATGTGTTATGATCCGTAAACCCCGAGGGACAATAGTCAGGATACTTTCTGGTGATGATCGTAGTTTGAGGAGTTCATGTATTTACTATGTGCTAATGCTTTGTTTTGGTACTCTATTAAAAGGAGGCCTTAATATCCCTTAGTTTCCATATGGACCCCACTACCAGGGGAGGGTAGTACAAAAGATGCCATGCAAGTTCATTCAATAAGCATGTATGACAATTTACAGAATACATGCCTACATTATATTTATGAACTGGAGCTAGTGTCGTATCGCCCTAGGTTATGACTGTTATATGATGAATATCATCCAACAAATTCACCGATCCAATGCCTACAAATTTCTTTTATATTGTTCTTGCTAAGTTATTACTGCTACTATTACCGTTATACTTGCTACAAAATCATTGCTATCACTATTACCGTTACTATTGTTGTTGCTACTACTATCAAAGCTATCATATTACTTTGCTACCGATCATATTGCTGCAGATAATTAATCTCCAGGTGTGGTTGAATTGACAACTCGGCGGCTAACACTTGCAAATATTCTCTGGCTCCCCTTGTGTCGAATAAATAAATTTGGGTTGAACACTCTACCCTCGAAAACTATTGTGATCCCCTATACTTGTGGGTTATCACCTATCATCCTCAATCTAGTGGTCAAGTTGAACTTAGCAATAGAGAAATAAAACTAGTATTACAATAGACTGTGAATAGATCCTGAATGAATTGGTCTAAGAAATTAGATGATGCACTCTGGGCCTACAGGACAGCTTATAAAAATCATATGGGTAAGTCTCCATATAAAATGGTCTATGGAAAGGCTTGTCATTTGCCTCTTGAGTTAGAACATAAAGCATATTGGGCAATTAAAGAACTCAACTATGATTTCAAACTTGCCAGTGAAAAGAGGTTATTTGATATTAGCTCACTAGATGAATGGAGAATCCAAGCCTATGAAAATGCCAAGCTATTTAAAGAAAAAGTTAAAATATAACATGACAAAAGAATCCAAAAGCGGGAATTCCAAGTTGGTGAATATTTTATTTTGTAAAAATCTCATTTCAGATTCTTTACAGGGAAGCTTCTCTCCAAATGGGAAGGACCATATATTATTGAAGAGGTTTATCATTCTGGAGCCATCAAAATAAATAATTCCGAAGGTACTAACTCGAAGGTGCTCAATGGGAAAAGAATTAAACACTATATCTTAGGTATGCCTATTAATATTGAAAGCAATATTATTCAAATCATGACACCGGAGGAACACATAAAAGAAACCTTCCGAAACACTCCAGAATCCTGAAAAAAGAGGAGGTGTGTGCTACGGTAAGTAAACGGACTCCGAAAAATCCACAAAAATATTTTCTGTCGGTTTTGAAATATTACCAAAATTGGAAAAACAAGAAACAACCAAGAAGGCAACCCTGGTGGACACAAGACACCAGGGCGCGCCTGGCTTGCCAAGCGCACCCATATGGGTTGTGCGCACCTCGCTTACCATCCGGACTCCGTTTTTTTGTTGTTTGCTTGTCCCCCAAGATTAAAAAAATCTTTACATACCCCCTGAAAGTATTGACCACCGTATCGCTGAGAAATCTTCTGTTCTTCTTTCTTGCTGTTTTCCTGGTAGATCTGAAATATGTCATCTCAAGATTCTGAAGAGGATTGCCCAGTTTCTTATCAGCCTTCGGATAAAAGTACCTTCAAGGACACCCTATATATGTTTCACTAATGAGGAAGATGAAGATGAACCAGTCCCTCCTTGTTTCAAGAAAGAAAGCAAGGAGGCATTATGGAAGAGGATAATAAAGCTTGAGATGGAGAACGATGAGTTGAGGGTAGATAATTTTTCCCTTCGACGCAAGCTGGAGAAAAAGGATAAGACCACTACTACCTCATCAGCACCACCACCTTCTTCATCACCAAAGGAGAATTGAGATCATGGTATGGACACTCCCCTTGTCTTGTGCCAAGCTTGGGAGAGGTGTCCCAGTATCATATCACCACCACTATATTTGCTTTTATCTACTTTAGTTCGATCTTTAGTTATCTTATGATCTGGTTGAATAAAAGTTTAGTTTGATCCTTTCTTTTTGAGCGCTTTCTTAGTGATCTATCTATCTATGTAATTGTGTGCGAGATATATAATAAAGTTTAGTTTATGTTTTGCTTTCTTTACTTTGTTTCAATAAAAAGAAAGGAAAATAAATGAAAAGATCATATGCTAATTTCATGGTAAGTAATGACATCACATAAGCAAAAGTATAAGTGGTAAAATTTATTGGAGATTGACAAACATAGCATTGGTCAATGATGCAATTCATGAAAGAATTAATAAGGGAAGAGAAGTTTCACATGCAAATACACTATCTTCGACATCTTTTATGATTGTGAGCGCCCATCAAAATATTATATGCCAAATTGTTGATGTTGGACAAGGAAGACAACATAACGATTTATGCTTGTTCATATTCACATAGAAGTTATATTTTCATAGATCCTTTAACATGTGGTGCTTGCTCAATATCTTTGCTAGCTAAAATTCCGCACAAAGTAGAGATACTACTTGTGCATCCAAAACCCTTAGACCCAAAATATTGTTTTGAGAGTCCACCATACCTACCTATGGATTGAGTAAGATCCTTCAAGTAAGTTCTAATCGGTGCAATAAGGCAATAAAAATTGCTTCTAAATGTGTTAGATCATTTAGTGTAAGAGAAAATTGAGCGTTGTACGAACTTGTGATGGCAAAATAATAAAAGTGACAGACTAGATAATAAAGGTTGCTATCACAAGGGGCAATATAACGTGACGTTCTTTTGCACTAAGAGATTGAGCATACAACAGAAAAGCGCATGGCAACCTCTGCTTCCCTCTGAGAAGGGCCTATCTTTTACTTTTATGTATTTACTTTTATGCAAGAGTCAAAGTATTCTTCCCTATTCCTTTTTATTTTCTCTTTTGGTAAGCACAATGTGCTGAGGGAAGATCTAGGCACATATATACAGTTGGATATGGGTCGGCATATTTTTGACATCACCCTTGAGGTGATTACGTTGGGAGGCAAAACTATAACTCTCTATATTTCTTTGTGTCCGGTTGAAACTTCTTGCTCATGTGTATGCGGTGACTGTTAGCAATCATAGAAGACTATTTGATGGTTGAGTATGTGGACTTGCCAAAAGGCTCCGATACGCGACCCTTTCTAAAAATATTATGTATTGTAGTTGCAAAGTTAACTAAGAACATAGTTTGCTGGTTTTCAATAGATTTTATGCTTTATACTATGATGATTGTAATGAATTGTTACTTGTTCATGAGAAGTTGTATGGTAAAAGTTATGTGATAAAGTTTTATGATAAAGTTTGTTGTTGTTGTCATAATATGCATGATGCTTCTATGTCCATATTTTGTTTTTATCGACACCTCTGTCTCTAAGCATGTGGACATGTTTTTCGATTTCGGTTTTCACTTGAGACAAGCGAGGTCTAAGCTTGGGGGAGTTGATACGTCCATTTTGCATCATGTTTTCGTACTGTTATTTACAATGTTTTTATGCATAATAATACTTTATGGAGTAATACTAATGCATTTTCTCTCATAATATGCAAGGTTTACACAAAGAGGGAGTGTGTCGGCAAATGCAATTCTGGACCGGAAAAAGCTACGTCAGAGTTACCTATTTTTGCACATCTCCAAATGAGCTGAAAAATTATGGAGAATTATTTTGGAATATATGAAAAATATTGGAGCAAATAACTACCAGAGGGGCCCACCAGGTGGGAACAACCCACCTGGGTGCGCCAGGCAGCCCAGGCGTGCCGTGGTGGGTTATGCCCTCCTCGGCCCACCTCCGGTGCCCATATTCTGGTATATAAGTCATTTTGACCTAGCAAAAACAATAGGAGACTTTCGGGACAGAGCGCCTCCATCTCGAGGCGGAACTTGGGCGGGAGCACTTTGACCCTCCGACGGAGCGATTCCGCCGGTGGAACTTCCCTCCCGGAGGGGGAAATCATCGTCATCATCTTCACCAACAACTCTCCCATCTTGGGGAGGGCAATCTTCATAAACATCTTCAACATCACCATCTCCTCTCAAACCCTAGTTCATCTCTTGTGTTCAATCTTTGTACCGGAACCTCAGATTGGTACTTGTGGGTGACTAGTAGTGTTGATTACATCTTGTAGTTGATAACTATATGGTTTATTTGGTGGAAGATTATATGTTCAGATCCATTATGCTATTTAATACCCCTCTCATCTTGAGCATGTTTATCATTTGTGATTAGTTACTTTTGTTCTTGAGGTCATGAGAGAAACCTTGTTGCAAGTAATCATGTGAACTTGATATGTGTTCGATATTTTGATGATTTGTATATTGTGATTCCCTTAGTCGTGTCATGTGAACGTCGACTACATGGTACTTCACCATGTTTGCGCCTAAGGGAATGCATTATGGAGTAGTTATTAGATGATGGGTTGCTAGAGTGACAAAAGCATAAACCCTAGTTTATGCGCTACTTCGTAAGGGACTGATTTGGATCCAAAAGTATAATGCTATGGTTAGATTTTATCTTAATACTTTTCTCATAGTTGTGGACGCTTGCGAGGGGGTTAATCATAAGTAGGAGGTTTGTTCAAGTAAGAACATTGAATTATCAAAGTAGCGAACACGAATCAAACCAACATGATGAAAGTGACTAGATGAAATTCCCGTGTACCCTCAAGGACTCTTTGCTTATTATAAAAGACCATTTTGGCCTGTCCTTTGCCACAAAAGGATTGGGCTACCTTGCTACACTTTATTTACCGCCACCATTACTTGCTCGTTACAAATTACCTTGGTATCAAACTACTCGTTATCGACAATTTTAGTGCTTGCAGAGATTACCTTGCTGAAAACCACTTGTCATTTCCTTCTGCTCCTCGTTGGGTTCAACTCTCTTACTTATCGAAAGGACAATGATTTATCCCCTATACTTGTGGGTCATCAGCTGGAAGTGGACCAAATCTATAGTGGGCCTCTAACAGGCCCAATGTTAGACATGACTGAATATGACCCAATTTCTTCATGGTCGTTTATGGGTCGAAAGTTTCAATGGCCAATAAATGGGCCCATATGAAGCAGGACCTTTGACAGGCCAGAAACACACCGGTCCGTAATTTGGCCCAAATAATTAACATACTGTTAACGGGCCAGAAGTGACCATGGGCTGCAACAATGACAAGTCTAGAATGGGCCGTTGATGGGCCGATTTGACACTAGTTGTATGGGCCTTAACCGCGAATGGGTCGTCTGCAAGCAGGCCGTTAATGTGCCAGCCTGCTAATTTTGACCGGGCCAGCTTTAACCTAAATGGGCCGCTATTGGGCCCTGCCATGTGTCGATGTACCATAGGTGTATCATGTCCATTTGGTGGTTGACATCTGTCCTTTCGTGGTGCTGACATGTGGTTGCTACATCTAATGAGAATTTTACACGTGGGAAATCTCCATTGGTCAGGGCGGTTAACGGGTTATCGGATCCAAACCGGGACCCGATTGCTTAACGACGACCCATTACGGTGGATGCAATGTGTTGGTTACCCTTGATGAAAGCACTTCCATGACGGGCCATTTATCATCATGGAAGTGGACACTTCCGTGATGATAATTTTGGTATTGTCATGGAACACATCTACGACAGCACAAGTATGACTATCTTGATTCTATCATAAAATCGTCATGGATGTACATGCATGACAGAAAACGTGTCCTACTGTGACAAACACATGTCATCACGTAAGTGTATTTTTTTTGTAGTGTATCTAACCCATGTAGGGACTTGGATGAGCCTCAATCTAGGAAATTGCAAGTAACTCACATCCCAAGAAATTTCTACATCACCAAGTTTCTATGAGTTGGTTGTTGATTTCAAGGAATAATGAACTCACTCAACATATCCTTCGACTATTTCAATATGTGAATTCATGATTATCAATTTGGATACACAATTGTTATTCCTTGCAAGACTAAGGGCTCGTTCAGAAGTCATCCGGCTCCGCTCTTCATAAACTCCAGGCGAAGAGCTGAGCTGAACGTTTTAGCTGTGAGAAGCTGTCTTCGAGAAGTCCCAATGGGTCGTAGTGTATTTTTTAGGAGTTATCAAATATAGTAAATCAGTGCTCCAGGAAATCTTCTAAAACGCGGAATTCACTATAATTACAAGGAGTGCCACCACCAAGTCAAGGAAAGTGTTTTGATTAGTCTCTCTCCTCCCTTCTTTCCTTGCTCGTGCTTATTCCTCAAATAGAAAGAAGTGTCTCCTACCTTTTTGGGATGCCAGTCTGCCAAGCTGGCCCAGTATGGCACTACACGGGCCAACAACGGTTGCCAGCCCAAGTTTATGAGAGAGAAGCTGATTTCGCTACCGAACACACAAGAACCGCTGCATGGAGCGAGAAGCCAGGTCGAGAAGCTGAATCTTCGGAGTTGATAGAGTTGTAAGAGGTTCCGAATAGGCCCTAACCCATGTAGGAAGATGAACTTCAACTTCAAGTGGTGCTCCCAACTCTTGATGGTCTACATCAACCTTGAGCATCTGACATAAGTTTAACTACATGTTCAAGTTCGACCCACAACCCATGGTATTCCATTCCATCTTAGAGAAGCTTTACTCCAAGACATGAGTTAAAGAAACTCAACAAAATGAGAGTACATCAAAATGCTCAAATGAAAAATGGCAATCGCATTTTGAGCTTAAACGATGTGTATGACCTACGATCAAGTGATCTCACTTGACTCCTTAGTCAATATACTCTAACATAGGTTACTTTGTTGTTGACCATCTCTAGATGAAGTTCTCTAGTGTTATTTTTGTATAATTGAATTTCCATTTGTATATTTTTCTTGCCTTGTGTTTCCTATCTAAAAAACAAAAAAAAACTTCATCTAGATCACTTTTGTTTTATCTGCCATTTGTCTCTTTATCTAAGGTTAATTCATTACAAATCTTTATGAAAATCCCTAAAAATCTTTGTGAGATCCCATTTGCAAAGTGAGCTGAGTTGACAAAATTTTCTCTATGTTAAACTCGGCCTCACCAATCCAAGCACATCGGCCAGACCGAAACACAAGGTTTCCTTGTACATAGTTCATCGGTACAACTGATATGGACTAACTCGGTCTAATCGATGAGCACCTTCAGTGGCTTTGCTATTTCGGAGTCACCGATGGAAACAGATCACCGTCACTGATTTCACTGATGAGAAAACATTTTGTCATTTGATATTGCCTCTTTTCTTTAGCTCCACTCAAGGATTCTTTTCCTCTATCAGCATCTTAAGCTACATGATGCTTTGTAGTGACTCTCAAGGACCACACCTACTTGGCTCATATTCCTAAAGTTGCCCTTCTTGGAAATTGATGTCAAAGGGGGGGAGAGAGAACACATCAAAGCTAGCTTATCGAGAGAGAGAGAGAGAGAGAGAGAGAGAGAGAGAGCACATTTAAGATCTTCTAGTGATGCATGTTAATAAGAGGAGAGAAGTCACATGTCTTTAAGAGGGGAAATACATGTTAGTATGCTCTGATTCAGTTTTGCTTTGGTTTTAACTGATTTATCTTTGATCTGGTATTATCTCACCCTAACCTCTCCCATTATCCAATGTTAGATTCAGGGGGAGAAAGAGTCTATGATTAAGGGAAAAAAATCCTTGGATCTTATCGCAAATCTTTAAATCTTAGGGCACATGTCTATATCTAAATGAAGTAATCACTTTGTAGTACTCACCCATTGCATGTCATCCTAGTCTTGGTATTCTTGTGGATCTTGGAATCCTTCTTGTTTGGAGTGTTCTTGTGTTATCTAACCCTGTTTTGTCAAGTTTACTCCTTCAAAAGTCAGCTCAAGACCACAAGGTAAGTGTATGCATCACACTCATGTGCATGATGATCTCTTGCTTTTGCACATATTGTTTGCGAGAGGGATTCATAAACATGTAGGTACATCTTTCAACCATATTGTTTGCTCTAATGCATATAGCCAAGATACACGTCAATCATTATCTACCCTGTCATGCTATGCATTCACATGTTCTTCCATTCTATCTTCACATGATTGCATACATGTAGGGGAGCTTATGCATGTTACTTGTTCCTCCAAAGCTTTACTTACTACTCTTCATCTCTTTTACTTAGAGCTTTGATGTATGTTGTCATCAATTACCAAAAAGGATGAGATTGAAAGCACAAGTGCTCCCTTGATGATTTTGGTAATTAATGTCAACATATCTCTTGTTGGACTGATAAGTTTTATCTATTGCATTTCAGACAAGTTCAACAATGGTGTGGCAAGGACAAGAGGATGTGGAACCCCTTCAAAATGCTAAGGACAAATATTGGCGAAATCTCAAGACTCTTCTTTTCTATTTTAGTGATCCAAGATCACATTGAATCCATAGGAAAGCCAATACTATTAAAAGGGGATGAGGTGTTGCTTAATGGCTTACTTGCTCAAATGCTTAGTAATATTGCTCCAAAACCCTCAGCCACTTTCTCCATCCAAACATGTCAAAACCCTAAACTCCAACTCAGCCCCACCGATTCGTTCTATCCGGAGCCACCGAGTTCATATGACATAGCCACAACTAGAAACCCTAATGATTCGGTCACACCGATATGGATCTCGGTCTCACCGAGATGGCTTGACCAACTCTCTATTGCCTTATTGCTTCACTTCGGTCTCACTGAGTTGATGCAGTCGGTGCCATCGAGACATGGTTTTCCCTAAGCCATAGCACGTCGGTCCCACCGACACTACAAGAAATATGTCAACTTGTGACCTTGACTATTGGTCACTTAATGGTCATTATTTTCCATTTGTGACCTTTTTGTGACCAAAAACAGATGGTCAAAAGCTGGTGGTCGTAAACTGAAATTAACGACCTTCTCTATGAGAAGGTCGTAGACGTTTACGACCAAAATATGCCTATTGTTTTGTTTTGGTCACTAGCAGCCTCCCCAGGCCACGTAGGCATCCGACGTGGCAATCTGATGTGGCACAAGAATCAACCTGATCCAATTCGGTGTTTATATGGGCCAAGCCCATTAATTCAGGCCATTTATATTTTTTCCTATGAATTTTTTGTCAGCTTCATGGACCAAGCCCAACATTGCAGCCTTTTTATTTATATTTTTCCTGTTGTTTTTTTACTAGCTACATGGGCCTAGCCCAGCAATTCAACGTTTCTTTTTCTTGGCCATTGCCTTTTATAGTCCATTTTTTTGCCCTCAACCCTTTTATAGTCCATTACTGTTTTGGGCCTCAGCCTTTTTACATTCCATATACTTTTTGGGCCTTGGCCTTTTCGTTTGTCCCACTGGTCATCTTTCTATTTCTCACACTTTCACAATAAACAAATGAAAAATATTTCAAATGGCAAGAGAACATACTAAACTGTTAAAATGATAGCCAATATTAGCACCAAATATGCTGACTACTGTACAACATACGAGATTACACTATTTACAATACAACCAGATATGCTAGCCACTGTACAACATAACTAGCACTACTAACTCGCTACTCTTTACTTTGTCGGGCTTCAAGCTTCTTCAAATTTCTTCAGCTCGGAGCTCCTGTAAAGAGAGGTAACACCACACTTTTAGAGCTAGATCAAGGCACAAAATGTTTATTTGGTTGGCTCATGCTGCAACAACCACGTCGAAGCATAATTATAAGCACAAACACACCAACGATCTCAGTTCAAGCAAATGATCTATATTAGCAAAGCATGAAAAAGGAAGCAACACATGGCAGGAATGTTTACAACATCTCAGTTGATGACTTCAAATAGGAATAATGTATACAAGTATAATAGAAAAAAATGAGAAACTATCACAGTATAGAAATGGTATCGCAGAATTATATAGCTAACTCAATGATAGATTAAAATGTTTTACTCAACATATGGAACTCAAAAGAACTTTTCGGGTTAGTCAAGAGCATCTTAACTGCAGAAATTAGATAGTATGAAGGCAATATTCTAATGATCAAAATAGATGAAGCTGGCAACATAATATAAGCAGAAGTCAATTATATCTACTCATATTTTGTGTGTCCAAGTAGGTACCGGTGGAAGGGTGTACCTGAATGTAGGGCATGAGGAGCTAGAGCGCCCACCTGAGCTGGAGCTGCAGTAACCATGCAGGCAAGCATCACCCAATACTTGCGCGCGCCAAAAAGAACACCATGTCCTCAACAACAGTCATGTGCACCTGCATCAACAAGAGGCGCCAAAACTGAGAAATGAGAACAAAATGTACATATTCATATTTTCAGATTGATAGTCTCCGAACTTTCATGTATCTTTGAAAGGGAAGGACTGCTAGCAAATAGTACATATTCATATTTTATTACTGTTCCAAGGCAGCAGTATATATGTATGTGGCATCACATAGCTACAGAAACCATATCATGAGTAAACTGAGCATTTGCAAAAGTAGAGCCAGGTTCTCTCAAGGATTGTAGACTTTCATATATTTATGATACCTACTTCCTACATGATCATTTCACTCTAATCCTACCTGATTAAACTAACAGGTGCTCAGATTACTAGTAAGCTGGGTGCAAATTTATCCACTCCATATGACCGTAAATCTAAGAGCTGGCAATCAGTTGGTCCAAGAATGCAATATAGAAGCTCAGTTGCAATAAATAACTACATGCCTACATTATCTCAAAGTGGCGGTAGCTCAAAAACAAGCAAAACAACTGTTGATAAGCAAAGGCAAAAGGCTAAAATACATGTTTGGCCAGAAGAACTAAAAGCTAAATCATGTCATTTCAGCGAGAATGACTCATGCAGTTATAGGCAAAATACAAAACTAGCAGCCTAGAAAACACGTCGGCAAGTTACAAATAACTGATCAATGATAGAGCCAGACGGCGGTCTGCACAAGCTGGAGACGCCTCTCGACTGGCGACGTACACGTCCAGGTAAACTATCCAGCAGCGTGTAGTAGAGCACCTGCACCCTACATCCACACATATACGAATCATTTAACAAGACCATCAACAAGAAAGGATATCGAGATTTCAAACTGGGGAGGAAGCAGCTAACCGTCCAAAGAAGACGGACCAATTATAGATGGAGAGGTAGGCATGCTTGAGTGTGGACGCCATTGCTGCTGCCGTCATCTGGATCAAGGTGTTAGGGAGGAAGCAATCCGAAGCAAGAAGAACTGAGAAAAATGACAAGTATCAGCGGCCAGAAGCATGTACACAACAGTACTGGATGATCTGTTGCTGCATATAAATATTGAATTACAACAGCAGACATGCTTTGAAAACTACATTACATATTACAGCAGCATGATAAAAATGTACTCAAATATATTCACAGAAGCACACAGACTATATATAGTCCTTTCACAATTGGAGTAAGAAATGCAAGGATAGTTATAACTTGGAAGTTTCGTACTAATAGCCTAATAAGAAATTTCAAATAAAAACAGAATTAATTCTAATATTATATGCCAAAGTAGAAAAGAAAGCCTCGCAGTTCTCTCAGTTATCACAAAAGTAGTATGCCACTTTGCTCCAAGCTTCAGTGGGCGGAAAAGAGAGAGCATGGATCACATATGATATGTGCTAGCCATAGAGGCAACCTCACAGAAACAAACAAAGGTCCTGGTAGAATATGATGATACTGTTGTTCTCAGGCGAGGAAATAAAAAATTCATTAACAGAAGCTAATTTCAGGGACCATAATGGTGCTGCATCAAGTGCAGTTCAATTTCATGCCTGGATCAGATGAAATGAAGCAATAGCAAAGCAACGATTCACCTAAAACTATTCCTACTTAATTACTTATGCCAAGTGACATGACATCTAGAGGAATGAACAGACTTGTCACACAGCGAGCTCCACAATGGAAAGAAGCCAGCACAAAAAACCGAGTCTTCTCAGTGAATCAACTAGTACTACAACCAAATTCGGTGAATTAAGCTACTCCATTTTGAAGTACTGCTCGAGTCCTCAAACATGCAGAGATACAAGTACTACAGGTTTCTCAAAGGCGTAGAATCAACCTAGCGTGTCACAAGAGACATATTATTACATTTTGTTGGTGAGGGAAGGAAACATATAGCACTATGGACCGCATCTAGAGAATTATGCCCAGTTCACTTCATTTGGAGTTGATAAACTCGATAAACTGTCACTGGCAGTAAGACACCACTACTACAAGTACAATTGTAGTAGTTGAGGAAGAAGATTATTGTACAGTACTACTACACATGTGTACTAACTAGTAAGTATTGGCTATTTAGAGTCTTGTAAAGCATTGAGTTACCTTGAAGAACTTGGCAGCTGGTTACTTGGTCCATCAATTTCGTTGGTATGGTGCTAATGCCCTGGGCCTACACCAGAGGAAATCATGGATACGAAGTTAGTATTAGTATGGTGGTGCTCGACCCCCCAGAAAAAATGGAATTGGTAATTAACACAAATAGGTGGTGTGCTTGGAGGACGGATGTTTAGGCATTTTATTTTATATAGCCTCCACATGAGAGCATAAGGGTATGCAACTATAAACTCGCTGAATTGAGCGCCTCTTGCTAAAAGGGGAAGGGTGTATGCTATGTGAGACATGCATAAAATCAAATTTCTCCCTTAGGTGAAATGCTATGACTGGTTAGTCCATTCACTCACGCTGCCATTGCAATTAAATTCAGTAGTAGGATGCACCTAAACTGTAATAACTTGACATCAGAACTGACACACAGGAGGGACTAGTGGTCAACAGTATTTAAGCTGAAATACTACAACATCCGATTCGAACAAACAAATTGCCATAGGAATCTCCAGCCACCCATGTTCTCTAGAAAACACAACACTAAACAATTCCACATGTTTTACATAAAAGTGACTGGATACTACAATACTCATTGAACAACCTTCATCAATGAAATTGACACGCGTGGCACAATTTGTAAGTTGTAGCTAATTATTTCTGTATTATTAGGAATAGTCTGTGTGTGGTAACACACTGGCAGTAAACACTACCTGCTGCTTGTGGTGAAGGAAGGAAGCACACGCACCAACCGGAAGCTCCCCGACCTGTTCCGGTGGCACGCATACTGACCAGCAGCGGCACCCCGGCGGCGGCGACTGGACGGCTCCCTTGCACGGACGGAGAGCTGACATGTGCTCTATAGACACAGGATTTGACCCAAAAAATGTCAGACATTGGAACCAAATCCAGCTATTTCAACGAGGGAATCATTATTCTTTCAACTGCAGGCACAAGATTCGACCATCAGTGAGTTTACCGTGGACTGCGAGGGATTTGCCCACCGACTTGTTTCGGGTCACCTTGTCTATCACGGAGGAGATGACCCAGTCGACTTGCTTGATCTCGTCCCGATGGCAGTGGAGGCGCATCGTACTCCTCCACGGTTGCGGCCGCGACCTCCTCCACCGGCACCGGCGCTGGGTCTTGGAGGCGCGGGCTGCCGGCGTGCGGGGGAGTGGAGAGTATGAGGAGACAGGTGGCGGTGAGGCGGCGGGGCAGGAAGGTTGGGGCCGGGAGGGGAAGCGGGGAGGGGAGGAGGAGAGGGACAAAACCCTAGCGCGTGGGTAGGGAGAGATGGTGAGGGGAGGGAGGGATGAGGTCGGCTGCGGTGGGTGAGGAGGACGGCAAGGTCGGCGGTGGGGAGAGGACTGGATCAGGAGGAAGGACGGGGGCGGGGAGGAGGTGGCGGCGGCGCAAGGAGATGGGGACGAGGGAGGAGGGGTGCGATGGGATCTGAGCTAGGGTTCGAGCTGCGGGTGGGGTATCTTTTTATCTATCGATAGATGGATGGACGATGTGGGATGGGGAGATAGATGGATGGATGGATGGGCGCCATGTCATCGATCCGTGGGAAGAGTTCTGATTGGCTCGGAAAACCAGTGATTTAAAATAGTTTCCAAGTATTAAAAATAGAGAGATTTTGTGAAATAGCTATCAAAAATATTTTGCAAAAGGGGACCACACAAATTTTTACTAGAGTTAGACCACATTTTATGGATAAGGACCAATTTGTATGCATTTCTGGTCTTTCTAGCTCTTTTTAATCATTTTTTGAGTGCCCAAAATGAGTTTTTTTTGTGAAGGACCTACCATATATTTGTTGCAAAACTAGACCAAATCATTTTTATAAAATACTAGGCCATATTTAATGCACAATTGAACAAATGGTTGGGTGTCAAAAAGTTTTATCCACCTCTCGCGAAAAAGACAAATTTCCGCCGATTCAGCTGGAAACGGGTCAAATTTGAACTACAGCTGCCTCATAGTTTGCTCTTTATCTTTTCAAAAAATCATTTTTAGGTACATAAGTATCTATTTAATCATAGAAACACCAAAAAAAATTCAAGATTCAACCACTAGCTACGAACGGTCATGCCCGCCGTTTTGACCGCATTTTGAAATGGGCATAAAAATTCCAAAAAAACAAAAAATTGGAAAACCTTCGCATTGTGTCATTACATGTGACCAAGTTGCCAGGAAAAATAATAAACTTGTAATACGACAGTTATTTTAAAAAAGTGTTCTCAGAAATGAGCTATCATGCATGAAGATGCATCCATTTCAAGCCAAATGATCAATCTCATGGCCACATTCATAGCATAGTTTGTTCAAATGATCTCATATCGTGCACGAGGGTGCATCTTGGAATTCCAAACAATGTTGCCTAAGGGAGTTTTCATTTTCTTTGCACGGAAAATTCATTTTCCATTTTTCGAGTGCCCGAATGAGGTTTTTTTGTGAAGGGCCTCACATATATTTGTTGCAAAATTGTACAAAATCAATTTTCTAAAATACTAGGACATATTTAATGCACAATTGACCAAATGGTTGTGTGTAAAAAGTTTTGATCCACCTTTGGTGAAAAAGACAAATTCCTGCCGATTCAGTAGGAAGCGGGTCAAATTTGAACTGTAGCTACCTCGTAGTTTGCTCTTTATTTTTTTCCAAAATCATTTATGAGTACATAAGTATTTATTTAATCAGATAAACACCAAAAAAATCAAAGATTCAACCACTAGCTAGGAACAGTCATTCCCGCTGTTTTGACCGCATTTTGAAACGGGCATAAAAAAATCAGAAAAAAATAAAAAATTGGAGAACCTCTGCATTGTGTCATTATATGTGACCAAGTTTCTAGAAAAAATAATAAACTTGTAATACGGTAATTATTTTAAAAAAGTGTTCTCGGAAATGAGCTATCATGGCATAGTTTGTTCAAATGACCTCATATCGTGCACAAGGGTGCATCTTGGAATGACAAACAATGTTGCCTAATGAAGTTTTCATTTTCTTTGCACGAAAAATTCATTTTCCATTATTTCGAGTGCCCAAAATGAGTTTTTTTGTGAAGGACCTACCATATATTTGTTGCAAAATTGGACCTAATCAATTTTATAAAATACTAGGCTCTATATAATGCACAATTGACAAAATGGTTGGGTGTCAAAATTTTTGATCCACCTCTGGTGAAAAAGACAAATTCCTGCTGATTCAGTAGGAAACGAGTCAAATTTGAACTGCAGCTGCCTCATTGTTTGCTATTTATTTTTTCCAAAAATCATTTCGAGTTATATAAGTACCTATTTAATCATAAATACATGGTTTGGTGGCGATACGTCGAGGTTTGGACGGTGGCCCAGGGCCCCAACTCTAGAGCACGTAAACTCGCATGCCCGCCGCGTGGTCACCGCGTGACCGTGGCGTTGCCATGTGTTCTGGGCGGCCTAGCCATGTCTAGTGGGTTGGGCACTCCCCAGGTAGGTGCTAGGAAGAAAATCACAACAAAAGATTCTCACGAGGAGACCGATCGATGCTCAAACATGAATAAGCAGCCAAGGGTTTGATTAGCAGTACGGGAAATGCACATGGCTAATGGGCGTGAGTTTTGTCTGAGGATGATCGGTTACTAAGAAGACCGTCTTCACAAATTTTCATCTGAAAAGGAGGAGCCTAGGTGGTACTTGCTTTGCAACGTACCACACTGGACATAAATACGAATGTTGAAGTGGAGATCAAAATAATGAATGGATTGAGCTGGCATTTGGTGGAGATGGTTATTTGGGCATAGGAAAGCACTGTAGAAAATGGATACCATTTGGACATGCCAAAGTGGTACTTCCTTCACAAAGTGTTTTTCTGAACAGAATAGGAAAATGAATATTTTTAATTATTTTTGAACTAGGCAAGGAAGGCTTTTTTACATATTTGAGGAAGATATGGCCCAAAGAATTTATGAGATTTTTTTGGGAATTTTGGGAATCATAGAAATATAGGTTGCTTCACAACCTAGGGCAAAAACTGCCACATGGACATGACACATAAGCAAAACTGATGAGGTGGCGCCTAGTCATAGCAACCCACCACAATCTACAAGGTTATGACCATCTATATTGGTCATGATCAGCTAGAAATAAGGCAGCAGACCAGTGATATCTGCTTTATGACCATTTCGTGTAAGGAAATTACGACCTTTCTGACCAAAATGGTCGTTATAGTTTAGGGTTTGGAGCCCCCCGATCAGCTTTTGACCAATTGGTCTGAAATGGTCATAGATCTATGACCAATTCTTCCAGGGTCACTGACAGAAGGTCACTAGTTGACATATTTCTTGTAGTGCGAGTTTTTCCAGTCGGTCCCATCGAGATTCCTAATGTTCACATTTTTGAACTGATCGGTGCCACCGAGTTTAACCATTCGGTCCCACCGAGATGAGTCAAATGTGTGTAATAGTTGGATTTTGTATGGAGGCTATATATATCCCTCCACCCCCTTCTTCATTTGTGAGAGAGCCATCAAAATGTGATTACACTTCCACCATACATTTTCTGGGAGAGAACCACCTACTCGTGTGTTGAGATCAAGATATTCCATTCCTATCATTTGAACCTTTGATTTCTAGCCTTCCCCAAGTTGCTTTCCACTCAAATCACTCTTCCACCATAGCCAAATCTAAGAGAGAGGGAGAGTTGAGTGTTGGGGAGACTGTCATTTGAAGCACAAGAGCAAGGAGTTCATTGTCAACACACCATCTATTACCTTTTGGAGAGTGGTGTCTCCTAGATTGGTTAGGTGTCACTTGGGAGCCTCCGTCAAGATGTGGAGTTGAACCAAGAAGTTTGTAAGGGCAAGGAGATCGCCTACTTTGTGAAGATCTACCTGAGCGAGGCAAGTTCTTCGTGGGTGATGGCCATGGTGGGATAGACAAGGTGGCTTCTTCGTGGACCCTTCATGGGTGGAGCCCTTCGTGCACTCACGCAGTCGTTACCCTTTGTGGGTTGAAGTCTCCATCAATGTGAACATACGATAGCACCACCTATCGGAACCACGCCAAAAATTATCTGTGTCTCCATTGCGTTTGCAAAATCAAAACCCATCCCTTTACTTTCTTGTAACTTGCATGCTTTACTCTTTCCACTACATATACTCTTGTCATGCTTTCTCAAAACGTATTGGGAGTGCTTTAACTTGTGCTAAACTCAACCTTAACTTAAAAAAATTGAAAACTGCCACTTCTGCTTGTTAAGGGTCTAATCACCCCCCTCTAGACCCCTCTTCTCGATCCTTTTAGCATACGTTTGTCACAAATAGTCTGGTAAACTTACTGAAGTCTACTACTATTACTGCACCCCAAGACCCCTATCCAGTATGCATCTCAAAGTATTAAGTTCATACAAACAGAGTAACGCATTAAGCAAGAAGACATAATGTAGACATAATAAGACCAAAAAATATGTTCAAACCTCATCGTTTTATCCATAGTAGCAACAATACAAATACGGGCCCTTATCCTTTGTGTCATTGGACAGTATCACCACAAGATTGGAACCTACTACAAAGCACCTCTCCCACTAAAGATAGATCAATCAAAGTTGGCCAAAGTAAACCAAAGGAGAGAAATACAAAGATATAAAAATACATAATAATGAAGCCTCAAGAACTCAAAGTAGATCAATGAATAATCTGATCATAAACCCACAATACACCGGATCCCAACAACTACATCGCAAAAGATTACATCAGATTGATATTAGAGAGATCATTGTATTGAAGACCGAGAGAGAGAGAGAGAGACAGTGAGAGAGAGAGATAGAGATAGAGAGAGAGAGAGATCTAAATACTGCTATGGACCCGTCTGTCCTGTAGGAACTACTCACACATCATCATGGAGGCAGTAAGGTTGAGGAATATACCTCCCCAATGGTCTCTCCCATCCGACAGAGTTCCAAAAAAGCCCTTGATAATGTCGGCGTTCTGGGAACGGGGGTCCCCAGACTTGCCTGCATGCGGCCTGCGGCGTGGCTCAAGTGGGGGCCCAGTACAGCCCAGCTTCATCAGCTCAAGCTCAAGACCCTCGCGAGGGGCCAAGCCTCGCGGGGCGGACAACAGAAGATTCCTCAGGAAGCAGCCTCATCAGGCAGGCTCACGAGGAGGCAGAGAGATCAAGGCAGGGTACCTTGCGAGGTGCCCATGATGCAAGCCATGACGATCGAGACCAGGCAGGTGCTGGCCTGCATAGTGTCCTTGTTTCCCCTTCGGTGCAAAGGGGGAAAGCACAGGCCAAGGCACCAGGCAAAGGTTACCGTTTTGGTGCAACAAGACCAAGACCAGCAGAATGGTAGGATGGAGGTCATCATGGAGCCCAGGACGGCGTCACCATCAGAGCCTTTGGCAGCCATAGACCAATTTTACTCAGGATAAGTGTACTAGATGTTCCCCTTCAAAATGGCCAATTGTTGGTGCCCTTCCCGCTCATTATTTGGTAAGACGCCCAAGGTCTCCCTTTATAAATAGAGCTAGCCACCACAGAGTGGAGGGGGGATCCAGATTTCGGGTAGACTAGAGAGAGAGAGGCGACTGAACTCACCAAGCAGTTCACCGCACCAGCTCAAGAATAGCCCCTCGCAAGGCTGCTCTTCCTCTGTATTTTTCATCATCAGCCCCTGAGGCAATCCACAACACCACACACTGGAGTAGGGTATTACACCACAATGGTGGCCTGAACCAGTATAAACGTCGTGTCCCTTGTGTGTTCTTCCTTCTAGCATAGATTCCTTGCGAGACTTCGAGACGTGAGTTGGTAGGGGAAAGATCTTCGTGTGCACCCCAGACTTCGAACCTCAAGGGTCTGCCGGAACCCGAAATCCGACATTTGGCGCGCCAGGTAGGGGTGCGCCGGAATCCTTCTTCCACCACCTCGTGTTCGTCGCCCATCGCGCCCATGTTTAACGCTCGCCGAGCCCGCGCCGAGCGCCGGGCTACTCTCGCCGCCCGAGTCACCCAGACGGCTCCCGTTGGCGGGCGCCCCCGTCGTTCCCCGTCGCCTGCCGCCAACGCCACTACCGGCCCGACGAGGAATGAGCAGCAGGTGTCGTCACTACATCCCTCGGTGTGGCGGGAAGGCCGCACCGCCACCCCGTCACTGACTCCAGCCGGTTCGTCGTCCCATGCCCGTCGCGCCCCCACGGACACGCACGCCGCGTTGCTCCTGACACGATAGCTCCTGCACTATCGTCCCGTCAACGACCTCTACAATGAGTGGCTCGCTCGCATCACCGAGCTTGTCAGTGCCGCAGGGGGCTCGCCTGCGCCGTCCCTCTCACTGCCTCACCCTTCGTCCCGCGTAGGAGGCGCAGAACAGGAGGTGCCCCCGCCACCTCCTCCCCAAGAAGGCGCCCTGGCTCCAAGGCGCGCGGCCCTAGGACGAGACCCACCGCGTCCGGCGCCCGCGCGACAAGAAAGGAGCTGCCAAGAAATCCCTCATCCTCAAGAAGTTGCACGCATACTCCCGGCACCGGTGCACCATGATCGCATCCCTGCACCACCACATCAAGACCCCGCGCTGCTCCAGGCAGTGGCACGCGGGAATCCCCAGGAGCAAGCCCCGCATCAGCAGAGAGCTCCGGTGGCCACCGCAGGCTGCCGCGCCTTTGCCGGTGAGCTGCGTAGCGTCGCATGGCCCAGCAACTTGAAGCCAGACCTTCCTCCTCTCTACGACGGTACTGCCGACCCCGCGGAGTTCCTCCAGCTCTACGAGCTGGGCATCGAGGCGGCCAACGGGGACGAAAAGGTCATGGCAAACTGGTTTCCCATGGCGCTCAAGGATGGCGCCCGCACCTGGCTCCTAAACCTGCCTGCGGGCACGATCTCCTCTTGGGATGATATGCGCACTCGCTTCATTGCCAACTTCCAAGGCACTCGCGACCGGCCCCCGGCCATGAGTGACCTGCGCCGCATCAAGCAACAGCCAGGAGAGACCCTGCAGAAGTACATCCAGCGCTTCAACAACGCCCGCCTCAAGATCCCCAGGGTGACTGAGGAAGCCATCATCTCAGCCTTCTCCGATGGTGTGCATGACATCAAGATGAAAGAGGAGCTAGCGATCCATGAAGACCTATGTACATCTCTGGAGCTGTTCAACTTAGCGAGCAAGTGCGCTAGGGCTGAGGAAGGACGCCTCTCCCTCCTCGAGCTTCCAGCTGCTGATCCGGAAGAGAAGAAGCCCAAGGTCAAGGACGTGAAGCGCAAAGGAGCTGTTGTGCTCGCAGCGGAGCCAGACACCAAGCAAGGTAGGGATCAACCTGAGTCGTCCAAGGGCAGCCGGTACTGCGTGTACCTCGACCTCCACACCCACAACACTAACGAATGCTAAGAGCTCAGGGCTGTGCGAGATGGGTGTATCAGTCGATGCCCCGAGCGCAACGATCGGGGCTACGGCCGAGGAGGAGGAAGAGGTGGAGGAAGAGGTGGAGGACGATGCCAAGACCGTGGCCCTCGCCAAGGATGGCGTGAGCGACCTCGCGAGGACCGCTGGTAGGACCAGCCTCGCGAGGGAGGTTGGAGGGATCAGCCTCGTGAGGATCACCCGCAAGGCAACGCAGGCCTCCCTCCTCTGCCACCACCGCCGAGGAGGAATGAAGACCATCATCAGGACGAGGGGGTTGGGGGCTTCTAGGAGTCGCGTGCAATCGTTTGCATCCTGGGCGGCGCCAAGGCCCAGCCTCACAGTGCATCTTCAAGCAGTTTGCTTGTGAGGTGAATGCAGTCCTCCCCAAGATTGAGGCCACATGCCCTCTCAAGTGGTCCGCGTGCGCTATCACGTTCAGCTCAGCGGATCATCCCAAGTGCGCGGCAACGACCGGAGTCCTCCCAATGCTTTGCTCCCTAGTCATCAGCAATGTGCATGTCACCAGGACCCTAATCGATGGCGGGGCAGGACTCAACGTCCTGTTCGTCGAGACGTTCAACAATCTCCAAGTGCCATACGACCAGCTTCAGCCGACCAAGCCTTTCTCGGGAGTCACTGATGGTTCCACCATTCCGATAGGGTAAGTTCGCCTTCCTATCACCTTTGGGCAGCGCAACAATTACCACACCGAGCTCATTGACTTCGACGTCGCGCACATTCGCTTGCGATACAATGCCATCCTCGGGTACTCATCCCTGGCCAAGTTCATGGCAGTGACTCACCATGGCTACAATGTCCTCAAGATGCCAGGAAGAGGTGGAGTCATCACAGTCCCCTGTGAAGAAAAGGATGTAGTGTGTTCTCTCGAGCGTGCCTTCCGGGCCGCGGCAATCGGAGACCCGGATCACAGGAGCGGGAGCCTTCCCGAGGCAGTCCCTAAGAAGAAGAAGACTTCACCTGGCCCAAACCATCAGCAGGCAGGCACCTCCAGAGGCATTGCGTCAGGATCCGCGCCCGTTCAAGGGGTGCCACCCTCTGTCGCATAGGAAGGCGCGCCTAGCGCCCTCCTCGGGCAGGGCTCGGGGGATCTCTCCTGGAAGGCCACCGACCTTGCCAAGGTCATGAGGGAGGCGCTCGGGCACCACTTGGAGGCGTGCTTCAGAGCATGTTTCCCTCAGGAAGGTATGAGGAAAGGAGGGCCAAAACCTTAGGAGTTCATCGCAAGAAACACTCAGGAGCTACAGGAGTCAATAGTCATGCGTGACAGCCGCCGCTTGCCCGCCATAGCCCCACATCTAGGCGAGGATGGTGGGTTGCGCGTCTACATCAACGTACCAGAGCTCAACCGAGCTGCGTCTCAGCAGCGCCTCTGGCCATCGCGCGTGGGGCGTTGCGAGGGTCCACCTCACAGCTACGTTCGCATGCCTCTCGGCCCGCCGAACGCGACCGCAGCTCATCAGCGCCTGCTGAGGAGCATTTTGGAGGCTTCGGAGGTCAGGCCTTGCACGGTCCTGGCAGAAATGGAGATGGTCCTCGAAGATCCACCCGCGCCCCCGGAGCCTCCCGAGGCTCCTGGTCCCGGTAGCTCGTGAGGATCAGCTTCCTCACCGCGCGTCGTCTGCTACTTCAGCATCCCTTCATCTCCAACCGTATCAGGTGACATCTTTCAAAGTTCCATTTTCAGCCGGGAGCGCCCACAGGGCTGCATCATTACCAGGTCGCGTGGGTCCGTCCCTACGGCATATATCCGTTTTGCTTATGTTCTATGCTTACCTTGTTGGGGGTGCCCCTCGGCTGCATTATCCCCAAGCTACTCGGGCCTGACCCAGTGGCATTTGCTTTCTCAGCATCTATCTTAATGGATTTGCTCCTCCATTCTTAACCTGATTCCCATGATTATCGTTTGCCGCCTATCACGGACCTCTCCACTTTGATGCAAAGCCCTTGCACGTTAAAAGGGGGGTGCCTGAGCATCGCGACTCATGGGCTCTTACTGGCTCTCCAGCCCTCACCCCCTGGCCTTGACCCATGGCATCGCGACCTATCATACTAGCGGCGGCTGAGCTTGCTCGAGGGCTGGGACCTGAGGACGTAGAGCATTTGCATTCTAACCACCTTACATGAACATACCATTGATAAAGGCCCAGAGCCAGGCGCAACCCGCCTCGAGGTAGGGCCTCGTGAGCCCCGCGCTGGCTCACGGGTGCCAAGATACACCTCTCCTAGCCCTACCGTGCCGGCCACGTGTTAGGGCGGGGCTGTACACGCCCCGGGGGCTCCTCCCGGAGGGGAGCCCCCTCCCACGCACCAGTGGAAGCACCATGCTCCGCGCTGGCTGACGACACTGCCGAGGAGGGCTATGCTCATACACATACGGAAGCGCTATGATCCACGCTGGTGATAAACAACTGAGGGAGGCCCACGGCCGTATCAACCTCAGGGAGCCCGGAGCTCAGTGTCTGGCACCATCGCAATGCCTCCCCTCGGGAGTGCCACGCGAGGGGGCTGGACACAGGGGTTGCGCCTGGGCCATGCCCGAACGCATGCCACCTAGTCAGGTCCCTCGGACCTGGTTGTCGCGCGCCCCTCCCCGAGCGGAGCCAAGTTATCAAAATTCGTTTGAACATCAAGGGGGACTCCTGAGCATCGCGACTCAGGAGCCTAACTGGTCACGTAGCCCCTCACTCCTTAGTCCCGTCCTGGTTTCTAGTCGGGGCTAACGGCGGCTAAGGTATGCGCGGGGCCGGGCCCTGCCGACGTAGAACGACAAACCCACTCCTATGCCTCCCCTCCCTACTTGATGTTTGCGCGTCAAGGGGGACTCCTGAGCATCGCGACTCAGGAGCCTAACTGGTCACGTAGCCCCTCACTCCTTAGTCCCATCCTAGTTTCCGGTCGGGGCTAGTGGCGGCTGAGGTATGCGCGGGGCCGGGCCCTGCCGACGTAGAACACAAGCAAATAGGAGGAAAAAATGCAAATTCTAAGGAATTCAAAAGCAAATATTACAGGCCATAAATTGTTTCACAACACCAGACACAAGTTTAAACGCCTCCACGAGGCATGGTGCATGTTGCAGGAACTGAAACAAGATGGAAGCCGTGAAGGGATCACTTTCCGGTGGCGCCGCCGCTGTAGTGGAGTCACGCTGGGCGGCTCCACCTCTTGAGCCCGCGGAGCTGGCGGCATCGCGCCCGGGCCAGGTGCTGAAGGCGCAGAACCTCCCCAACAAAGCTTCAGCTCGGCCTTTCACAGCCTCAGCAGCAGCAGCGGTTCGGTCGCCGCCTTCAAGGGAACCACTAGTGGAATCAGCAGCGAGATTCCCCCAACCTTGTTTGCAAAGGTTTGGTCGCCGCCTTCAAGGGAACCACTAGTGGAATCACGACACCTCGCATTGTGTGAGGGCGTGAGAAGAAAATAGTGGCCCTAGTGGCTTCTTGGGGAGCAATGTGCGTTCACACCGCTCCAACATAGATGTACTTCCTCCCAAAGGGAAGGAACTTCAAAAACACATCCTCGTCTTCACCGGCTCCAGTTTTGGTTACTTCTTACCTTTACTTTGTGCAAGCTTTACTTGAGTTGTATCTTATGCTTGCGTGTTGTTGTTGTTATTAGCATCATATAGGTTGCGCACCTAGTTGCACATCTAGACAACCTATTTTGTTGCTAACCCTAATTAGTTAATAAAAGCTAAAAATTGGTAGTTGCCTATTCACCCCCCTCCTAGTCAACCATATCAATCCTTTCAATTGGTATCAGAGCCTCGTATCTTTATTAAGGGTTTCACCACCCGAAGAGTATGGTTGACACCGAGGAGGTTGCACCCGAGGCTGGGGAGTTGACTTCGATCACTCGAGTCGACTTAAATGAAGACATGGCTTTACTTAAGACATCTATGATGGCCGAAGTCAAGTCCATGTTTAAAGAATTACTTGAGGGGATGAAAACAACTCTCGATCCTGTGCTTGTGGTTAATCCCATCCCAAGGCATCGCAGTCGGAGCCCAATTCCGCCAAGGAAGGGGCTAAAGGTACTCATGTTCCTTCCCCTCATGACAAGGATGGGAGGAAACTTTTCTCGGTTCCCCCTCCCCGTTCTATGTTGGATCGGTCCCCACAGGTCGCACTAATATTCATGGTCCTCCTCCCAAGCTTGTTAAGGGTGATTTTGCTAATTGGATCTTTTGCATTAAGTCTCATTTCAATCATTGCTCAACTAACCTTTGGAGAATTATTGAGCAAGGCTTCTACCCGCATGATCCAAACAACTTCACCCTAAGAGAAGAAGTGGACAACAAATACAGTCACTCCGCATTGTTCATCCTTCAAGAAGCGGTTCCTCCCGAAGATCTAGCACATATACGACCGTTCACTCATGCAAAGGATTGTTGGGAGCATATTTTCTCTATGTACAAGGGGAGCTCAAGCATCCAACGGTCCAACTTTGAAGTGGTCCTTGATGAGGCCGATGAATTTGTGATGCTTGAAGATGAGGCTAATGAATTGGGATGCTTGAAGATGAGGAACCACGTGATCTTTACCGGAGGGTGACTACTCTTGTGGTTGCTCTCCAAGACCATGGAAGTAAGGATACAGATGACACTTGTATCAAGCACAAGTTCCTCAAGGCCATCATGCCATTCAACAAGTCCATGTCCTCTGGATGACACTTTCACACCTTGACCTCAAGTGAAGTGTTGGATGAGTTTATTGCCATGAAAATCATGAAGTAGACCGTCGACAATTCTCTTGCTCGTGTTCGTTCAAAGAAGAGCACTCCCACCCTCGCTTTGAAGGCCAAGGCCAGAAGAAGAAGAAGAAGAAGAAGAAGAAGAAGAAGAAGAAGACGAGGAGGAGGAGGAGGAGTGTGGCCCTGATGACACCAAATATGCTTACCATGAGCACATGGCTCTTGCGTCAAGGCAATTTCGAGCAACAAGAGGAACTCAAGGACCAACTTCAACAAGAACAACTCAAGTGGGTCAAAGAACAAGAAACATGTAAGAACTTGCTACAATTGTGGCAATGTGAGTCACTTTGTAGTGGATTGCCCTTATGAGAAGAGGGAAGACAATGGTGGAAAACTCATTGTAAAGATAAAGCCAAGTCCTTCTCTAGCAAGAACAACTTCGCCAAGGAGACTTCTCCAAAGGGCTTGGTGGTACATGAAGAGTAACCCTCTGATGATGAGGAGGAAGATACAAGTGGAGAAGGAATGGCAACGGCAACCATTGCCATTGCTACATCTTCTCCCTCCAAGGTATCTCTCTCCGACGCGCCAATGAAAACACCATTGTCAAGTGTCTCGTGGACAAAGGTATCAACAAGGTAACTCCTAACATCAAAACCACCATCATTACTACTCCTTCATTGTTAGATTGTGTTGATGACAGTGAGGTGGAGAAAGTTGACGAGAATGAGTTCACCAAGTTTGTGAACAAGCTCAAGGGTGAGACCAAGAAGCACTTTGTTGCTCTCTTGGCGCAACTTGGTGAGGCCAATGATATCATTGAGTCTCATGAGGATACTATCTCCATGTTGGAGTAGCATAGTCATGACTATGCCGATGATATTGAAGATCTTTCCGTTGCTCTAAAGGAACATCAAGATCTTCGTTTGACTCTTGAGGAGCAACACAACATTGATCATGCTAAATTGCAAAAAGACCTTAATCATGCTATCGTTCTTACTCGTGTGCTTAAATCCAAGAAAGTCGAACTTGGGCTTGGCCATGCTAAACTTGAGGACGAGTTTGATATACATGACAAGGCTCACAAGTTCTTCAAGGGTGTTCATGCTTCTCTCAAAGAGTCTCATGATCAACTCCAAGTGAAGCTAACCAAGCATATTTCCACTTGTCCTCCTTTCATTCTAATTGATAATGCCCATGCTACTAACCCTTGTTGTGAGGATGTGCATCTTATGGAGGAAAATGCTAAGTTGAAAGAGCACTTGAGAAGGGCCTTGTGACTTTCATACAAGGCGAGAAGAACCTCAACGACCTTTTGAGCAATCAAAAGGAAGTTTTAGCAAAGGAAGGACTTGGATTTGCACCCAAGTCAAAGAAGATGAACAAGAACAAGACCAAGCAACCTCTCCCACTGGAAACTTTTGTCAAGGAGGGTGAGGGTGATCATGAGAATAAGAAGAGCAAGGAAGTAGGTGGTAATGCCAAGAAGGGCAAAACTGCCGCTAACAACCAAGCTGGCGACTTTAACCCTTCTTATGTTTTGTGCCATGCTAGTGATGGGCATGTTTATGCTAAATTTGTTGGTTCTTACTATGAGTACATTGAACGGTCTATTTGGGTTCCTAAGACCCTTGTTGCTAACATCAAAGACCCATTCAAGAATGGGTACCTAAATCCAAGCATTGATCTCTTGTAGGAGTTTTCTTCCGGTGGGGTGTCATGGTTGCTCGATAGTGGAGCAACAAATCATATGACCCGGAGCAAGGACTTGGTAGTGGATATGCATCCAACTCCATCTATGCCCACCCATGTCCAATTTGGTGATGCCTCAGCTTCTAAGGTATTGGGACTTGGTAAGGTGGTCATCTCTCAAGATTTATCTATTGAGAAAGTCATGCTTGTTGATTCCCTTGCATGCAATTTATTTTCCGTTTGTCAACTTGCACTTATGGGCTTTGCAACATTATTTGATCTTGATGTCATGGCCCTTTTGTTGAGCAAGACTCTTAAAGTAGCCTTTGTTGGGCATGTCGAGAATGGTCTCTATGTGGTGAACTTCTCAGAGCAACCCACTAAGACCGCGACTTACCTAATGGCTAAGGTTGATGTGGGTTGGCTTTGGCATCACCGACTATGTGACACCCCGATTCAATCGTACACTAATCATACACGCAAACGTGTACGATCAAGATCAGGGACTCATGGGAAGATATCACAACACAACTCTAAAAATAAAATAAGTCATACAAGCATCATAATACAAGCCAAGGGCCTCGAGGGCTCGAATACAAGTGCTCTATCATAGACGAGTCAGTGGAAGCAACAATATCTGAGTACAGACATAAGTTAAGCAAGTTTTCCTTAAGAAGGCTAGCAAAACTAGGATACAGATCGAAAGAGGCGCAGGCCTCCTACCTGGGATCCTCCTAAACTACTCCTGGTCGTCGTCAGCAGCCTGCACGTAGTAGTAGGCACCTCTAGTGTAGTAAGAGTCATCATCGACGGTGGTGTCTGGCTACTGGCCTCCGGCATCTGGTTGCGACAACCAGGTAGAAGGGAAAGGGGGGAAAGAGGGAGAACAACAAACGTGAGTACTCATCCAATGTACTTGCAAGCAAGGATCTACACTACATATGCATGGGTATATGTGTAAAAAGGCAATATCGGTGGACTGAACTGCAGAATGCCAGAATAAGAGGGGGATAGCTAGTCCTATCGAAGACTACGCTTCTGGCAGCCTCTGTCCTCCAGCATGTAGAAGAGAGTTGATTGAAGTCCTTCAAGTAGCATCGCATAGCATAATCCTACCCGGCGATCCTCCCCTCGTCGCCCTGTGGAAAAGCGATCACCGGGTTGTCTGTGGAACTTGTTTGGGTGTGTTTTATTAAATATCCGGTTCTAGTTGTCATAAGGTCAAGGTACAACTCCGGGTCATCCTTTTACCGAGGGACACATCTATTCAAATAGATAAACTTCCCTGCAGGGGTGCACCACATAACCCAACACGCTCGATCCCCTTTGGCCGGACACACTTTCCTGGGTCATGCCCGGCCTCGGAAGATCAACACATCGCAGCCCTACCTAGGCACAACAGAGAGGTCAGCACGTCGGTCTAAATCCTATGGCGCAGGGGTCTGGGCCCATCGCCCATTGCACACCTGCACGTTGCGAGGGTGGCCGGAAGCAGACCTAGCCCCCTTAATACAAGAGCAGGCTTACGGTCCAATCCGGCGCGCACCGCTCAGTCACTGACGTCACGAAGGCTTCAGCTGATACCATGACGCCGAGTGCCCATAACTGTTCCCATGTAGTTGGTTAGTGCGTATAGGCCAGTGGCCAGACTAAGATCAAATACCAAGATCTTTTTAATCATGTTATTATGAAGTAACCACAAACGCCGACCAGGGCCAGGCCCACCTCTCGCCTAGGTGGTCTCAACCTGCCCTGTCGCTCCGCCACAAAGTAACAGTCGGGGGCCGTCGGGAACCCAGGCCCACCTCTACCGGGATGGAGCCACCTGTCCTTCCAGCCCCCACATCGAAATCACTTGCGGGTACTCAACAAGCCAACCCAACTTTAGTCACCACCTGAATAGTATGTATGTATAGTATATACCCATGATCACCTCCCGAGTGATCACGGCCCGATAGTATAGCATGGTAGACTGACAAGAATGTAGGGCCACTAATGGTAAACGAGCATCCTATACTAAGCATTTAGGATTACAGGTAAGGTATCAACAGATGTAGCAACAATGACAGGCTGTGCAACAAAATAGGATTAACCGAAACAGTAACATGCTACACTACTCTTATGCAAGTAGTAAAGGGTAGAATAGGCGATATCTGGT